>NC_052543.1:15379968-15710905 GCF_016699485.2 Gallus gallus
GTAAGCGTGTGAAGTCTGTCAGTAGGTAGTGCAAACAAGGACATGAAAACCATTGAAAAGCATTAGATTATTAACTAAAAATCTACTTGCAGCTACACTGCCAGTTCTGCAATATGTTTAGCAAGGCTTCAGTAGCACACTAACTGTGCAAATTTATTAATTTTCTATCCTGAAGCCAATTTTTGTTAATGAGATCACACTCGTTATTTTTATACCAGTAGTCATGACTTTTTAATACTGCTGGTAACAGATACACTTTCCCAAAAACTAATGCAAACTTCTGCATGCATTTCTCAGTTTTGCATTGCTCACAGGATTCATCCAATCCCAGAAAAATGATTTTGAAAAGTATCAGTTTGTAATCATACACAAACTAAGCTGGATCTCAAAATAAAACATGGTTGGGAATGCTGATGTCGTTAGTCTGCATTATTCTACTCCGTGCACAAAACATTGAAGACAGTACATTCAAAAGAGATGAACAAAAATAATTTAGCCTAATTCTTGTAAAGCACTTCTTTTTCCTTCTAATTTCAAGGTAGATTCATATCTCTGCAACCTTCAAATGAGGGTGACAAGCAGGCAAGCTGACATGGGGATATTGCTGAAATGCTCATTCAATTACTTTTGTTTTGTGCTCTCATTCTTGGGCGACATGAAGAGAGCTTTGAAAAATGTATTTCTGAAACACCAGCTTAGCTTCTATAAATGATTCTTTCACTCTCCTAATGTTATAAAACAAATGCATGATTCCTGTCACCAGCTATTTGCATCTTAGATCATTTGCTTTGATGCTGATTGATTGCTGATGAAATGGATGAAACCTGGTTATGCTTCCCTGAGAGGTGAGGGATCACTCCCACTCCAGATGAATAGTCCAGCTGTTTATTTCATATCTTTGCTACTTTCTAATAAAAAAATGAATAATCTTTATTCAATTTCCATACCACATTATTTTCTGTTAAACGTAACCAACTCTAGAAGGTGAGACTCAAGAAGACTGAGGGCATCTGCAGGGACGTCTGCACGAGATCCTAGTAGTAAGCTAGCTGCTTCTACAGAGATGACATTCAGAGCCAGCAAGCCCTGCTGGGAGGCCTGGCTACCACATTACATGGCTCTGCACTGTGCTGTTGTGAGCATGGATGCATTGACATAAGAACTTGCCTGCACTCAGACATGTGAACCTGCTTTCATATTAATAGTGATACCTTAAAAATGTAAGTTCAGCTTCAGACATTGAAAACTACCTCTCTTTCAGCTGTCCCTTCAGGTGCCTAGAATCCCTTGTGCCTCAGATATTGTGATAACTCCTCAGATCCAACCTTTTTCAGATTGGCTTGAGCACAATTTCTTCTAAGACTGCAGAAAGTGCACCAAACGCTGCAGGTTTTATTTACCAATACAACCTGCATTAACCTCCTTCTAACAACTTATTAAAAAGGGCACACACTGACTGCCCAGAACCACAACACAAGAATGGGTTCACACAGCATGCTGAACCACTATGACCATGTAGCTTCCTGGTCCATGAAATGTGGGCTGTGTACAAAAGGCAGTGAATCAGGCCCACCCCTTCCAGAAGTACCATCTTCCATTAAAATAAGCAGAGATATGAAAAGGAAACACTGTGGAGTCAATTCAACTCAACTCAAACAAGCTCTTCAATAGCCTTCCTAGTTCACCTTCTGTTCATCTCTTGTTCAGACACTTTCAGAGAAAATGACTCTTACCCTTCTCCTATTTGATTTCTATTCTGTGCAGACATCTTTCTTCTGATTAATGGAAACACTTTGAAATAGCTAATGCAGGTCTCATTCTATTAACTTTCAGCAAATCCCCAGTCCTTTACTGGAGCACTGCACTAATTCTTATATCCATTTTATGTCCAGTCTCTTAGTAGTTCTAATGTCCACTCTGCTGTCTATATATCCTAAATGGCTGTGGCTGTTTGTGTCAAACACACTCCTGAGATTAGTCTATTAAAATTCTCCATCAGACACTTAGGTTTATCTTCAGAGCGAGGGTTCTTTAACTATTGCTGTCCTTGTAACTGTGTGACTCTGCAGGACTTAAAAGTTTCCACTTTTCAGATTGAGGCACTCTTGGAGAGGTTTCAGCAGATGACTTTTCTAAGAAACGAGAGCAGCTATGTCACACTCATACACAACCACCCTAATGAAGGGAAAGGAGACTGCTTTAGTTTGACATTTGCCAGTCAATTTGCTGGTGGTTACCCTACCAGAAATAAATCTTCTGCTGACATCGCTCCCTAGATGATGCAACTCCATGGAAACAGTAGATTCATAGAGATTAAGGCCAAAAGGTGCCAATACATCATCTTGCCTTGCCTCATGCAATTCACTGCATTGTGCCCACAGTTGTGTTCAGTTACATTGTCTTCCAAGCCATTCTGGCACAGGTGAAGAAAGTAACTTCTCCCATTGACATTTTTCACAACAATTAAACAATCTCAGCATGAAACACGCAGCTTTAGGGTGTTTTTTTCTTTCTCCTTAAACCTCTTCTGCACTTTCTTCTCCTACTTTACATCACCTGTTAGTAATCATCATTTTTTCCCTGTGAAGGTATTGAACGTGTTGCAATCAAGCCACTTTTCAATCTTCTGCCTGATAAGCTGAGCTGATTCAACTTCTTCAGTTTTTTGATGCAATGCATTTGTCTTTATTAACACAGAGTTTTTCAAACAGGTTCAACTCCCCACAACACAGGACTGTGCCATCTCACTGCCTTGGGCTTGTCATTAGTTACTCCTTTGATCCACCAGATGAAATCCATACTTTTTTTTTTTTTGTCAGGAGATTCTATATTTGCTTTCAGGTCACTGCTGAAAATGCTGCAGAGGGACAGATGTAGCACTGTGAAATCCCAGTAGGTACGTGCCATTTCACTACTACCTCCTACTGATGACTGCATAGAAATATGTGGTTCTGGGGTATGATGGGTCGCTGACACTGAGCAGTGCATGTATGAAATAATATGTTTTATGGTTTAAAGTTGAAGGGATTACAGAAAGTTTATTTAATGATGACTTTGTACTGCTTAAACAAATCCATGTTATCTGTAGTCATGACAAATACAGATGTCTTTCCTATCTCACTGGGTTAAGCTTTCCATGTAAATTTTCAGCAGACTATTCATTCTATTGTATGTTTCCTTTTCTTCTTTGAATACTGACACAGAATTAGCATCCTTTTGAGTTATCAAGGATCCTGAAATACATCCAAACACAGTGGGAAGGGAATCTTCTCAGCCATTTGTGCTTTTATCTGTTTCTTATGTATTGATTGATTTTTTTGTTTTCTTGTTTCTCTATAGTCTCCCTCCCTTCAGTCTGTAATCCAGTTGGGCTTTCAGTCAGAACCATACTTTTTCTTCATGGTGTTTCTTTGACCCTATAGAAAACCTTTAATTATTTAGTCCCCAAATCCGAGTGCTTTTCCTCATAAATTCTAGGGCAAACAGACTCGACTGGATGGAAAATGATTTGGCTAGTGATGATTTACTTAGAGGCATTTAAAGCACTTCGTTTCTCTCCAGACAAAAGTTATTAATGTTTTATCTCCTTGGCAGTAGCTGCTAGACAAGCTAGAAGCGCTTACTAAAGATGTTAATTTCCACAAAGAAAATGGATAAAAACAAAATCTCATTATGACTATTTTAAATGTAACTGCTGATCACTGACAGAAGAATGAGTTGACCTTTGTTAAGCAAAATTTTCTATAGCTGCAATCTAGTAGTATAGCTACAGCTCAAGGCAGGGTACATAGGCTGTATGGTATACTTTCTCTACTTCCTGTTGTATGTTATGTTTTTTGTTTTGTTTTGTTTTTTTCCTGAGTTTAGTGGCTCAGTTCACTTACAGCAACATTCTCAAAGCAGCAAGTTAGCCTGTGTCTGGAAGGTGGGAAAAAAAGAAGAAAAAATATAGAAAAATGAGGTGTGCCTGTGTACAGAAGCAATAGCCTTGCTTTTCTTGTTTGCCAATACTTGCCAATAGCTTTCAGAACTAAGTTCAAATACACACATTAGAGCTTCTTGTTAGCTACATCCAAAATACAATTATCTGAGAGAGAAGAAAGTTAATGAGTATGCCAGTGTGGACAAGGGATTACAGAAATATCCTGACCCAAAGACTTCTAGCTCTATACTCTCATTTAGGCTACCACAAGTGATTTTACTATGCTTGTGAAAACGCTATTGAATATCCCAGACTATAATATTGACTTTAGCCTTTATATCCTTCTTTTTAGATGAACTAATCTGACTTATGCTGCTATCAGTGTTTAAAGTTTCTGGGATGAATGACACTGTGGAAATGCAAAGCACTCTATAAATGTTAGTTAGGCTCCACAGCACTGTAGGTATTATCACACTGAAAAGGAATGGCTCGTAGCGCTAAAGGCACTTGAAAGTTTCACTTGATGTATTTATAAGATTTAAATATTTTTACATTCCTTCCTGTACAATTTTAACACATCTTCCTTGAAATTTATCTGGATATTTATATTTTTTCTATAACTAAAAGTACTTCAGTTTCCTCCTTATCGTATATCACGAGGAAAAAATATGTCACTTGTGTAGGTCTATGTCTGAATGTAATCATACAAACATCCAGTCTGACTTCTCTCACACAGGAGGCTTTCTCAAATTCTGGTAGCTTTGATTATTGGTACACTATGCTCTACTTCTCCAAGCACAGTTTAGCCTTAACATACAGTACTGCTTTAATAAAGTGCTGCTTTAATCTGACCTTGTGTAAAGTTCCTCATCATCTGTCAAGCTATTTCAAGATGTAAATATCCAGCTGGCCTATGACTGCATCCTAAAAACAATCATGACAGGCTTTATAAACCTATTTTACGGCCTGTTTATGCAAAAGGGCACAATGCCCAATACCTATCAACAAGGAGCTGTGTTTGATGAACTAGATTCTACCTCCACCCAAATTAATCAAAAATCTGCCACTGAAATCCTGTGGGAGTTGGGTCTGAAAACCCATATGCTGAAAGAGTAAGGAAATCAAGGGGGAAGAAAAATAACATCTATGAAGTACCAAAACTACAAGTACAGATTTCAGACGTGGAAGGCTTATTTTAATTGTTACAATTTTCTAGGGGAAAAAAAAATATATATATAGCTGAAGGCTACTTGAATGTGAAGTTCCATTCCAGAACTGAACAGCAGTACAGTTTGTCTAGATATTGCTGAAGTCCCACATCTTTACTGCCTTCCATATTCTGAGAGAATCTATTTGCTGCAGTAGTCTTAATTTCTTGTGGATGAGCTACAGTCAGTGATTTGCCAGCCTGGCTGAAATGAATGTTAGAGCCAGCTCTCTGTGCTGCCTGGCTTGTAAATACTAAAACAGAAACCGGACCTTCATTTAAGAAGAGCAAGAAGCAGCAGACTTTTTTAAAATCATCAAAATAATTAATTGTAATTATGTAATCATGTAACCAACCATTTGTTTGGTCAAGAAAGAAAAGCGTTACTTCATTCCAACAGCTTTATTTTAAGGCTGCCACTCAGTGCTGAACATAAAACATGAGCTCATTTACCCTCTTCCAGTAATCTCTTCAATGCTGCTAAGAGCTAAAATACATGAAACCTGAAAAGTTCAGTCAGTGCTGACATTTGGCTGCTTTCACCCTGTTTATTATAGTTTTCCACCATGACTTGTTCAGTTATTTCCTTTTTGAACATGCTCTGAACAGGATTAAGTCCAAATAGAACACGTTTATATGTATATGTCCTACTTGGATTTAGAAAACATTCTCTATAAACATTACTAAGCATTAGATTTTTTGTTTAATCAAGATTTCAATCTGTAAAAGCATCTGTGTGTATGACCAAAAATCACATCATCAGCCACAAGTGGTGGGTGGCACCTAATAGGGACACATTCAGTGAATGTGAAGTGCCATATTTCCTCTTTTTATCTGAGCATGATCTAACATGTACATAATATGAGGAAGGAACAGCAAGCAGCAGCCACAACGTGTGTGCCATGTATGTTCAAAAGCACAGAGATAATTGCTACTCTAACGCAAATAACGATTACTACTGGATAAGGTCTAAAGTTCAAAGAAAATACTTTATAGTACTACTATAACGCAATTGCTCTACAAAATCTTTTCTTTTGGTTAGGAAAATTATAACTCAAGCGTGTCCTTCCCTTTAAATTCAGAGCAAAATGTAGGCAAATCAAATATCCTTCTGTTTGGCAAAAAGGTGTTAGAAAAGAAAACAAAATGTCTGTATCAGCCTAAAATATGCAAATTCAAGAGGGTTTTTTTTGTTTTGGTTTGTTGTTTGTTTTTCCAGAAAAGATTTCTGGTTTCCACAGCATAGTAGCCATCTGAAATCTGTGTACAGAGTGGGGAAAAACACATTTAATCCCGAGGCTGAGTAAAAATAGTTATAGTTTCTGTGCTACAGCAACTGAAAAAACACTGACTGTAGGCTCAGATGCTTGCAGGGGAAAAAAAAAAAAAAAAAAAAGTTAAGCACGTCAAAACATTACCCTAAGAAAGGAGGAGGAATAAAAGACTTCCACTTTAGAAACAAAAACCTCACATTCATAGTATTCTGTCTTACTTAATTTCAACTATACTTGAAGGTAAAAAACAGCCACTAAATTCTTTCAGCGACTATTTGCACTGACAGACTGAATTAAGCTTCTACCACGTATTCATGTCTTTCTATCATGGAATGCAGTGTCACCTTTGCAATCCTTAGGCAAGTTTAAAATACTGACTGACTTTTATTATCTGTCATATTGAAAAGTATTTCTGAGGCTTGTTGTATCACCTGAAAACAGAGGGTATTTCTCCTTTGAAGAGAAAACTACTTAACAAATTGTGCAGTTAAAGCTTATTATGCTCACAAATAACAAGGCATGAAAAGTCTAAACAGCCTTAAATAAATAAATAAATAAATAAATAAATAAATAAAATGTTTTCTTTAATAAGAAGTGGAAAACAAAAAGAAAACAAAGACATACTGCATGTGTTTAGTTTTATTTCCAGAACTAAATAGCTCTGAAAGCTTAGGGGAAAAAAATGTTTTTGAGGCTTTTGTTTTATATTTAACTTGGTTGTATTTAACTATATTTAGCTAGGTTGTAGTTTCGTCAGAAAAGCTTGCTCTGCTCTGGTGTACCAACTCCAACTCATTTGGAGTTACAATGTACACAACTGAGTAGATGTGGGACCATAAGGGACCACTCAGCGCATAAAATGATGAATCATCCATCTGGAAAACAGCTTTCAAGATCAGATGTCCCAGCACTATCTGCATGCTCACTCTCAGGGCTGCATTTATTACCCATTGACTTTCCAGCCAAGTTACTAGGTTTAAAGGTAACTGGAAGGGTTAATATCATGGTTAATATCATTAATTTAAGTATTTTATTTCTGCCGTTTCCAGACCATTCTTAAAGTAGAATTCTTGTGTGAAAAAAAAAAAAAATTAAGAAGTTTTATTGGCACAGACATGAAATGGACGAGTACATATATTAAGAGGATTAATTACACCCGGATTTATGCACAGACTCATTACAATCAATGCACAGAGATGTTTTCGAAATTAACAAAAGGAAGGATTATGCTTTCGAGGCAGTGGGGAGTCAAACAATCAAGGAGAATAAACTTCTCAGACAATCGTTATGAGCTGTGGGTGTGCAGGAGGCTGCTTACCTTCCACGCACGAGGGCTGAGCCCGCGTTGTCCCAGCCACCTGCCCTGGGAAGCAGGAGCACTTGACTGTTTGCGATCGCTCCTCAATCCGGTTCTTATTGCAGCAACGATGCACTGCCACAACCTCGCATGTCCCTTGCTTGACTTGGTGCTGGCCTAATAATTGCAAGGATAAGTGGTGGAGAGCAAAATAAAACATCAGTGTACGAAGAAAAAGCCAATGCTCTTCAAATAGATGGAGAGAGGACTGGCAACCACGTTTCCACAGGACCCTGGGGTCCTTGTACTAGACTGTTTTCCTCCACTGACCTCCTAAACCCATGCTCAGAAACCCCACTTCATAATACTCTCTCTTTGCGTAACTCATTTCCACACCCTCACTTTCCTGAGCTGCCTTCAAGTGCTTCATCTTGCGTTTGACTGTCTTACATAGAGCAGAGCCCCGAATGGCTCTTATCTATGTTTGTAAAGTACTTTGTATATTAACACTACTATGGAAAAGGGTGCTGTTTTTTGTTGGATCGATTTTAACTTTAGTATGTTAGACAGACAGATGATGCCAAAAATCTTCATCACCTAACTATGATTAGGAACTGAAGTACAGATATTGATGTAGATGCATGCAGTATCAGAGCTACTGAGATGTAGCAAAACAAGTGAAAACATTACAATGGCAAGCTTGTAGAACTGCCCTGCTTGCCCACTCAATATCTGTAATTAACTAAACAGAGAGTACCTTGCTCCAATTCAATACGGACAGGTTTACATGGTTACATCCTTACAGAAAAGACGTTACTGAAGTGGGAAACCTTCAACAAAGTCAGCAATGCAATTTAGGCCTCCAAACAGGTTTTCCATGACAGCAAACAAGGAGAGGACAGCATACAAATATATACATAGTTTTTAAGAGACTGGTTCGGCAGTATTACTTTGCTGTTTGTGCTTTGTTCCACAAGTACTTCAAACACAGCTGGAGGGCTGCCTGACTTTTCTTGCCAAATCTGTATTCACAACCACCTCAATGGGCAGAAAACTATGTATACAAAATCCTGGAAAGGAAATTTAGTCTTTATTTGCTCACTCTAAATGTAAAAAGAAATTCTATGTACAGAGGTGTTTGGATGCTTTTCTTTTTTCCTCGGGAAAAAGCCACACTGTACTTCTAAGCAAAATATGCTAGAGCAGGAAAATGCATAATGCATTTTAAGGAAAGTAGGAAAAATGTTGAAGACAGCATAAAAGTAACTTACACAGCTACTCTATTAAGTTTACTGGCAGGCTGTGGATTTCCATGCAAGTACCTAATACCTATATCATAGTAAACATGAAAAACAAAAAAAAGGTGAAAACAGCTCTGAGCTTGTAGGACAGCAGCTTCTCTGTAAGTCAGTAAGAAAAATAAAAGCACGAACAGGCAAATTGAATTGGCTGTGCCACTTCATTCCAGGGTATTATTCTACAAAACGCCTCTGTGTGACAGTGTTTGGAGATAATGAGTAGATGGACAGAGATTCCGACAGAAAAGATTTTGTAAATTGAGGCTGTTAGTCTAAGAGCATTTCTCTATTTATTTATTTATTGGATCAAAGTCGTGAGCCAAAACACTTTGGAGTAAACAGGGAAAGTTTCCATTGGCTTAGAGTAGCGGTCCTGCACTCACGGGAGTCAATGGCAAAATTCCTCCTGACTTGAGGAGAGCAAGGTCACTGGGCCATCCCTCGAGAAGGACACTTTATAAAGGAGTGAGGAAAGAAAAAAAATGGAACTGCTCAACTCACATACTTGGGTTTGCTGTGTATCTCACCTGAAAGACCAAGTGGTCAGGTCTTGTTTTAATTAAAGTCATTATTCACCCGGCATTAGATGCCAAGATAAGAGAAGAAGCCATTTTGTCAGAGAGTACATCATAAGGATGGACTGGAGCCAGCTCCAGGGATCAATATGCAGCTGAAAGAATATCTCTTTTCAAACCCAAATCCTGCTTCCTTGAGGTGAATAGTCCTGAGAAGTCAATACCAAAATAAATCAAACAGGATTTGACCCTGAGCATATAGGAAAAAAAAAAAAGAAAAAAAAGAAAGAAGAAAAAAAGCTAAGGGCTTGCTTTCAATTATCTTATTTGAATTTTGAAGCACTGGCGTTGCTCCTAAAGTGCCAGGAGTCAACAGGAGCTCAGACATTTGTACAAGGCAAAATTACGTTACATCCCAGATGTGTCCTGTGGCTCAAAGCTGTTTTGCTATACGCTCATTCATGCACAAGCAAGTAAGAGAAGGTGTTCCCTCTTTGCTGGCAGGGGTAGGATTTTCAGGTTTGAGAGTGCTGCTGCCATGCAAAGGAAGACAGGACTCCTATCCTTTCTCCCTAGCATGCAGATCCTATGGAGTAAAACAGTGAAAGGTACTAAAAAGCCAAAGACATCTGCATGCATCATTTGCATTAATTGGATTGCCCTTGTAATAGTCTTTTCCCTCCTACATACTCACATCTGTATTTCCTCCTGCTTGTTCACGCACATCTTAACAACCCTTCATTCTGTTGAACACCCGTATGCATTTCCTCTTAATGTTCAGGCGCATTTGTGAACAGGTGCTGAACAATTGCTAAGCATTAACAAGCTAGCTCTGTGCACCATTTTTCTCAACATTCAGCAATCTAGAGGACAAGCACTCAGTGTGCAGAGTGGCTTTCAGAGTTCACAAAACTCAACGAGTACCTAAAAAAACTAACCATCAACTCAAACAAGCTATTCGCTGCCTAAATCTCTTGAAACCTATCTTATCTACATTCAGGTGCCCAAAGACAGAGAAAAGAAAGAATACAAGAATACTCTTCTGCACATTTTAACCTTCATTTTGCACTAGATAAACCTTCAGCTCAGGTTTAGAGTACATTCAAGTTATGGCTGAGAGTAGAAGAATCAAAATACTCAAGAACATTCTTAAAATATTTTATAATGAATGGATTCTCAAGAAGACAACATACTAGAAGAGTGGAGACTGAAGCATTTTTTAAAGTGTGAAGATCACAGTAAACGAATTCTATGCCAGACACATCAGGAAAGCCGTTCTCTGCAGTGAGAGATAGGTAGAAAACCAGAGTTGGGAGAGCAAAGCCCCTTTGGGCTCACTTATAAAAAGCCTATGAATTCACAGCTCTTCACCCGCAAACCCATTCAGATCTGCAACCCAAGGGCTGTCAATATTTGCAGTTGAAATTCAGTTACATCTTCACATTTAAATAAGAGAACTCTCCAAGGAGAGATGCATTTTATCAGCAGCAGTACTAGGGAGAGGTTCTTGTTGTTGAACACCTTCTGCATACTGAAAGAGGAGATGTCTGCCAGTCAAGCACTGTGGAGGACAGAGGACAAATCCTGAGAACTGTAGGACACTGGGCTGCCTCTGATCTCAAATTTGGCACAGGTGATGTTCTCCATATCCCTCGTCTCTTAGCTTCCTCAGAATTACTAATGCTAACTAACGACACCCTCTATCTCTCTCCATATAGGACTAAGACAAAATGGGAGAGGGCTTGTTAATGGAAGTTACCCCTGTTTAATACAATTTTTCAGTTAACAAATTTGACAAGACCTTGCTTTCACTTTCTTCTATTTAAATGAAGGGACAGATATGCAATTAATTCTTCTAAAACACTGAAATCCTCAAATGAAAAAAAGAAAAACACAATTGTTGTCAATATCAAATATCACAGTGATGTACTGCAAAACTGCAAGGAAAAAGAAAGAAAGAGAAAGGCTTTCAGAACGTTGCTAGCCAATCCTGTCCACGTCCATTTCATCTCTGACTAATTTTAATCACTCCCAAAGAGCACTCTTTCAATGCAACATGCACACAGGCTGCATGCCTTTATCAGAAAGGCTTAATCCTGGATAACCTCCTCTTGTTCTAATTTCTTAGCTCAGAAACATATGGAAAGAACACATAGAGAGAGTTCTTAATTTCTGTTTCATAAGTTGTTCCTTTTGATGAGGACAGCAACTAACACTGTGAAGAACAATGTATCTAGGACAATACAACCCTATCTCAGCACATTCTTCGCTGAGCCTCGAAACCAGCAAGCTTGGTCTGTACACAAAAACCTTGCATCATTTATTTAAAAGGTAAGGAGATGTCTGTCAATAAAGAGATGAATGGCCATGTAAGCTAATTTTGCACCAACAGTATTAGAAACAAGTAAGTTTAAAAGTCAGCAATGCAGTATGGAAGAGAAAAGCACTCTAAGAAGCTCGGTACCAGTTCAGGTTTTCAGTCTTCATTTCATGTTAGTTTTTGCTTATGTAAGTGCTCACCAAGAGGTGAATATTCCTCCAGAAAAAGAAACAAATAAAGGAAATAGTATTTGTTGTTTTTCCACATTTTGTTACCCAACATACATATGAGAGCCTCACCAGATCATTGTTGCACTGTTTGGGTGTGTGCGTCTTTGTGAGAAGAGGGAAAGGGAAATGGAGAGGGGGCATTTCTAAAGACAACAGGTGCTTCTATGAGAAAAAGCTGAAAGTCACTTGGAATGTACAACTAAGACAGCCTCTTCTGAGATGAAATGAAAGCGGAGGGCTTCTCTGCTAACATCCCAACAACCACTGGATATTTTCACAATCATTTCACATCAAGGTCCTGACCTAGATGCTCTCTTTCAAGGATGCACAATACTTATATGAACACTTTCTCATAAATGGTCTCTGCATACACAGCTTTACAAGCAAAAGTAGACCAAACTGTATCTTTTCACTTGTTGGCAATAAAGACTGTTCAGAGGCAGTCCAGATCTGCCACAAAAGGACATTTCAACTGCTTGCCAGATAAATAGACAAGAACTGTCTTCCCATAATCACTTGCCCATGATAACAGGAAAAATAAGATGTAGTACAGAACCAAGAAGAGAGAAAAGGTATTCAGCTTGCTATCTATCCATTACTTTCATGTTCCTCAAATACATAGCAGTATTATGATTACTGAAGCTAACATCTGTAATAAAGCAAGTAAGAAGAGATGCAGTGATCTCCCACATTAAGAAATTGACACACATGCTCACACAGTATTCATGTTTCCAACCAAAGAGTTCCCATAAAGTTGCATCCTGTGTTCCAATCAAAACATTCCTGCATCTGCTGTTGCAGCAGCCAGCAACGTGGCATGTCCACTGAATACCTTCAACTTGTCTGGGGCAAGATGTGACAATGACTCTCAAACATGCAACCAGTTTGAGAGGAACCGTAGGAGGAGCAGATCTAGGTATGTATTCCAAAAGAAGATGAGTGACTTCAAGCCCTGATAATGAAACTACAACAGTTAATGAAATCAAAAGCATAACCTTTCATATGTGTAGGTAAAGGAACATGCTGACACAGCTGGAGTGAATCATGTAACACAGTGAATTTTTTGGCAAGCATCAGAGGTCACATCCATATGGAGATTAAGGTCCTCTGGAATAACTAGTGGAAGTGACCTTAGATCAGACACAAACACTGAGTCTTCTCCATGGAACAAAGCATTAAATCTGAGCAGTCAATAAATCAAAATAGCTGAGACCAAAGTAAGTGCTGCCAGTGAAGGAAGGAGGGGAAAGTTGCAGTAAATGAAAAGAAAGGTGGATGAAGAGTGACTTGGAAGCAAAAACAAATTAAAACATGAAGCTCCCTACCTGCTGGGGTGCTATGCTGAAGCTAATCAATAAGGACTGATTTTCAGCCAACCAGTAATATTCATCCCAGTTCAAGCACACATACCGCTTGTAGAAACTCAACCTAAGAGCATAAACTTCATAAAGCACCTTGGTGTAGAGTGGTGCTTATACTTCCTGCAGGAAACTTTTCAATGTGTTCCCATTTTAGGTGAGGCATGAAAAAATATGTAAGGGAAAGACTTGGTTTCCCATCACATCTTGTAGCAAATGAGCAATGCTGTGTGCTGTAACATAAGCATATTTCCTGCCTGTCCCATTAACATGCACACGTGCTATTGTATGTGGACAACCCTTTTTCTTGTTTGCTTCTTCCTTCACAAATTTATCATGGGAGAATGGGAAAAAGAATGAAAGTATTTTTAATATTATCATAAACAAGAAAAAAAATGAAAGAAAGAAAAACTTTGTCTCACGTATGCAACAAAACAAATTTGGGGGATTAGGCCTTGTGCCCTTCTGAGCATTCCTCCACCACCTGAAATATCAAATGACTGCATTTGGGCTTAGCTGCATAAAACAAATGTTTGTAATCTACTTAATACCGGAGGTATTTCTGACTCAGTTCAAGGTCATTCATCAGACAAGAATGATATTTGCTTAGAGAACACAACAGAGTAATTCTCAGCTAAGACACGAGCCTCTGCAGATTAAGAAAATAGCAGTTGCCAGAAAACAGAGCAGATGTTGGAGAGAAAAGCATTTTTTTCATTTCAAGCAAAAATTAAATTTTTATAGTCATGCCCAAGTATAACAAGTAAAATGGAGGAGAGGAGGGAAAGGAACCCATACTCTCTTGCATTTCAGAACATAAAACAGCTCAAATACACAATGTAAAAAGAGCTCCACCTTTCTACTTTTTTAAACGCAAAGCTGAGTCTCCCTTCTTTAATTACCTTTTCTGTGACTGCAAAGGAATAGGGCTGTGCCTGAATTCGACAGACAAAGGTAAACAAACAAATAATTATTTATTAGTTGACCCTCATTTGATAATCTGCTCAAGAAAGATCCAAGAATAACTGTCCATTAAACACTGTGGCTTATGAAAGTTTTTCTGGTGCCATTTCCTGTTCAGCAGCCTTAATTTAAAAGACTGAATTTGGCAGTGAAACTCTTCCATTAATTGCTCTGTGTTTATTATAATCACGTAGCAATATCTGCTGCTACTAGAAGAATTGCCTCTCAAAAACAAGGGCCAGTGGATAACACAGAGAATTTGAGTGATACATTTCATTGCTGAAGTGGAATGAAATTTTCATGTGATAGGCAAACCAGTAAATGGAATTTCGAGGCACACTGAAAGCAATCAGATCGGTTGATGCACTGGGCACCGGGCCATCAGCTCCTCAGCAGGTCTTTAATCCCTGGAAAAGCCTCTATGCCTTGATCACCACTGATTAATTATTTTCAGAGTTTGCTTCATTTTATATCAGGTTTTATATAGCTGTAATGGTTATCTTGGGTTTATTCTGATGGAGTGGACAAGAAAAGCATTGCAGCAGTCCAACTATAAGATCCAGCTGCCAGTTAAGCAATAACAAGTCATAAAACTAAATTGCACAAATGCATTTTTAATTCTGAGTGACATGAGGACTTATAAATGGCTTCAGCAAGTGCAGACTATCCAACCTGGCTGAACAGCTAATTAAACTTAAGCTGTTTTAACTATTATATCTATAAGGGCAACAAATAAGTGAGCTTTCCAGAATGCTGACAGATTTTTGCAGCCAATACTATAGAATGTTTTTTTTTTTTTTCTTATATGGAAAAAAAATAACACTGCAGAGTGCCCACCATTTAATGCCAGTAAAAACAAAACAAAACAAACACATAAAATATAGTCACAATCAAATAAAGAATCAGAAACCGATCACAATCTCCCTTCACACTGTAACTCATGATCCTGAATTATTTAGTAATATTATCCCGAATTAACAGTAAAATGATAATTTAAAAGAAGGGAAGGATTCAGATGTTGTAAAGGTCCATCAGTTTCTTATGTCATGTTGGTGACTCTTTTTCCAAGTTTTACCATGATGACATTTTTCAAGGCTCTGCAGATCTCTTGAGTCTTTCAGTTTACACATTTCTTACATTTGGATTGGTTGCTTGAAGGAGGTAGGACGGAATGTGAGAGGGTCTCATATTCCATGGCCAAAATAAGAAATCAATATCTATCAGAAATCAATGGAAGTGAGATGCTTAAATAGCAGGAGGACACCTAGATATCTTTCTAGATCTTGGCCAGAAAGCAAACAGGTCATCTGGAAAAAGGAATGGGTTTCACTCAATATAGAGAAGAGAAGATTCCCACTGTTAGCAGGAATATTTGTCGCAACAAGGCAGGTTGCCGAAACAACATAGTGATATTGACTTTTCAAAGTATCCCATGTAGCTTGTCAGATTTGACAAACTTTTATTCTAACTGAAAAACAACAGACTGCCTCACCTGGTGAATTTTCCCTCGACCCTAATGAGACTATCAGCAAATGCAGAGATGAATTAGAATAGTCATTAAGGAGGCAGAGCATAAAAAATGAGCCATGGGAAAGGTCAGAGCAATGAGGGTGAATGAAGAAGAGCACGTGCCCTGTCACAACCACTGCAGATGTGAAGGAAATAACCAGGGGAGAGAAGCAGATGTTCCTGTTAAAGCTGTGCAAATTTGACGGCTGCTTTCAAGGATAATGGAGCAGGCATAGGTGGCAGGAGAGGGCACGCCATTAACTCACACAATGCTAGATAGTGTCCCCCAAGAGCCATTGACTTTAACAGAAATGTTGCACCATCTCCCCAGCCTGAGTCGGATTAAAGGTGACCTGGTACGGTTGTCATTAGTTCCACTATTCTTCCACAAAGGTGGTCCTCTGACCATTTTAATTAGGTTTTTCCTCTTGTAGTGCACACGTTACAAAGGGGAAACTTCTCAAATGTTTATCCTGATCACAATCTCAAGAAAAAAAAAAGTAAAATCAACAGTTAGATGGCTTATTTCTCTTACCTTTTAAATCTACATTGATTTTAACTCATTAGAAAAAAAAGTTACTGTTTATGTGAATGACTTCTCTTAATCTTGAAACACACATTGCCTTGCTTGCAAAATAAATTAGTAGAATTGTAGCTATCTCCACAAGTTCATGAACATAGACAACACACCTTCTGGTACTTCTTTTAATTCAGCATCCCACCAGAGGCAGAGTGGGAAGGACCAACAGGCATTGCTTGTGTTAGCTGTTCTACAGAGCAGTGGCAGCTCCATGAAGGCAGGTATTTCTGCAAGACCAAGGTTCTGGGAACCCACGCAATGGTCAGTTTAATCACTCGTGAATCACAACAGCAGGAGTCAGTGACAGCTGCCTTAGCACCACTGTCAATAATGAGCTGTGAAGCTCTCCGCAGCCAACACAACTCACTTGCACAATGGCTGGATAGGTCATGGAAAAAGACCTCTCCTCCTCTAGCACCTGTTCATCTGTTATTTTCAGAGTTCCATAGGACAGTGAGTGTGGTTGCAGCATCCTGCTCGCACTTTTTCCACTAGCCTTTAAACATGAACAACTCTACTTACCTCTTCCTGCCAGTGTGCCTCCAGCACCCATAGCAGATGACTCGTGTCTGACAGCATCATTGCTGCCCAGCAGGTAGTTCTCAGAAGCAGTGAAACTGGCCAAAATCCATTACTTTTATCCAATTGGCTCGAACAAGAAAACAGCAGAAATTCTGTCCCCCATCCAGATAAGAAGGAACGAGACAGCCAGAAAGAAAACCACAGCCACAGCAATTTTTCTCAGGTAGACACATACTTAGCAACAACGCCACAATCTTCAACTAATTTCACACTAACCAGCTATCGAAAGCATTACCAATCACTACCCAGCAGATCTGGATTAAAAACAATGACTCTGCGGTGAAAGGCTGTGTACCTCATTACTAATCCATTGAGGCTTCCTGTTCTCTTGTGATTGCATCTTGTAATTATTTACAAGTGCTTCTTTGGAGCACAAGAATTCACAAGTCTTTCTTTGCAGTGACTATACACCTTAGGAGCATGTAAAACTGGCCATTGGAGATCAAGCAATATAATTAACTTATTTGTTTCTGCACTACCACTTCTGAGAAGAGAACCCTCAATTGTCAGCAAACTGACAGGCCTGGCTAGACAAGTTTAAATTCTACCTTGACAAGCAGAACATTTAAGGAAAATAATTCAGACACATAGACTGCCAAGATGTAACTTCTGTAATGAAACAGTCTGTTTTTTTTTCTTTTTATTATAAGAATACTTCCATTTCTGCGTTAATAAAAAAACTTAGTTTTGCCTGAAAAAAGACTACAAAATCTTATTCTTAGGCAGAAAGTATGGCAACATTCAGCATAAAAATGCTGAGAAATAAATGGATTTTCAAGTCTTCTTGTCACTTTATATATGATCTATTGTCTGCAAGTTTCTTGTTTGAATACTTCTAACAGTCATTCAGTTTATACTCATGCATTACCTAAGAAATAAGAAGAAATTTAAACTGAGTTCTCCAACTTGCTTCTGAGAATGTAAATGTGGCAGCACGGAAGTCAAGGAAAAAATGTCCTTTCTGGACAAAGGTTGAGAGGAGAAAGATTCAAGAGGTTCTAGAATGACTACAAAATAATCATGGGTTTAAAACAATAAAATACAGTGAAAGATACATTTTGCTGGCTGTGATAAGGAAGGATGCATCCAGGATGAGTATTTTTCTTCCTTGTGAAATTGGTGGCAGATCATCAGATGGCCGGAGGTTATCGTAAATATGTACACTTTGGAAGTGGCCCTTAGCTGCAGAGGTATCTGTCTTCCACAGTGTAACCTGAAAATAGTTTACTTCCAAACAGGAAAGCAGATTTTCCAGTATCAGTGGTGTTCCAAGCAACCTGTGCTCAGAGAATCTAAAAAAATAACAGTGCGTCTTGAATCACAACAACTGAAACTTACATAACAAGCTTGATCAATGAGCTGACAGTCAACACAGAATTTAATCTGATAGTATATAAAGTGTGCCTAACTTCAAATCACACAGTGTTGGCTTACAAGGTTTATCACCACAGAGATCTAGACCTTCAGATATGGCCTTTAAAACACCTGACATTTTACTTAAAACACCCTACTTTTAATGAAGGAAACTCGTTAAAAAAAGAAAAAAAACTTCAGGTAAGCATCAGAATATACATACATATATTTCTAGAGCTCACAGTCCATAGACATGGGGTGGCTAAATGACATTTCAGCTTCGCTTTTTCCCCAGGATCTGTTTTTGCATTCTAACGCCTTCTAAGGACAAGATCTGAACAACAGAAACCTCACAAAGACGCAAGCAAAGGCAATTCCTCCAAGTATTACGAGCACAATTCTAAGGAAGATAGCATCCACACAGATGGACTCAGAGTCACGTGTTCTACACTGGCTTGGGATGGGATGCTCAAAGCACAGTGTGAAAGTTCTCACAGTGACTTCTCTGTTGCCTCTACGTAGAGCCCAGCTGGGCCACTGCAGTGTTTTGGTGATCCCAGTTAGAAGATGACTCCTGGCAAAAAAGCTTGGAAGAGATTCTGTGTATGGCTTCCAAACTGATCACAACAGCTAGGCACCTGAGGGACTGTAATGTAGTGTAAACTTAGTTCCCTTTCTGAGATTTAAGTACAAGAACCTCGAGGATCAACAGTAAAAATCTCAGACCCACAACTCCTTCCCGTTAGCTACAAAGTTTAACTCCTCCTCCTCCCCTCGAAATCTATTCAGAGAGTGAGCTGGGGGGTACTTCTGTTTCCAAGGTGCCCTGGCTTCACATTTGTTCTTTAACATGAAGCATTCAGAGCACTGAATGGTCGCTTACAGGTAACTTTTACAATAAAAAGAACAACAGGGTGTGTCAAAGGAAGAGCTCGGGTACCTCCCTACGGAGAACCATTCCATTTTTTCAGTTTATACTAATTAAATTTTGCTAACTATTGGACATGAAATAGAACACGTTATTTGGCAACAAAGCTGACAGTTACTTTCAACGGACTAGAAAATACAGCATCGTTTATCTCCTGCAGGAATGTGCTTTGTAGACCACAATTAAAAGGTACGGTCTCTTGAAAATCGTAACTCAATTTTCCTTTCTTTTCTAATTTAAGAATAGACACATTTTATCCAAAACTTTGGTAATGCGTATATATGAAAAACACTGAAGTTGGGTAAGAGAGATTTCTATTTATTTCAATGTTCCTATCAGCTTAAATGTGAGGGATTTTCTTTTTTTAATGAACTTTTTTCTTTTTTTTTTTTTTTAACATGTCCATCAAATTACAATACAAATCCCAGCAGAGGAGAGGAAAATTCTTAATCAAGATCATCTAAAGATGAAAATACTATGGTGAAAAAAGATGTATTTGTGCACAGGGCACACAGGCCATTTATGCAGGCTTATTGATAGAAGTCGAAAACATCTTTGCAAGATTTTCTAAATGTCTTGCCCAGATACCCTCACACTATGAAGCTGATGCTCTTACTGAAACAGAACAGGACTCCTACTCATAGCTGCAGCCTGACACCATGGAACACAGGAAGGGCTGAGTTAAAAATACTGAAGAAAAGTCTGTAGCGTGGACCGACCAGTTTCCAGTTACAGGCAGACAGAAAGCGTACTCTAGATTCCCTCAGCAAGCAATCACTCCATGGGTGTAAAAGCAAATACAACATGGTTTACATCTTACCTTCACCGGTACTGAACCAAGACAGGCAATTAAGCAAAAATGACAATGGACTCTGTGAGACCATTTGTTTTTTGTTTACTATACAGTACGATCTAATAGAGACTCTGCAGAAATGAAATCCCTTCCTGGAGGTCTTGGCTTTGCTCATAACTCATTACCCTAGAGACAAGAGATATCACTGATGTTATTTTAATCCGCTAAGCTGCCTTTGCTCAGCTATATAGTAAGTCTTACAAAACTGTTGAGTAAAAAGAAAAAATCTCTCCCCTGGCAAGATGACCTTGAACTCGAAAGTTTGATTCTACAGCAAGTCAGTCTACTGCAAAATGATTAGTCATAATAGTACAGCAAAATAATGCCTTATAGTTTCAAATTTTAAGTTTTGATGAACAGTGTCAGTGCACAGGCAGCGATCCTTGTCACCAATAATTACTGTTTCACAGCAGCTACCCAAAAATTCTCACCAATTAACTAATCTCACTCTGAGAATTCTGGAAACAAAAGAGAAATACCAATGTCTTCAAACTACAGTTGGTAGTTGACACGTATCTTTGTTCTATGTGAAGGAGCTGCTGTCAAAAGGATTGCTTAAAAATGTATTTGAAGTGGTTCTACAGAATACTTCAAGGGTGTACTGCAGAAACTTCTGCAAGCATTAATTCTTGGGGTACTGTTAAGATCTGTACAAATGAAAAATACTCCTCCATGGCCAAAAGTGACAATTTGAGGTAAGTGCTATTCCTAGATGGCCAACATTTTAAGGGCTAAAAGAATGTTGAGAATTGCGATTGCATCTAAAAATAAAAATAAAATAAAGCAATTCTTGACTTTTTCAGCAATACACACTAAATATTTAATAAGGGATCCTGGAGCTCAGAAAGGTTTAAGACAGTGTGTTAGAATATTGAACTAATAAGCTCCTCCAGTAAGTCTCTAAATACGTATAGTTAAACACTACCTAGTTTATTTTAATTATTTAACACAGAGACTGAAGGAGGTTAATGTGACCCAGTGGACTTGTTTATGTTGAAAACTATTGCCTCTCCTTACTCAAAAATCTGCATGCTGAGCTGCATCATAGCACAGAGCTACAAGGGAGCAATACAGGATAGAGGTTTACAGCTGCTTGCTAACGTCCAAATGATAGCATTTATACCAGGGCAGTGACTGCACGAAGGCACAGGTAATAGGTAAGTCAGGCCCATTGACTTCGTTGACATCGCTGGAAAAACTAACATGTGTACATTAGGTGCTCACTTCAGAATAGCCTGGATGATGGAGGATTTTCTTGCTAAAATTTAGTTTTATATATCTACATATCCCCACTTAACATGCAGCATACAAATCATAACGGCTAACTAGCTGACTCTCTTCACACCATGGGTGGTGTATCACTTTGATCTGCAACATTCTCTTCCAGTTCAGATAGTGGAGAAAGCAGCCTTCAGTAAGTCACTGAACACAGCGAGGAAAACAAAAAGAAAAAAATACTTGCATTCAAAAAGCCCAAAGGATAAACATTTAACAAACAGAAAACAGAAGGAAAAAGAGGCCTCACTAGAGAGAAAACAAAAATGGCCAGTTCTAAGCGCTACAAGCTGAGGCCCAGTGTATTCACTGTAAAAAGTGAAAAGATTAATAGCGAGCCTTGAATAAGTGATAAAGGATTTGAGTTTCATTTTTAACTGGGTAACAAGTTTAATAAAAGAAATCTTGTTCAAGAACATTCATTTCCATTTGTCCTCAGGAATGCAAACACAAGATGTTGCTTATGTCCCTTCTCATACATGAAATGCAAAACCGCAAGCATCAACCTCAGCATGATGTGTCAAGGAAAGATGTGGCTGTTTTAGAGTTCAGAGTCATCGTTTTTTATTCTTCAAACCAATATTTGTGCAGCCAACATTAACAATAAAGGAAAAAGCCACGGAAAGCAGAAGTCATGGGATTCATAGAAAATCAGCTGGTAAAAGGAACAGTTTGGAGCTACCTGCACTGACGGCGTTTAGATGCATTCATAAGGAATTAAATAATGGACATTTTGCACAGAGTTTCACAGAAGCACCCTGCCGTGCTAGTGCAATCCTATTAGCAAATCAATGCTGAATTGCAGCTTTGTGTCACTCTAACCTCGGAGATCAAGTAACTTAAACTGCCCAAACGCCGGGTAAGCACTGTTATTGCAGCGCTGGGGTCTGCACCCTTTGCCTTCAGGCTCTCCCACCACCACTGCCACTATCACCTTCCCTATGGATCTAAACAACGAGGGCAGCGACTCTGTTTTGTTTCCAACACAACTCTCACTCCTTGAGCGAAAGGTGCAGCGATTTCAAACCCTTTCTCAGATTAAGGTGCCTAAATCCCAAAGCTGTTGAATTTCAAGCATTTAAATAAGCTGTTTTTGGTGTCTTGGACAAAAATTACCACTCTGCCTGAAAACAAGATTTTCCAACAACACCGAGGTAAACTGATCCCAAAGCCTCCAGACAAAATCAACACTACCTTTAATCACCTCAAATCTTAGTAATAGAGAAATCAGTGGGGCAGAAACAGAGACGCTTATCCATACAAGAGGAACGCTTACAAATAATTATCCATTCACATGTTTTATCTGAGAATAAACCCAGAGGTACCAGAGCCGTTTTCCTCCCAGTCCTGGATAAAAATAGCACACTTAAGTTTTAATTTTGTTGGCTTATTTTTCCTTTTCTGCAGGATTTTCATTACTGCTTGCCTTTAAAGCTCTCCCAAGACTCAGTTATGTGCCCAGAGAGCTTTTAAAGGAAAAGAGCTTACTTGCTTGGCATCTCTTTCCAGCCTATCTCAGCTCTAATTACAAGGTGAAGATTAAAAAGACAAATTAGTTTCATCATTGCATCCTTGGCCTTTTGGAAGGGAAAAACAAAACAAAACAAAAATCAGTGGAACTTCCAACCTCAGATAAACTGTTGAAGTCAGCAGCTTATACTGAGGGGGGGGGGGGGGGGGGGGAAGAGAAGGTGAAATCCAATTTACAAATAAATAAATAAA
Organism: Gallus gallus; assembly: GCF_016699485.2. Classification (NCBI taxonomy): domain Eukaryota; kingdom Metazoa; phylum Chordata; class Aves; order Galliformes; family Phasianidae; genus Gallus; species Gallus gallus. The sequence continues at coordinate 15,403,155 of NC_052543.1, forward strand.
TAAATAAATAAAAATTCACTACAAAGCTTACATGCCTTGTGGCAGTCTTGCTGGAGTACAAAGCTGTACAGCATGCAGGTGACATAATTAGGTCACTGGGGGCAAGGCTTCTTAGAACTATCACATAAATAAATCTATAAAACTTCTCAAATTAGACTTCTTCCAGGTTTCAAAGGTAGATATTTCCTTTTTGCTGCCATGGCTCGAAACAGTGACTCTGCAAGAAACTTGGTGTAAGTCCTTCCTGGCAGCACACAGCACTGCAGTTACATGCTCTGGCTAGCTAAATAGTTGCTTTTCATCACTATTCCACATTCTGCTTGAAATCATTTGGGGGACATTGCTAAATACATTCTAGAACTTTGGTGCTGAACAAAAAACAAGATTATAAAGAGGTGCAATAGGCAAGTTGCCATTGGTGCTTTCCTGTCGCTTCAGGATGAGGAGTGACATTGCTCATGTAATAAAAGTGGATAATAAGAGTTAGACTTTGTAGATAGGAATTTCAGAAGTGGTCAAAAGATGACCCATGAGCACTGAAATCAACGACCTTTCCTGCTCAGCATAACAAAATAAGTAAATAAATAGATAAAGTGGTGCAAATTAGACACTCATGTGATAATGACAGTGATTGTCCTGGGAGGCAAACCTCAGTGTTGGGATGATGGCCCACACTCACACAACAGCTACAGCTCACTGCCATAAGCAGCTGCCCATAAACACCATTATTGAATATTATAAGCTAATGCAATACCTGCTCCCCCCTCCTCTATCACCACAGGCTGGTTGGAATTGCCAGAGATGACCTTATAACTGGCACATCTCTCAGTGGCAGTGGCTTAAAAAACACTATCCAAATCATCACTGTCTTCTCTCATCAGAAGAAACTAAATTTTTGACATTAAACAAGTCAAATCCCAATTCAGAAGGGACCATCTCTTAGTGGGTGCCATAACCTATCTCACATCCAGAAACTACAACACTGAAGATCACTGTTTGGTTGGAACTGGCCCAGCAGGTTCCAAAATTTATCAGGGATTCAGTGACATCTGGAAGGACTGTAAAATTACCTGTCCTGCCCCTTTTAGGAACTTTTAGTCCCTCTGGGATAAGAGATGTTCAAAATGCAAGATGTACACATAGTTCTCACTTCGGTAAGCACTGTGAATTTAACTGCCTCACTACACACAGTCAGACTCAGACGCCTCTTGTTCTCTGTGACAGCCACAATTCCATTTGCTCTGAAGTTTTTCATAATTAATTCAGAACATGCTGGACTACTGGATTGACAAGCATTGTAATACATAAGAGCAAACTGAAATGGAACAGACTAAAGAGAAGGAAGAAACAACTTGCTCTGGACAAAAAAACAAAGAATTGTTCTTGCCACTCATAGCTAATCCCTATACTTGGGAGCAAGACACCAACATCAGGATCTGTTTAATAGCAGTCCTTTCACATAATTATTGCAGCTGCATAAATAGTTTCATGACTGTATTATATCATTTTCCAGGGAGTGTATGGGAAAGAATCCTAGTGTTTATCTATGTTGCACCCTTAAAACTCCCAAATTCCCTTTTAACTGCCCAGTTTCAAAAGGACTATTTCATGGGTCTTCTAGCTAGAGCAGCTCTTCTCTCTGTGGATCTTCCATCATCCGTCACCTGGGGCATACACAGTATCATGTCCAAAGGGCCAGTCACAGAGTTAGATTAATAATGCTAACCAGTTACCATCTCTTTGTGACACAATTAACCCTAATTAAGAGATCTGCTTATTTTCAAGAAACAAAAAAAACCTTCCTCCGATGAGATTTTTCCTTTGGGCTTTAAAGCTAACCAGATACACCCAACTGCTCTTCCAGATCCATATGCTGAATGGATCCAATTTCCATACCACAACATCAGATAATACATTCAGCCATTGCACATTGCTTATACTGATAAATTTAGGTTTGTGTCACTGTGATTGCAAGGAAATCGCCACAATCTTGTTTCAGTCTCAGACTGAAGGCCAAACAAGGTTAAGCCTGTTTCTGCTTCAAGTTTGAGTTTTTCCCCATATAACTTTCCTGACTTTATTGTCTCCACATGCTTGCCTAGCACCATCATTAGGACATGTAACTGGAATTAAGCCTTTCCTACATAACCAAAAGAAATTACTGTGTAATTACCATTAACTCTCCAGTCACTGAGTGTCACTGTTAGTGCATTCATAGGCCCTGCTGCTTTGTTCTGACCTCTTTCACACTTGCAACATCAATATCTTTACCCGCTTAATACCACATTCAGCTGCCCCGCTAAATAAAAGTATTTTCTCTTAAACTCTGTGTCACATCCAAAAGAAAGCAAGTGTGATGTGCTCAGAAACACATCCTATTGTCATTTCAGCATGGCATTTACTAAGTAATCATGATTAAAAGTATCTACCTAAAATCTAGTTGCAAGTGATCAGAAGTCAAAGAATAAGGAAGCTCTCGTTCTGCTGGGCGAGGCCCAGTCTCCACCAAGATACCCAAAAATGTCACCATCGTTAAAATTTTACTTTCTGTGGGACTTTCTCACACTGCAGAGAGAAACTTCTCTATTCAAATCTCTTTTCTCTTATTGCACAGGCTGTGCTCACGAACAGCTAGAAAATACTGCCCTGACACCAAGGTGAACTGCCCACACTTCTATCCCAATGACTGTTAACAAGCTGGATCTCATTTAAATGCTGGCACAAACATAAAATATTGCAAGTCCAAGCATAAAATCACAACATTTTCTTCAGAAACGTGTTATGTTATAAAGGCACAGTGCTACACAAAGTGTTGTCACAAATTTTAAGTGGCATAATTTAAATGTTAAATAGCCTCAAAAATTAAGAGACTGCTTCAAGTAACATGAAAAAATGTGGGATTGCTCAAGGTCAAATCTAATTACAAAGCTTGCTAAGATGAAGACGGTTTTTTAAGTAGTGGGAAATTAAATTATTTGTCCAAGCTATCTGGCAGTAAATACCTGCCTGTTTTAATTGCTGTAGATTCAGTCTAATAAATATTGGAAGAGAAATGCTCATGCTCTGCATCAGCTTCCTTTCCAGGTAAAGCTCTGCCTGATGTCCAGTGGGTTGGTGTGGTCACTGCTGCAGCCTGCACCACACCAGGCACCCCAGCACATCACTGGCTCACTGGCCAACTCATTCCCACTGGGGCTGGTACAGAAGAATGTATTCTTAGGCACTGGGATGAGACTGAAAACGAAGCTGTATTGTTGCTGGATACAGAAAGGAAAACAACAGGAGATTAAGTAAGAAGAAAGTCACATGAAGGCTGGAGGAATGGTCCTACTTGGATGGTTCCACTACTCAGTCAAAGAAAAAATAAAATAAAATAAAATAAAATAAAATAAAATAAAATAAAATAAAATAAAATAAATGAATATATGGATGCGTTCTCCTGCTGCCACCCAGTGGGAACGTTGAGTAAAAAGCACTTCAGTAGATTGCTGGTTAACGAGGGCTGAGCCTGAGTTGTGGTCAGGTTGCTATTGATGCTGCACCTCTGCTGTCAGTGCTTTCCAAGACAGAATTTTTTCAGAGAAAGCAAATTAAATCTGAAGGTGAACCACTGCACTGTCTGCACCTTCTATGCAAGCAAGTCACTCTGCTGCTTTGGCTCATTCCTGGTGCCTGTGAAGTAACTCTATGGACCTGATCTACTTCAATCCCACAGCTCTTTATCTCTTACTTTGGGGTGTTAGCTGTTGAGTTTTGGTGGTCCTCTGTGGAGCCAGGAGTTGAACCTGATGATTCTCATGGCTCCCTTCCAACTCAGGATATTCTAAGATTCCCTAAGATGCTGGAGCTGACACAGAGATGGTTGGGCAGAGCTTTGTAAAATACAGGATCTCAACTTACACCATTCCAATGTTCAACTCTTCAAATTTACAGATTTCATTGGTGTTAAAATTGAAGTTCAGCACCTATCCTGTTACACATATCTGAAGAAGCCTGCTCTCTGCAAATCTGCAGCAACAGGGATCTAAATGCCTCTCTAAATTTGGCCTTAGAAGTCCAAACCTGCCTCGTTTCAGTACTTGGGAGTTGGGAATACAGATGTTCAAACTAAAACAAAGAACTCTGATACTCTGCTATCCACTTAGCATCCCCTCATAGATAACAGAGGGCCTCTGAACTGGTAAATGATAGCATAACGTTTTCATTATCAACATCATTACTTGTGGATGATAAAGCAGAGGCAATGACAACAATTTATAGTCAACTTAAGTTGTCAGGGTACACTCTACAGGGCAATTATTGAAGAAGATAAATTTCTGATGTTTAAGGACTCTCCAGCAAAACACTAATAGGCAAGAATTCCTCCAACAAGGAGAATGGGAGGGAAGTGGACTGCCTTGTGATGAGCCCAGCTGCACAAGCAGCACTCTGCTTTGTGAGATGCTGCTCAGACTGACTCTTGTTCCTCTATGCCTATTTTTTTCATGCCTTCATAATATTCCCTATAAAATGACTACAAGCAAAACTATCACTGAATCCACAGCATCAAACTGCAGTACGCAGAGCTCTGCCAAGCAGCAGTAGTGGTGTGGCAGATAAAGAATGGGATGAAGCTTTCCTCTTGGTGCATGGGAGGCAGCAGGTAAACTGCGTAACAACAAACACCATCCACCAGTGCTGACATTCAAATATACCATCAGCAGAATGAAAGAATCTAAGTTCACATTTCATCTGAGCAAGACATCAACCCTAGCATCCTCTCAGTGCTTAATTTCAGAAGCATTAATTTAAGACAGTTAAGTTTCACCAGCAAACAGATGTCCTTGATTTGCCTCTATACCAAAACACAAAAAGACCATATACTCTTTTTTTGGAATGAATTTTAATACTGAAGCCCCAGTAATATGCACACCCATACAAACATTACACTGAAAAATACTTGCATAGCATGTAACATGAAGAATAACCTCTGCCTTTGCACATTGCTGTTAGGTTACTGCTAAACCATCTTAAACTCTAACACTCGTTTGGATACAGGACAGCAGAATTAACCAAAGATGTCAATACATTATTTGATCTTTGATTCTTAGTCAAGAGGATGTGTAATCATTAGCACAGACCTATTTATCTTCCTCTCATTTCATCATCCTGTAATTTAAATGATTTCTGGATTTCATTTGGCTTATCAAGTTCTCGACAACATCATGAGATCCTGTCTCCACAGAAAATGATTTCTGCCTTTCTTCTTCCTTGAAGACTGTCATGTCCTGTTCACTCCATCAATCAGCCTGACATTATCTTCCTTCCACAGAGCGGCAAGCTTAAGTTATCAGATTTATGCAAAAAATAACAAGTAGTTCTCATTGCCCCAGAGATCACTTTGCAATTGGATGTTGTTCTTTAAACAGGGTTGCTCCTATTGAAGCACGGGGTTTATTCTTGTGCATTTCACCCTCTTTTCTATTTATATTCATCTATTCATTGCTTAATTCTTTATTTACAGCATGTTACAACATCAATGGCTGTGTTTAAAAAAATACTACTTACTGAGTTTTGATCAGATACAGGAAAATAGATACAGAGGAAAAAAATAGAACAACAAGCACTAAAGAAATCCATTAGCACAAAATGGAATCAAGATCTGGAACACACACTCACTGCGTGTAAGCTAGTAAAGCTCATCTATCAGTACACAGGTTCTAAACACACCACATCACCCAGATAACTTCAAGGACCATCATCTTCCTTTCATGTTTCTCATCCTGTGTGGTATGCCCAATAAAGACAAAAAAGCACCCTCTGTTTTTTTCTCTTTTAAGCCTGTGAATTCATTCTCAACTAAGCAGTTGCTCTGCCATTACAAGGCAAATTATGTCTCACCCAAAACAGTTCACTGTTTTGTAGGAACCAGAATGTTATACATTCTCTCTCAGGACTCGTGTGACCCTGTTGGTGTGCAGTGATGCCATGATCTCCTCACCCCAGAGCGAAGGACTCCACTTCTCTCCCCCATATCCACGTGCAAGTAGCAAACCAGTCCTCAGTGAACGTGCTAATAAGAGCAGTAACAATTAATAATCTCATCACAACCATCTGCTGAGACTGCCACAGAAATGCCATCTTTCCACTGCCTGTCTCCTGAATTCATCATTTCACAACACTCAGTTTTCCTTGGTCAAGAAATGACCTTGCTATTACTATTTATTACTTAATGGATCTCGGTCTGAAAGCCCACATCATCGTCTATAATAAAATATAGCAAGCAGAACTTCACCCACTTTAAGAGCAGAGCATTTAGCATTCAACACAAAATGTGAATAATAATTCAAAAGTGCCATTTCTTCGTGTGAACTTTTGACCAGCTTAGCTAATGGATTCAGGACTAAGAAGTATTGAAAATAATTTTGGGAAAGAGCTTGCCAGACACTTGTCAGCTTTCGCATGTTTTTCACTGTAGCTGGCCAGAACAGTGCAGTGATGTTATTTAAGTGCCATACTCTGTTGCTTGCATAAATAAAACCGTGTGTAAGTACTAGCCCAGCTGTCAAGTCCCAGGCAAGTCAATCTAAACACAACCCCTGGCACCACTTTGCGACTAAGTCCAATTTGTTCCTAAGAAATACTCACCAAGCACATGTGTGTTTCAGCCCCCCCATCTGTTAAATGAAAGTGATCACACATCGCATGCAAAGCGCCTCACGTTCCTCTGGCAAACACCTTGCATCACTTTGGCTGCAGTGGCTGAAGAACTCCAGCACACTGCTGTCTATTTACACTGAAGCATGTGGGACAAAGACCTTTCTTTTTTTGTTGAAAGGCAATACAAAAGAAAAATGGGAATGAATTTGAAAAGAAAAGGAAAGAAAAAAACCATCACCGTATTCAGGCTACAGCATATTCCGGCCTTGATTCTGATCCAGAGTTCACTTAGCCCAAATCCCCTGATACTGAAAAGTCAGGACAATGCTTTCTGCACTCACTGCTGGGTTAGATTTGTTCCCCGAGAGAGGACACATTCTCACAGCAAGACCTCTTTTCTGTCCAGATTGGCAGAAACCACCATGCTATACAGCCTGGATGTTTCTTGACTTCAGCATAGCACAATTGTTTGTCAGTTGTAGACTAATTATTCCAGTTCCGTGTCTGGGGACTGTGGGATCCCTTGCAGAAAATGGCATTTTGCTGAGGACAGCAACTTCATTTCCAAAAAATGGTGACACGAAGTTGTGGATCAGCACAGTTTGAATTCTTTAACTCCAGCATGATGCACCCAGACAATACCTGAGGACCTTTCACTACATTCCAACCGTTTAGATGAGAGATTTTATATGATTTCAGTTTGGGGTATTTGTTTGCATTTGGAAGAATACCAGCATCTTCTGAAAGGACTGAATAGACAGAAATCATTAGCATAAACACAGCTTGGGCCAGACACTCACACTGCTGGTGTGATTTATGCCAACAGACATAATTTGCACTTTGTTCAAATTATATCCTGACTTGATTTTCATATTTCCAGTAAATGTTAGCTTTTACAGATAATCTAGGAATACCTAAGAATAGGAGCAAACATCACAGTCAATATAGTTATCTTTCTATTTGACTTTCTTTGAAGAGAACACCTCCCCAGAGTAGTAAGCCCTGAGAGGACAGTCACCATTCCTTCCTCTGGCTGACCAGTTATTTATCGTCTCTCATTAAACAATAATAATAATAATAATGTGCCTGTGCAATTATTGCTCATTCATGAAATGAGATAATATGTTTCCTTAATTTCCAGTGTCTCAGCACACGTTTTATTCTACCAGAAGCAGGCTGTGCAAAGGGCATCACTGGGACAAGAGCAGGGAATGTGTCAGAAAGCCTTGATATTTTCAAATTGTTTTGTGCAGGGGATGTTATTAAAGAGCCTTACATATCTGTTTTCCCTGGACATATATATTTCCATAATCATTTTCAAGAGATATTATCTTTCACTGTGCTATGCATTTTGGATCAAGAAGAACACTGGATCCAACCTGGTACTTTACAGTGTCCATAGTTACAAACGAGGGGCTTGCATGCTGTTCTTCTTTTCCCTTTGCAGTGTTAGCTGCTGAACACCACTTGTGCTGTAGCCAAGCACGCTAATGCCACCCTTGGCCCACTGTACTCTCACTTTTATCATCCATCCAGTGATGATCCAGAGGCACTGTGAAGGAGGAAGGTCAGCATACTCTTTATTCACATCTATTTCTTGCAATATAGAAGGAAATCTCCCAAAGAAAAAGGGAAATAAAGAAAAAAAGGATACAGAGAGCAGAAGAGATACTCTAAGCTTTTTCACCTAGCCTGAAAATAGAATGCATGGGAAAGACTACCTCGATACATTTAACTTCCATTCATTTGTGCTAATAAGGCATAAACAGCCAACATGAAACTCAGTCAACAACAGGCAACACCTTACAAATACCTGTTAAGACAATCATGATCTGCTACACAGCAGTCATGATGTTCCACCCCTGAGGTATAACACCCAACTACTTTACAACAATTTGTCACTGTGCAAAAATAAATAAATAAATAAATTTTTAAAAAGACAGTGAAAGAAAGCTGTTTGTTCTCAAATGCTCACTGCATCTTTAGATGCTACTTTAAGGAGACCCAGGTGCAAAACTAATGGGACAACTGTAATCAAGAAGATATAAACAGTAAATAAAAGCTCAGAGTAAACCTGCCGCATGCTTATCTTGTCATCATCTCTTAGAACACTCAGATAGGTAAAAAAGACAGTGACCATCATTGGACCATAAGACACGTGGATGATGTCCATCAGAGAAACCAAAGTGGAAATAAAGAAAGGGGGAAAAAATAAAGGCAGGGCAAACTGTAAGAAATAGAAAAGTTGATCCTTGAATTTTCCGCTCATAACCTCTGTTATTGTCAGGGTATCATTAAAGATTGACTCCCTGGTAGATAATGAATGTCAGGTGTAACATCAGTTCATGTGCTGACATATAGCGTGTTCAGTCTGATGAGGAGAGATCGCCCTGCTGAACCTTACAAGGCATCTTTAATCTCCTGATTTAGAATCTGTTGTCCTCCACCAATTGTCATTCTCCTGAAGGAACACTGTCAAACACTGAAAAACAGACAACTGCAGCAAAGGGATAGCAGCAGCAATTTCATTATTAGTTTTTTAAGAAAATCCATTGTCAGTTTGTTCCACAATTAAACATTTTCTTTTTGTTTCCAAGATGAGATGCTTGTCCAAACATGTCCTTGACATGAGACTCAGTCACACCACAAACTTCCAAATGTAAGCCAAACAGCAGCTCTTTCGCAGGGGAAATAACCACACCTGGCATGAGAACAGAGCTGAGATCTTTCCATCGTCTTAGTGGACAGGTGAGGCGAAACATGACAACTGATTTCCTGCTTTTAAGTACTTGACTTTTTAAAGCCTGTGCAGTCACTCATTTGGGATGGAACTCTCCAGTAGCACAAGGCCTTACAAGTACATTAAAATTGGACTTGAAGTCTGGGACAGGCTTTGTGCTGCTATTACAACTAATGTGATTGTAAGGCTGTGACAATGCAACTCATGCAGTAAGCACTGGCATGTCGATCAATAGCTGAACAGACCCTAAAGCAATTTCCATCCCTCAAAATGGCAGTGATTTGCAAAACACTGAATGATGAATTCAGTAAGAATTTTATTAACACTCAAGCGTTAATAAAATCATAACTATGAAGTCTAACTTTTCTTTTGGGACCAAACACCGTATGACGTATCTGGAGCAGGCTGGAAACTAAATCACAGAAGAAACACAAACTCCCCATTCAGTTTGGTAAGGGCTTCCATCTTAAACAAGTCTTTCAATCAGTTCAGAGAAAGGAATTCAATGCAAGTCCTTTACATTTCAATCTATTGCCTTCATCACTCAAACATCAACCTTCCCAAGGACTCAGCATGTTGACCTCCATGTAAACCCAGAGCACAGCTTCCGAGCAGAACATGTTCCACTTTCCATTGCATCACTATACTCAAGTAAACACTGAGGACAAGATGCCTTCCATCCTATTTGCAGATTTCTACTTCTTTCTCCCAACACTGGTGCAAACATATGCACTTGAAGTATAATAGTTTTTGTAATATAAGTTCTAAGTTTGGGAGAGGTGAAAAAAAAAAAAAAAAGGAAGAAAGAAAGATAAAGAGCAAACAAAGCTTGCTTGGTTAGAATGGTGGACAATGGAATGTAAAGATTACCATTTCTACACATAGCAACTACATAAAAAATAATGCTGCCAGTGTAAGAAGAATAAAAGAAAGATAGTATTTTCACAAGCTTTCCCCAAATGTTTTAGAATAGGGTCACCCTGATACTGCTGGAAACAGCTTGGTTTTGGCCTCCTGCTTCACACTGATACAACGGACTTATCGTTTTTTCATTAAGTCAGACTCAATCTTCCAAAATCTCTCTCTTCTTTTTGCTATATATTACTGCTTCTTTTTCTTTCTTTTTTTTCTTTTTTTTTTGTAACATGATGAAGTACAATACACATAAGTACACATTCTTCATCTCATCAGTAATTTATTTCCCATAACTCCCTGGGATAATTTTTTTCATATACAATCACATTCTACTCGGCTAAAGCGCACACTCAGGCTGTGTTTTACCCTATAAAAGACTAAATTAACATTGAATTTCTCTTTGCTGGTAGCCTCCATGCACACATGGATTTTGAAAAAGACTACCATATATATAGCAAGTTCTCATTGTTATTTAAAACTCCTTCTTTACCCCTTGACTCCAAATAAAGGTTCAGTTCTTCCTCTTTTTTTCCCCTCAAAAATACACTAGCAAACATCATGCAGAAAACTCCATCCCATTCTGTCTTAAAGGGATCCTATTGCTCAACTGAATTGCTTTCCCTGCCCTATTACTTGAGATAACAGCCAGGGCTGTATATCGTTGCTACCCTATATTTAGAAACTGGATAATAAAACACATAAATAACACACTGAATAAAACATTAAGACATAAAAGGAGTTAAACAGCACAAAAGGCTAAAGCTTATTGTGCACTAACCACATCTGGCCCATTGAAACACAAAAGACACATAACTCTAATTAGTAAAACGCACCGTTATGACTTAAATCACGAGACAGTGAGTGTGCTGTCTGTCTGCAGCTGTGCACTGAAGCCCTTTTCACAGCCTTGCAGGGCCCTCTGGTGGAACTGGGAACCAAGCCCCCAGCAACCTGATGGTACTGTTAGGTGAACGATATTCCAGCCCAAAAATAAGAGGACAATCAGAAGCCTGCTTTTCCTTTTTTTTTTTCCTTGAAAGCAGCAATATTTCTACCATTAAGTTGCATCTTCCAGATAGCCTTCAATTAAAGTAGATTAAGCCGTGGAGCCAATGTAAAAGAGAACGTTTTCTACTTGAATCTATCAAGGACACAATTCAACTCACAGAGTCCTTAAAGCTGTGAAAAGCTGCAGCTGATGTGGAACAATCCTGTCTGCTGCCAGACCACCTGAAACCAAAAGCCTGATCAAAAGGTATTAGCAAGACTGAATTCCAGCTGACGTCTCATATTCAGAGGAAAAAAAAAAAAAAAAAGAAAGAAAGAAAGAAAAAAAAGCAGATTCTGAGAGCTTTGCAGACCAAAACAACTGCAGTCAATGGTAGAACTCTGTCCCAGGCCTATCTACATACAATACTTGGCACTACCAAGTGACGAGAAGATCGTTTCTGTGACAAACAAGTGACTCAGATTGTCCCACTGGTAGGCTAGATCAGAGAGCAATTAAAGACAGGTAGAAAATCAGAAACAGACACATTCTAAAAAGACTCTGCTCTCCCTAGCCAACAGCAAGGGAAGAACGGGAGCATCAGGGAAGAGAGCCTTTGTTTTCCGCATCAAGGGCACAACTGCATAACTCAGATGATGAGCTGAGTCCCATGCATCAGCCTCACCCAGTTCAAGCATCAGTCAGAAGGGCACAAAGGAAAATGATCATGGAAGCCCAGAAAATTATCTCAGATCCCACTGCAGACCCTGTACAGCACAACCAACAAAAGAAGCCCAACTTTTACTCACAGTGGAAACCCCTGGTCCTCTGAACACCAGCCAAGACAGCAACCTGGTTGCAGGAGATCACATCTAAGATGCCAAGCAGCAAATTAGATTTTCTGCTGCATTTCACTAAGCAAAGAGGTAGAGTTTTCAACACCTCAGGCTGCTGTTAATTCCCTTATGAATCCACTTCCCAATCTTGACTGTCATGCACATTTGACTTGCCATTGCAATTTTCAACAAGACTTCTCCCACTGAACCTCTGATAACCTTGTAAGTTAATCCATCTGCAGAGCAATGGGAAATAAACTCTGTGAAGTTACTACTCATTCTTCCAGTTGGCAAGAAGACCAAGTTGTCCCAGTGAAATCAGAGTGATTTATCCCTATACTCTGCATCATCCTGTGTCTGTGGGAAGCAAGCAGACTATTAGGGCAGAACTCTTCACTTGAAATCACAAAGAAAAAAAAAAGTGAACCAAGTAAGACAGTTCAGAGACAAATTTGGCCCTACAGATGTGTATTAAACCTATGGTTTCCAGGTGTATTAATAATGGGCTCTCCAAAATTTGGAACCTTCAGCAAGCAAAAGGAGGCTGAAATATTTCAGGTAGAAATCATCACATAAAAATAAAATGCAGCAGTCTCAAAAAAGCCAAGCTGTACTTGTTAATCATGACAGAATTTGTTCAGCTGGTTATACCAATTAACGGTCTACAAGTCCAGCCTCCAAGTGAGGTGACCTGAGGAAGTATCTGTTCAATGTGTCATCATTTGTGGATCCTGTCTTACAGCAGTGAGGTGGAAACAAATCTTCTCTGGTACTAAATGTACATTGCTTCATTCAGCACAGCATGGAATTGATAGTTATACTGGTCTCAGTTAGGAATTCTGGGAGCTTGAAATACTGCCTCATTTTAAATAGCTATAGTAAGGTTGGTGCTCAGCCATCATCAGTGCAAAAGACAAGCTCTTCAAAAGGGTACTTCACAGCAATGAAGTCAGATGAATTTTCTGAATTGTCTTTTCTCCACAGATATAGAGGGAGCCTGCTGAAATAATCTGCATAAGCAGCATCTCCAGTGATCTAATGGTAATGAGAGGGAACATCTCTCCCCTCTACCTTTTGCCTAGTTAATTCTGTCAGTCAAAACAATTGCACCATTCAAATGAAAAATAGGTTGAGGCCTTCAAGCTGGGTTCAAGATCCAAACTTCTTCAAAGCAATGGCAGAATTGGCTTGCTAGATTGAACAAGGCTCTTTCTCCACTAACAGTTATTTGATGGCAGCAAATATATTGCAGAACAAAAGAATAGGCCTGCCTTGTCCCACACTTTATTACAGTGATGAGGTCCTTTTTGTCAAAGGGACTGTTCGATGCCCTTGTCTCTCACTTTTCAGCAACAGGATGGTTTCTGGGTCCTTAAAGATCTAGCCTCTGTTCCTGTCTGAATATTACGGAGACAGCTGTCAAATGTCATTCTCTCAACTGCCATCTAAAACAACTGAAGTCAATATGTGTCTTTTCCAGGATTAGACTCCTTAAAAATTGCAGTATTTTGAAAAGAAAAAAAAAGTCAATCCCACTTTTCAGCTTAAATTCTATTGTCTGCCCTTGGCTAATAAACTTTCTTAGATGTCATGAGTAAGCACTCTTTCTAAAAGAGACTAGTGATGCCAAATACATAGACTGAAACACATGAGTTTTCAGGGGCAAATAACACATTCTTCAAAACAAGCTCACTTAAAGTATCACAAACTAGGTACCTCATGTCTCACAAACAGCAGGTATTTCCCATCTTAATATATACCTACTGGCTCACAGCTGCTTGATCTAAGGAGCACAGGACAAAGGCCTCGCCAAACCCAAAGCTTGAACTCATCCCTCTACCACAATAACATTCTTCAGCACATTTTACTTTGAAAAGGTTGAAATTGTCTACGAAGCAGAAAAAAAAGTACCTCGTGTTAATTTATATTAACCACATGAGGTTAATCATTTGCTTTCTATGAAATGAGCTACACTAAAAGAAATTATTAGCTTTCCAGATGCAAATCAGAGAGCTGCAAGACACTGTTTTGCTCACATATCAGATTATGTCACAGATCTATCATACCTCAGAGAGGCAATCTATGCATTGTATCAAACAGCCATAAAAAAGATGATGCTGGGAAATGCAAGCCCCATCATGAGGGCCTTCCAAATGCTCTGTGATGCCATGCACCAGATAAGGGAGACAGAGAATCAAAAATGGGCTGACTTGCATCTGGAACATAGAATCAATTTGGGATGGGGGTCACTTCAGTGTATGCATGAGAGAAGCTCATGTCTGGGGAACAATACCAGGAGTCTAAAAAGGTGCAAAAAAGCTCCAGCCTCAAGGCAGTCTTTTTGAAGAAGAGTTCTATAATCTGACCGTACTATTATGCAGAACCTTTCTTTAGCCTACCAGAGAAAGCACTGTAAGAAAATTTGCTTAACAGTTGAGAACCTCAATTGTGTTTTACAATACTTCTTTGATAAAGGGAAAAAATCCTTAGTGTCAGTTAAAAGAACGCAGTCAAGCATTCCAAAATGTTATGTTAAAAGATTGCCAAAATTTACATGACACATAATGAGCATTCATCATATGATCCCACAACAGGGGATCACTGCTGCCTTATTACATGTATTTCCCCTAGGTACACATGCAAAGTGCATCTTAACAAGACACAAATAACATTTCTTTTTGCAAGGCTCTTCCCTGAATGACAAAAGGAATTTCAATGGTTTAATCAGCTCCAAAATGTGCTGATAAGCAACAGTTCTTTATAGGAAGGGTCAAGATTGCCTAATTAACTTGGCATTGTATGTAGACCCTTCTCTTTAGTGAAGTGATTTAGCCAGTTACCACAACAGCTACCTGTAAAAAGGTAAAACAGATCATCTTGTATTCACTGGAAAATTTTACAGGCTTTTCCTGAAACTTTTGTATTTCTCCATGACCCATGACTGCATCATATGGCAAATACACTTCCCTACATGGAAAATGCATCTACCAGGCAGTGAAAGAAATAGCATTCAATTCTTTTGATATTTTATCAGTAACTTAAACACAGTTACTGGTGGCTTATAGTTTTTGGCTAGATCTCCTTCAACAGCAAGTTGGTAAGCACCCAAAAGAAAATAGTGGCCTGGAATCAGTTTTCAATGGCTAAAAACATACAGTGTTCAAAAAAAGCCTGCCAATAAATCCTATCAGTCCACGCCTTAAAGACAACTAAAGGGATTTTTTTCTGTGATAAGACTAAACTTAAGTAGAACTTGAATGAAGCAGTAGGCTCATGCTGGATGGGCAGTGCCAAATGACACATCTGAGTATGGTACAAGTGGTCTACAGCACCATGGCACCCAGAAGTTGGTGATGAGGCAAGGCCAAGAGGTATTCTGTGCAGTTCGTACATATACACATTGCTAACGTGCCATGAGTGTGTAGACAGACACAGCAGCTGCATGTAGGTCAAATTCAGTGGCATGTCCCAGGATTTTCAACTTTTTTGGCAAGCACGTGAGGATCCTTCAGCTCCTACCCAGACAACCACCAGAAGCAGCCAGGAAGGAGATCGATAAGTTGTCTCATCTGGAGGATGAGCACTCTAACAAATGTATCCTCACTTCCTAGCACTGAGCTGAGGTGTATGTTAACATTACACACGGACCCATGAGAACGTGACTCAGAGTTAAGAACGTTTCATATGGATTAATGGCAGTACAGCTGATTTAAGAATGAGACTACATCACAAATAGGAAGACCTGCAGAAATCCCCAGGCCACCACAACTCTTAACTACAGTACTGAGAGCTCACCCTTCTCATTGTGAGGGTGCAGCCAGGATGCTGAGCTGAAAGCAGAACTCACTGGTATTACTATGTTAACTTTACTTTTGCTTCTGGGATCAAAGGTGACACAGGGCACTGGCACTGATACATCTGTATGTCTTTCTGCAGTGAGGCTGGGGTCTCTGCACAGTCCCAGCACAAACACATTGTTTCCAAGATCCAGCCTAGGGTCAATTCACAAAGCCAACCCAGCTGTTCTGAGCTGTTTCTGCCATTTATAATGAGATACACTGTTCTTGGTAGATCTCTCTCGCTAGAATTTAAATGCATTCCTTTAAATGCAATTATTTTTGCTCTACTCCGCAGGAAAAAAATGTAGCATACCACAAGATGAACTGAACCACAGCCCATATCTGTGTTACTTTGTGAAAGAACTGGCTCACACAGTCTTAGGGCTTTGATCTATTGCTCACCAAAGCCAAGGATACCATTATAAAGTCTCCTGGTAAGTACTGGATTAGGAGGGAGAAGATAAAGATACATCTCAGAGTTGTTAAAAAAAAAAAAAAAAAAAAAAAAAAAAAAAAAAAAGAACAGAAAATTCTGAAGTTGTAGCAGTCACGAAGCTCACCAGAACATTTTTGGATGGATTTCGCTCCATAAAATTGCTAGGAACTCCATGAATGTTTACAGTAACACTTTTTGGTGCTGCTGTATTTTTAACCCATTGCGCTGACTGTAACGTGATGTCAACAGCCTCATCAGTTATCCGCTGCTAGAAAGTGGGCCCTAACATTGTGCAAGTGGTATTAATTGGTCTCAGTAGCACATAATGAGTTCAAAAACTCCTACCTGTATGTCCCCGGGGATGGTGGCTGGAGGCGGACAACAATTTACAGCAGACCATTAACACATAGACCAGAAAGAGCCAGTCAGATAGAAGCATTGATTTGGCACAGAATCTCATCCTGGAGGCAGAAAAGGAAGAAGATGAGTGAAAGAACAATGTGAGTAGGGAATAACATAAAAACAGTGCTGGGAAGGAAACGCTGCGAAGATACTGAAGAATAATAAATAAGGCAGCGCTGACAAAAATCACTTTCACAGTTTGCCTGAAATCAATTCACTTTTTAAGTATGTTTTACCAATAGAAGAAACACGATGGCTATCACACATCAGATTACCACACATATATTTGTAATAACACCATACAAGTGCAGTACACCATGAGCGGTTTTGTTTGTTGATTAAGGTCCATCCACACAACTTAAATATGTATATTGATATGGTGTGCTATTATTATTAAGCTGTGCTTGCCTCAAAATCACAGAAACACTACAGAACAACATCATCTGTATTTAATACCTCTTTGGATAGACTTGCTAAAGGCGCCAACACTCAGGTAGGCATGCATCTGAACTGGCTTGATCTCTCAATGCACATCACCAGCTGGCTTTCCTGGACATCACTGGGTTTGCTAAGCCATGAAACCATCACCCCAGCCAAATTCACAAGGACTCACTGCTCTGCCAGCATTACAAACTATTTCAGAATACAGTTGCTCAACAGGAGACAGACGTTGTTAGTCTTATTTATGAGACTGATAGAAATACGGCCACAAATCCCCAGCAATTTTGCTGCAAATATCTACAATTAAATCCTTCAATAGCTTATGTTATGCCATTCATCATATAGAAAGTTAATCTGATCATTTTCTTAAACTCAATTACGGTGATTTATTACTCGTGCAATACATAAACGTGCATTATGCACTTGAACTCCTAGATGTAACATTCCCCACTTCCAGAAAGTGCTGTAAGCAGGAATACATCAAATTAATTAAAGGCAAATCGCAGATTTGCATAAACTGAACTAAATACTGCTTTCATAGTAGCGATGTTAGTCTGCAGTTAATCAGCATGCTGGGATTTGGACAAGCCTATCACAAGCATTTTTATTTGCACCAAAAAGCCCTTAGTAACCATCTGCAAGTGAAACTAAAACAGATCTCACACTTTCTCACTTGAAAGTGCTTGCCCAATTTTCCTTTGCACTCATCACAAGACAACGCTGTTCTCTCAACACGTATTACTGAGAACATTGGTAAGGCCCAAGCAATTCAGAAATGCACTTCTTCATATCAAAAGTTAAGAGGCCAGAAACCTGTTGTAAATATATTTTAGCAACAAACGCTATTTGTACCTGCTGGTTTGGGGTCCCTTGTTTGTTTCTAATCAAGGCGCTGTTCTCCCCCTTTAGCTGCCCTTGTAGACTTCAGCCCACCATTATATATATGTTTTTAAAGGCTTCACATGTATTGTGAAATAATACAGAGTCTCAAAGAAAAAATAAAGAAAGAAGCCATATTTTACAGATTGATTTGGGAAAAATATGGATACTAAGCTGTGTTAAGAAGATGCTCTGTTTTGAAATCAATATAAGAAGAAACAGAGATTCTTCACAAACAGCATGTGAAACTCTTCTGCAAGCATGAATCGACCTCAAAAGACAAAGACTTCAGAGCTCCTAATCTATCCTACAAGTATCCTCTTACAGAGCATCCTAAGCTAATTCACAGCAGTTACACTTCAGCTGATAACCATGGCCCTAATTCACCTGCACCCAGCTAACCACATGAGGACAATGCAGCTAATGGCGTTGAGTGACTGTGAATCCAGCACAAGTGTTGCTATTGCTGTTGATCTTCATCTAGCTAAACTGTGCAGTAGATATAGAAATCAATCTACTATTTCAGAATTCAGCCCTCAGATTTTCCCCAGGTAACGACAGTGACATCACTTTATTGAGGAGAGAGCTGAATTTAACCATCATTTTCTTTCTCCTATGACAATAGTAACACATGACTTGCACCTCATGCACCAGTACCTCTGAATAGGAAGCCATGATTTACTCATCTTACTCGTCAACTCTCTGCTGCCCTTAACTCAAACACAGAAATCTGATCCAGGTATCAGTGGACATCCCAGCTCTGGTGTCACTCCGTAGCAGCGTAATGAAGATAGGGGCCTTCCTTTAGGTTTCCTGGGGTGTTACTAAAAGCAGGATTTAACCCTTGGAATTAAATACTATAGATAGAAATTCTGAGCATGCCATTTTGGTGTGAGTTGACACATGGGACAGATGTTTGGCCCCAAATCATGCACTGGCTGCTCAACAGCTCCTATTTCAAAATATAAGTGAATCCAGCTGTTCCCACCATTCCCAGTAGAGGAGAGAGCCCAAGTACAATGGAAACGAGTGCTGACATCATTTCAAAGCTTTCCCATACTATGAAAGTCTGACTGTGTTGAAACCAGGACCCTGATGTTAGACAGGTAATGGGAAACAAGGTTTAATTAGCATAACAGAGTAAGTGCATTTGAGTTCAGAAATGAGTGTATCACTAAAAAACAGTTATGTCCAAACTGAGAGGCTGCTAAAACCATTTAGCACCACTAAAACGATACAACACTTGCGGACTTCAGTCTGTACTGCATGTAGACAGGATACGAGTCCAGCCCACTAATATAGAGCAGTGCAGGGTGATCTTTAACAAGACAAGGGAAGAATGAAACTTGGCAGACAGATGCAGCAAGAGGTGCTGAGCCCTTCAGCGTCAGCGGGCTGCCACTCTCAGAAATGTCAAGCCTTAACTCTCTTGGACTCAAGTGGAGAGCGTTGCTAACCACAACAGCAAACCTTCAGTGTCATTTGAAAGCTAAGAAGCGCTCTTACCTTGGGGACTTTGCAAGAATTTTGTTCCAGTCAAACACAATTATTTCAGTGTGTTTTTCATAGTTATTCCAGATTCCCATTTGCGGCTGCAGATAAGCCTTTCTGCATTTCAGAACGTTCTCTTCACTTTGGGGACCTACAAAGAAAGCCGTATTACACTGCAATTAACGGCCAGAATGATGCTGTGGAATAGATCTTTGTTATCAAATTCTTTGCTTCACAGTGCCATCTACAGCACAACCCCACACCAAAGGCAGCAGGCATACTGCATGCATTTCACTTGTTTAAAAGAATACAGGGAGACTGCGTTGAGACAGCTCTGAAATACCACTACATTAACAAAAGGCAGAGTTTGCTCCACTGGAAATTACACATACAAAGCACACTGCTTCCTGTGGTCTTATAACCAAGTGTCCTTTCTCCACACAAACACTGTGGAAGCTGTTCGATTGTAGAAAGACACCGCCACGCTGCAAACAGACTTCCACGTGATTGCTCAAAACCTCCAACAAGTTGAATGAGAAGTTATTAAATGTGGAGTGAAATCCTTCACCGTATTCATAAGGGTTTGGCCAAGGCCCCTGGAGTCCAGCTACCTCAGGAGCAGAGAGGGCTGCATCCATAGGATCACATCTGTGTGATCAATGTTTTACTGCTCCCACTGATGCTTTCGGTACTGCTTCCACCATATTCAGGCCAAGCCCACCTGCACCCAGAAGCTACATTTCCAAGTCATTGTATGAAGATAGTTTTCTAGCAGTAGTGATATGCATCCCACAGAATAACGAGCTCAAGCACTCCATTTCATAGGCAGGCAAGTCTCTTTGCTGTTATTGTTTATATTTGTTCTCTCACTTCTATCCCTGGGCTCAGCTTGACCTTCTGCTATTGGGAACACGACACGATGTAATTTGTGAGAGTAATAATAATGCGATCTTCCCTGATGGAATGATCACAATAACCTTTTCTCACGTTCTCCCAACACTCCTTTCATTTCAGCATTCCTTTGACCAATTGGAAACCCACTTTTTAAGGAACACAACGTTACATTAACACACAGTGGGGGTAAAGCATCTCTGGGGTCAGAAAAGTCAGTAAGCAGGAGCTACTGTCCTAGGAGCTTAGGACAGGAATGGCCCTGGCTCAACACACACAGTTTCTTCCTGCTCAGAACACAATGAGAAAACAGTCATCACTGGAATTAAAGCGGTACCAGGCCAATAATCCATAATTAACCACATTTCACTCCATCTTAACCTTCAAATGTGGAGTTTCAGAGTGAGCCAAAGTCATGGTGCAGCAGATGCCCCATCCCTGGAGGCATTCAAGGCCAGGCTGGATGTGGCTCTGGGCAGCCTGGTCTGCTGGTTGGTGACCCTGCACATAGCAGGGGGTTGGAACTCGATGAGCATTGTGGTCCTTTTCAACCCAGGCCATTCTATGATTCTTAAGGCAAGCATTATATCAAGCTTTCCTTATTAGTGGTTCTTTAGCACATAATATATTAAACAATAAAAAATTTCAGAGTGCTTCAAAGGCTTACTGAGAAGAAAAGCACGCAAACAGGCTTTTCAATACAGCACTGACTAACTGAAGTGCCTGCGTGGTACATTTTTACCCATTTCATAGCAGAACAGATAAACAGATCGTCACGGTGCTCTTGCAGGAACCGAGAGCTCAATACACCCAATGAGGTTTTGGCACTTCTTTGCTCCGTCGTTTTTATCAGAGAGAAGGAAGAAGAACTTGAGATGCACCTACAGGTAAATACTAACTTCAGTGTCACCTATTGTGCAAAGACACGTTAAACACTGCTTAGAGACGGGGAAGTATTGATTATTCCAACGCACTCTAATTAAAGGGATACAGCAAAAGAGGCGGATAAGACTGCATATTGTGTGGCTTCCTGATGCCTTGCAGGCCCTGCATATTTCTTCTGACAGAATAAGACGGCGTTCTAAAGTAAGTACTCTTCCCACCAATATTTACATGTTGCAAAATGCCTCTTACAGCCGCTTTCTGCAAAGGATGAATTACCAAAGCTTTTTAAGCCATCTCTTATAATAAGCTATTCAATAATTCAGACAACCTCCATCCATTAAATATTCAGAAAGCCTTAATTCCTCCATTCTCTCTGACTCCAAAGGGGAGGGGGGGAGGAGGGGGAAGGAGGGGACGGTCAGTTGAAGCCAGGCTCTTAAACGGCCGCCTCACGACGATACCGAAGGCTCCCGAAGGCTCCCGGAGGCCGTCGGCTCTGCCGCGTGGCGCTGCTGCCCCCTGGCGGCGCCGCGCCGCCTCAGCCGACCCCGAGCGGCGGAGCTGCTGTCGGCCCCGGAGAGCTCTCCTTTGTGCGGGAATGAGCCGTCCATGCAAATTAAGTGTTGTCATTAATCATGCTAACACACCGCTGTCACAGGGCTCCTCCGTTCACCCTCCCCTCTGGGAGCCAGGCGGCTGTGTGGGCAGACGCCGGGCTGAGCGCTGCTCCCAACCCTCGAGGTCGTGCGAGAACCCCCAGAAACGGGCAGTAATGCTTCAAATCACAGCCCCGGGTTTGATCCGAAGCCTTCAAGTCGCAGTAAATACAGCACGGCAAAGTTATTCCAGCAGTTCATTAACCTCCCTTTAAACACTGCGCCTTATTTCTAATCAGCGTTTGTCCAGCTCCGCTTCCAGGCATCCGATCTCATTAGGCTGTTTCTCCTCCTCTGCTATCACACGCAGCACTTGCAGCCTGCAGCCAAGCCCTTGCTGAGCAACTTCACATATGTTCGTCAACCGGAGGAAGCCTCTCCTTGAGAGGTTTTGCAATATTAAATCCATCACGTTGCACTTCTCTGTGTTGCTGCTGTTTTCCCAACGTCGGGCTTTTTGAAGTGAACACCAGAAGGTAAAGTAACTGGAGATGGTCTTTATTAACACCACGACGAGAGGTAACAAACTTTCCAGGCTGTACTCAGTGTTCTCTCCTGATATATTCCGTGCATCTTCCGAGTGGGCTCATCGCAGTTCTGCCCATCCTTATTAACACCTACGTAAAGTAAGAAGGTTCTGTGCAAACTGAGAAGGAGCACAAAACTGTGCACAGAGTAGCATGAGACCATTGTCCCACTGTAAGAAAGCAGAACTTTGACTGTGACCACTTCCCATGTCCTTTACTCACAGACTAAACATCAGCTTTTCTGCTGCAGTTCCCTCCCTGCAGGTACCACTGAGGAAGTCCTGATCACACCAATTACTGAACTGCTGTTATATCCACATAGCACGAGGTATTGGCCCCAGCAACAGTCAGCCTACTCACACTAATACAAACATCCCAGGTGCCATTTGTCTTGGGGCAGATGTGTCTGTTTTCATCAGCAATTTGGAGCTCTCTCCAGGGTGTATCTGTCTTTGCGGTCCCTGTTAGAGATGAGAACAAACCATCCATCCATTGTGGGCCTGTTAATAGGATGAGCTGGGAGGGCTGTAGAAAGTGAGAATATGGATCCTTGTTGGAAAGCCTTCTTTTGTTGGACTAAAGGCCTCAAAGTTTTAACCCCGCGGAGCTCAGGTCAGACAGAAGCAGTAACAGAGCTATGTAGAATAGGAAAACAAATTGAAGGGGAGAACAAACTGAAGGTGAAAACTAGAGGAGAGCCAGAAGCTCTCAAGTTCACGTGACACAAGGAGGATCTTGAAATCACAGCAGTTGCTGCCTTTGCTGAGGCAAAACAAGTCAGGTATTGACTCAGAAGCTGACATAGTGCACACTGCAGGGCCTCGCTTAGATCCACTGCAGGCAGGAGAGCACTCACATCTCCGAATACATTAACTCCAGTACCTGTGATTCCCAGAACTCCCAGTTTTGAGAGCGTTTACACGGCCAGTAGAACTAGCAGCTGAGTTATGCTGGCACAAGTAATTGATCACTTGCAGCCCAGAAATACAAGGAAAAATACGAGAAGATCATCTAAATGAAATAGAATCTAATTCAGTACTTGAAATGTTAGGAGATGTTAGAGCCTGCTCTCTCAACTCAAACTGAGCCAACATCTTTCCTTCAGGAAAAAGAATCTACTAAGACCAATAGGATTACAGCTGTAATCCTGTAAATTATAGCCGTAAAGTGAAGACAGAATGTACCCTTTTCTCCATATAGCATTATTTATTATTCATAATCATCCTACAAAGAACCCTTCTGCCAAAGTAAATGCACAGAGAGGTAAGTACTGCTATCAAGGTTTCATTTTGAAGGTTTCATAAACAGGCTTCTCAGCTTGGACAGCAAACACAAGATGTTTCCTCATTACAGCCTAGCGTTTCAACTCTTTCAACTACATTTATCAGAGAGAATTTTTCACTGTGATTATCCAGGTTCTTTCAGGCCCTCACTGTAGCCTGTGAAACAACTCAAAGTCTTTCCCACCTCCCGGTGTGTGGCCTGCTTAAGAAATGGGCACAATTGCAGGCACTGTGTTCAAGGAAGCCCCGGAACTGCCTCAGCTCTGTTCAAAGAGGAAGCAGTGTCCAGATCCGCTCCCAGGTGACCTCCCCAAAAGCAAAGCAGTGCTGTTGCAAAGCAAGCAGCATGCCGAGAGATATGGAAAAAGGCATATCTGAAATAAATCTCTTCAGCAGAATGTTTCAGACAGGGCAAATACTCACACAGAGGGTGGTGACGCACTGAACAGGTTGCCCAAGGAGGCTGTGGATGCCCCATCCCTGGAGGCATTCAAGGCCAGGCTGGATGTGGCTCTGGGCAGCCTGGTCTGCTGGTTGGTGACCCTGCACATAGCAGAGGGGTTGAAACTTGATGATCATTGTGGTCCTTTTCAACCCAGGCCATTCTATGATTCTATGATTCAAATATTAATTTCCCCTACTATAAGCTTTTTCTACCGGGTAGCAAAGTGGTAAATTGGTTGCACAGAATATTTCAGGCAATAAAGACCCCTGTTTTCCATACCCTGGGTTGATGCAGGAATTTGATTCATCTCCATAGAAGAAAAAGAGTACTGACCCATAGCTGTAGAGTAGGTCTCTTGCCTTTCTTCCCACTCCCCAGGGACCCAGGTGGGCTGGTAGGTGTTTTCACAGAGATCACTTGAACAAGGGAATGAAGGGTGAAGGAAACGGGTCCCATACCTGTCTGTGCCTCTGGATAAGGCAGTGGATCCCAGGGCTGTGCTGGCTTCTGCCCCACTGTGCAGCCAGGCCTGGACTCACATGTGAGAAGCAGACGATCCCCAACTGTAGGTCTTCATACCTCAGTACCCTGAGCACAGACACGGTCTGTCCATTTCTGCATCACCAGCGTGATCTGATCTCTGCTTTCATTTCGTTCTGTGAAACACTCCGAGAGGAAAGCACAGAATGGCTAGATTCACTCTTAGAGCACAAACATGCTTTATGAGCAATGGATGCGCATTGGCCGATGAAGAATCCCAACTGCCTGGGTATATGGGATAATTGTCCCACTTGGGACTCATTAGCTAATTGTTAAAGGATTCTAATGAAAAGCATCTCATAAATACAGCACTAAATTTCCAAAAGTGTAATTATGGACTGAATGCACACTTTTAGCACCTGTGTTATCAACTACACAAGCCAACAGCAAAATATGTTGTGCAGTGCTATTTCTGTTCTTGCTCTCCGTTACACTGTAGTGCATAGGATAACTACTAGCAAATTGAAATTTCAATATTCCTATTTTTGTACAAAAATAGCACAGTTAGCTTGAGATTCCAGCGTGCAGAATTTCTTGCAGCAATGGTAAAGAACTAAACTTGCATAGGAGGGAAAAGGCGCAGACCACAGAGCAATTTCTTGATCTTTTATTGCCGTTTGACTCTGAAATGACCGGACAATCTTTTTACTTGGGGTTAGAAAACACTGTTTGCCTATCAAGCTTTGATCCTCAAATTACTCTAAAAAGTCATCCAGTCTCAAAGCTGTGTGGCTCAGCAGCACCATGCTGGATAAAAGTTCTGACCATCATGGAATGCATCCCCCATGCACACAGCTCCATACAATGTGGAGGTACCTTAACTTGCGTTCCACCACTGGCTGCATTGTCTTCAGTCCTGAATTCTGACTTCAGCTCAGCCTCATATCCTGGAGAAGTATCTGCTTTTGTGGAGATAATCGGAACATGACCATCACTGTACAGACACAGTACGGGTAAGTTTAGTTCTCATTGAGTTTGAGAGACTTGAGTGAGGCTTTGCATCCTTTATATCATGCTCTGCAAGTACCAGGAGTCTCATAAGGTTTTCTATGTCATGACAGCATGCCCTGGTGCAAGGGAGTTTCAAAACTCCTATTATTTGCATTCTGCTTCCTCCCCTCCAGAAGTGATTTCCTTTGTTCCTTCCTCTTCCAGCCCTATCCTTCACACCTCCCTCGCTGTCCCTCTTCCTCCATGTCTTGTTTATATAGCAGCTCTTCCTGCCTCCCCTGGGAAACCCACCTGCTCTGCAGCAGTGTGTGAGAGCATCAGGAGAACAGCTGGCAGATAGAAAGAAACCCCAACTGGAGGTACTGCATTGATCAGCGGTGAAAGGTGGCCTCCTTGCTTAGAGGAGGTTAATCATCTGCTGGCTGCTGTTTGCATCCTTTCACAAGCACAGGGAAGCCAGACAGACCCCTTACCACTGCCGAGACAGGACAGCAGCAGCAGCAAGCTGATACTGTTTGTCAGAAGCAGTAAGAGGTGTTAGCGTGGTATTTACCTCTGGAGCACCTGAAGTGTCAGAGGGGAGACAGAAACAGAGCCCTCCTTCTGGCACCTGCCACAGCTAAAGGAGCAGCATGCGAATGTGTTTCCACACAGGAGGCTCAGCCCAGTTATGCTGACTGGAGTAAGAGCATGGCCAGACTCTGAATAACAGCACGTCCTCTTCAAGAGCAAAGCTAAAAAAAAAACTTCCTTCTTTATCTGCTTAAGAAGAAAAAAAAAAAAAGGCATTTTCACAAACCTTATGCTTTGTGTTCCCAATCTGGCTACAGTGGGTTTTGCTTTTGTATGGCCCCGTTGCTCACTTCATGATCACGTAGCCGTCTGCATGAGTGATGGGAGGAGCCGGGAAGAGGCTAAGTGGCATAATTTGGATTATGCTTTGAAATGCTCAGGGTTGGAAATGAAGGATGAGATCCGCTCACTTTCCCATGATTACGATGGCCTTAAAAAATGTGAGATCTCTTGAAAGTAATAAATTGTTGATCGTTTGTTTGGTTTCATGGTAGACAACAATCAGCTTTTAATCAGCTTTTCATCACCTCTGGAGAGCTATTAACTCTCTTAAAAATAATTACAAAGCAGAAAAGAAAAATTTCCTCTAATTATTTTCATCCAGGAACTTGAGACTTTATGAATAAAATCAAGATCCATGGGGAAAGAAAAAAAAAGAAAGAAAAAAACAAGCTGAACTTGGTGGCACATTTAGTTCACTTATTTAACATGAGATGCTGATTGCCAGAGAGCTGGGGGAGCAAAACATGAACAGAATGATAGTTATGTTTTTCACCAAGCCTGCTTCAGCACGTTGCCCAAAGCTTTATCTCAGCCTGTGCTGAGCTCTGACTGACTCACACACCTCGTCACAGCCAGCAGTGCCCTGCCCTCCTCCTCTCCAATCTCTCTGAGGTTTTTCTCCACCTTTTGTCTCTGGGAGCACTGTCCTTTTTTTACCACAGCCTCCAGATTTATTATCAGATTGGCAGCTGTTTCCCCTTGCTTCCCCCAGATACAATTTGTCTGAGGTCACGCTCACAATGGCAGAGCTAAATAAAATAACCACCGTTTCTGTTTCTGTGTGTTGTGCTTTCTGAGCACGTTATGGGTACTCACATCTGAATAAGAACCAGTATTTCCAGCCACCTTGGATGGACAGTTAATTTGGTTGATGGTTTGGTTTGTTTTTCGGTTGTGGTTTAAGGACAGTGATTGCAGGAACCTTTTATTTCTCTGATCTCTGACAGAATCCTATTGTTCAGGTCCACAAAATACATATTTTTTCCATTCTTTTAGTAGATGAACTGTGAATATTGTCCCAGAGGCAAATCCTCAAGCTAATATACAATAAAGAGAGCAGCCTCCAAATTTCCATCCTATCAGAATTAGCAACAGGTGGGAAACGTCTCAGCAGATGTCACCTTTCTGTGGCTTCAGATAGGCACTATTAACTGAACAGAGCCCCTCCATCCCACACACAACTTTTCAGTACTTGTCCCCACTGATAATCCCATGAAAATAGGATAAGGGGGAATGGTTTTAAACTGAGACAAGGGAGGATTAGGTTGGATGTTAGGAGGAAGCTTTTCATGCAGAGGGTGGTGACACACTGAACAGGTCGCCCAAGGAGGCTGTGGATACCCCATCCCTGGAGGCATTCAAGGCCAGGCTGGATGTGGCTCTGGGCAGCCGGGTCTGGTGGTTGGTGACCGTGCACATAGCAGGGGGTTGAAATTCAATGGTCACTGTGGTTCTTTTCAACCCAGGCCATTCTACGATTCTATGAAAATAAACCCTCAGCACACCTCATTTTCCTCCACCCTAATGCCAACTGTAGCTCAAATGCAGCTGTCCTTGCAGAAAACAAGATTATGAGAACTTCACTAGATCCTGAGTCAAGTTTTCAACAGATATTTCCCTTCTGGGACAAGGACAATGTCCTGCACGTTCCTAAACTGCAGTTAAGCACCAAGCAGCCCTTTGTAGGAAGACTGGGAGACAGACGTGTTTTATCATTGCATACCATGAAATGTGTTCTCAGACTCAAGAAAAGATGCCCTTCTTGGTGGTAGGCACAAGTCAGACTTACTTCCCAGACCCAGTCAGAACTAACAGAACAAAAACTTAATGGACTGTGAAAAACAGATCAGACTGGATTATGGATTTTAAGGGACGACTAACTAGAGTGTGCGAGGGGCTGAGCTAATTAAATACTCCCCCCATCAGGGCCACAGCTGCATTTTATTTAATTTTTCAATTTCCCATTGGAGATGAATTGTGATTCACTTTAAAAAGAGATTCTTCTTGTAAATCGATCAGTGTTAGACCCATTTGACCTACCGGTGTCTCTTTAAAGATTGATGAACTGAAACACAAAAGTGAAATTCTCTCACTTTAACCGTTCCCATCTGAATTTCCTTCACCGTGAGATACATTTTTAAAGGGTCCCACAGAGTGGTTACATCACTGATTCAAATCCATATTTTCAGGTTATTGCACAGAGCACTTCCATAGCCTGGCAATAGGCAAAACAGCCACACAGAATGAGAGACAGTAACAGGACTATTGCAGTTGACATCTTGCTGTTAGTAGAAGTGCTCTGCATTTCAGGGACAGCAGCAAGAATTTCTTAGGCCTTTTAACTTTAACAGTGGTAAATAATACAATGGAAAAGAAAAAAAGCTAAAGGAATTGGAGGAAAAAAAAACAAACACTATACCTAAAATCTCATACGAGATCTACATTTTCCCCTCCCCAGATGAAACTCCTTCCCTGCAAACAGCAACCTCCTCAGTCAGCAAAAGAGCCTGTAGGTAACCAAACCTTTGCTCACCAGAGGCTGCCACTGCATCCAAAAAGAAAGGTGGAGTTTTGCACTGTTTTGGGCAAATCCCCTCTCATTTTCCTGCAGCCATCTGTCTTTAAACCATCTCTACCCTCATCTAAAACTCACAGAGGATGGTCAGAATTCCCTTCTCTGCTCACAGCTGCTGACCGATGAGTACCTGAAGGATGTTTTAGAAGGGGCCCCATGGAAACAACCATTCATACGTCAGATGGAAATGAGCAAGATTTCTGCTCTCGAAATATTCTTTTTATTTATGTTATCACCCTCTTAGTCCTTTTTCCTGATTTTGATGGCTTTAAGCAAACAGGAGAAGTACTCGGGTAGTTACCTCCTCAGCATCTTTCAAACTGCTTAATTCTGAGGAGGTATTTGTGAGTATGAGGTGTTTTATAGCATCTTTCTGGCAGAAAGATACCATAACTTACTAGGTACACAGACAGTACTGCTTAAAACAGAATAAATGGCCAGTGGGGGTGTGGTTCCTCATTTAAAATTATTTTTGTACTCAAGCCAAAGACAGCTGATCTTGTCTTTTTTAATTTGACTGAGTTGAACAGGACTTCCTCATTATTTTTCTGCTTGCGGTACCACCGTCCAACTTATTACCTGAGAACAGCAGTACCACATGAAAAATCTACTGCTTTTTGAACCTGAAGATCTCAGCATCTGATCTTGGAGAGTATGAAAAATTTCTAATTGAATAACGGAATATTCCTATAATAGTCACTCTAACGGGAAAGTGATAGGTTCTGAAGCTCGCTGTTTTCCATTCTGAAGTATTGAGGGTCAAAATACTTCTGCACAGCAGATGACAGTGCAGAGATGCATAAGCATAGAGATCTAGAGCAGGCTGCCTATACCATGGAGAGCCAAGACCTGCATGCTGTTTGTCAGCATTCAGGCTAGAAGTGTGAGCGTTGCATCACTGCTATTGCTCTGCTTGGCTCTGTGTTAAGTTAGCAGAGCTGTTAAGCTCCAGAGCAACAGCCTAAGCACAGCTGTAGGTCACTGGGGACTGCCTGAAGCTCTCCCCCACCCATGTTATATGTGACACAGGTATAGAGCCACAGCCATACCCTGCCTGTGTGTTGTGCAGCACCATACAAAAACTTTTCAGGATGAAAGAACTAATCCCACTATTGCTCCCCTGGCAAGGAAAAACCAGTAACAGTATCAATGCTGTGCCTGGGTTACTTACAGCTGAATTTGTACAAGTAGCAGGATTTTTTTTTTTTTTCCCTAACATCTCTAAGTAAGATCTGCTGAGCACCATGTGATAACAATAAAGACAGAGCAGACTTGACAGGTTTGCAATTAATTTTCCTTGGCTCTTATTTACATCTTTGGTCCTGGCAGCCTTCCTCTTCTGTATGAAAAACACTGGCTCCACTCGTAGCTCCTAACGTAACAAAATCCATAATGTGGCAGGTGTTTGCTACTCATTTCATTGACACAAGTATTATCTTTAATCAAAAGCCAAAGCAAGACAAAATGAATAAAACAAGACAAACCCACGCAAAGCCTGAAGCAGCAGTATATGCTCAAGTTTGCCAGGGAGCTGCTGAGTAACAATCTCAGGGTAAAATTTGTCTGTCTAGGACAAAAATCACACTCTGTATTGTCAAATCTTCCCCCGGAAGCCCAACAAAGTCATCCTAACAGACTTCTCAGCTCCTGTCCTATGTGCCAATGCCACACCCAGGGAGCTTATAAAGGCACGGTCCAATCTACTCCTAGTGGAAGCATAGCATACCCACAACATAGCCCCTCTCTTTTGCATCACCCAGCTGAGATTCCTCAGAGAGGGCAGCCACATCTGTAGGAGAAGGCACAGTCTGAAATGTTTGTGAACCAGCTAATGTTTTACCCTTGGAAACTAACAGTTGTCTAGAAACAATAAGAATAACCAAACTTCAGAACAACTGTTGGACAACACAATTGCAACAGCAAGGCAGTGACCCAAGGACCCGAAGCAGCAGCTCAGCCATGCTTGTCAAATGGTGTATTTGTAGCTGCACTGAGATTTGAGAAAATATATTCTGAAGAAAAAAAAAAAAAAAAAACAACCCACCCAGGATCTTCAAGCTTAAAAAGCAGCATGACTCGGGAGTCACTTAGAATTTAAGCATGAGAATTGTGAAAGCTTTATTCCAGGCACAGTCCTATGCACATAAATATTCCGCTGGGGAATCCACCAGTGGAGCTCATGAGGAAAAAAAAAAAAGAAAAAAGAGTGAAGTTTGTGATGGAGCAGCCTTTCCAGTAGAAGCCATTTATCTCCTCCTTTAATGAGACCAGCTACCATGTCGTCAGAGAGCAGCTCCTTCTACCTCCTCCTCCCCTGGGAGCAGTGGCCAGAAGAGCAGCCGGCCAGCCTGGCACGCACACAGAGCCCTCCTCCTACACAGCACAGCCAGGTGCCCCTTTGCAGTTAGTTGGGCTCTGCCCTGACGGGAGGTGCACGATATCAAAAGCAAAACGGGCTGAAAGACAGAGGTCCTGAGACATCCCTTTTCTACTACGTGTAATTTGTAAAGCCAGTCCAAAAAATCCAGCAAGATTTGAGCGTGGGATTTTGCCAGGTATGATATTCGCAGCACAAGCGATCAAAGAGAAGAATTTGCCAGTCACTGGAAAAAGCAACCTGGCTTCCACCACATAAAGCCTGTAAATATTACTATTGATCAGAATAGAACTATTTTCATCCAGCTGCATTGCACTGGACATTAAGCATCTGCAGAATCAAGGCCCGTGTAAGCTAAAGCTGGGACAGACAGTCCCAGGGATTTAACATTTGCAATACATGAGCAATTTCCAAAGGAATAATTCACCAAAAACACTATGAAACCACACTAAAAATTAAAGGAAGACATCAGAAGTCGATTTTATGTAACACTCCAGGTTATGTCACGGTATATTGACATATACAACAAATTAGAGCAGCTAATTCATCTTACCACCTTCCACTGATAATTTTGTAATTAAGTCACTTATCTTTATCTGCATATTTAAGAATTCGGATCTTTCATTATTCATCTCTTAAAGAAAATCAATGTCGTTCTGATTTTGCCACAGCTCAAACAAGCGGGCGGTATAAGTTAAGATAAGACAACCTAATAGGAAAATAATTCATTAACTTTATTAACAAGCCCTAAGAAAGTGTTGCGAGGCAAATTTTCCTGCTCCTAGAAGTCTGAATTATGAACCAAAACTTAAAGGTGTTCAATGTGATTAAAAGACGTATAATGGAAATTATACGTATAATTAAAAAAAATAAAATAAAACAACAGGTAAATAGCAAAGGCAGATGGGAAAACTATTTGAGATAGAGTTCAGTGAAACATTACAGACACTCCATCCCTAATACCGAGTCACGTTATAAAAACCTCTATCAAAAAGCTTAATAGTCTGAAATGAATGGAGAGACTGGAAGTTAACGTGCAGCGCTGGTGAGAAGGCAGCGCCTTCCTGCCTGTGCACTGTGCAGTTCTAAATATTTGCACATCAAAACAGCCCCTGCTTTTACACTTGGGATCCTCACGCTTTGTAAAAGGCACCGTGGAATGAGTAAACTTTGAATCCGTGTTTCTTGAGGAAGCGGGGTTTTCTCGTCATCTTAAGTGTCCTTTTCTTCTCAGGGTGACCTTAACTTTCAGGTTTGTAAAATGGTTTCCTCTTGTGCTCAATCCTACTGTGTAATAAATTTTAAAAATGACTATTTATCTTCTTTAATATATTAGTCATACGTAGCAGGAGAAACCTCGGTGGGATTCTTTGCTATTGAGTTTGTTCCAGCTTAAGTCAATGCTGATTTAGAAAAAATAACTTATGCTTAGCGACAAACAATCATGAATATATTTATTGGAATAACATCTTTCCATTCCCCTCCAGCAGCGTGTTTGGTTTATCGTTTGCCATCCTATAGATCGGCATATATTTACAGTGACCAAGGCAATTTAAAAGCAATGCTTTTATGTTGCCCATCTTATTACACTTCTGCAAACCCGGTCCACTGGCATTTGGAAAACAAATAGATCTGATCTGCTAAAGAAATGTAAATGAAATGCAAATTAGCCAGGCAGGTGTAAGTTTTATTTATCTGAGAAAAGTGAGGATCAGTGCAATGTTGCAAAAGTTCTATTTAAGCGAGTCGAAATGTTTCTAGATGTTGCCTCACTAATCATGACCTCAGCTGCCTGCACCATGTAATGACAATAATGAATAAACATGCTGTGCTTATGAAGAACTAGAACCTAACAAGCTGATCAATTGTTAATTCTATAAAGTGACTAAAACGTGTCTCTACTATCAATAAGTAAATCAGCTTCTATTTGTGGGAGTAATGCACCTTGCACATATCCTCCAGCTATTCTACCCTTCTCTATAATAATGTAATTATCAGTTTGGTCCTATTAAAAGGCAACCTGAATTAGATTTATTTTGTTTTATTTTTGTCTTGAGCATGGAAAAATAGAAGGAGAAATTAGCAGGCTATTTAAAGAGAGACACCACATTCATCTGGAGGTTACGGATCTTCCATTCGCCTGCCAATTAGTAATGCACAATCATTCATTTGAAAACCAATTATTCAAAATTATTATTCTTAAATGTTACGGATTGTTATCAGATAGCCATTGCAGAGAAGGTGTCCCATTTGTTATTAAAGCCCTCTTGCTCTGAGCCTCTATAATAAAGAGTTTAAACAAAAGACAACAATACTCATTAACTGTAATGGATTGTATTACTTCAGTACAAATATATGTTTAAAACAAAATCAGCCTGGCTTTATTCAAGCTGTAGCTTTCCTTCTAGATGGGGAAAAAACAGAAGATAGATCATTTCTGTAGCCATGAGGCAATTACTTATATTCCAAATATGCCGATTACAAATAGCTACCACTCTCAACCACCCTTCCAAGTAAGACTTAACAGCAATCATTTACTCATTACTGAAGCTTCTGTTCAAGAAGAGCATGGAATACACACACACAAAAAAAAAAACACGAGTCTTGCTCAGAACACCCAATTTTCCTCTCATTTCTCCAGCCATCTGCAAAGACACCGGGTGCATGCAGCTACCTTTGCAACCATGCAACAGCACGGCTTGGCTCAGCTGGGGCGCGACCAGGCAGCGTGTGGTTGGTGACTGATGCACACCAGCACGGTAAGTAATTGTGTTTTATGCTGCTGCACCTCACTCAGAGCTCTAACCAGTAATTAGTTTTAAAGGTTTAGAGCTTATATGTTTATTATGTTGTTAAATTTAAGGATACATCACAAAAAAAAAATAAATAAATACATTGGGAACATCTACAGGAAGGAAATGTTCTGGAGGGAAATGGTATTAAGTGTGTGGATAAGCTCAATACCAATTAATTTCTAACAGTTAACAAACCAAATGAGCCTATTCATTTCTCAGGTGGAATGTTTCACTGATTCTGCCAGAAATCGCCCTGCTTCACCTCACATCCATCCCTCTGTGTCAATTTGGTGTAGAAACAGAGGGACGATCCTTCTTATCTGAGGCACTCATCAATTAAAAGAATCGGTGCAGCTTCTTAAAGGCGAATTTCCTAACAAAATTTTGGTCTCTTAATGGGCCCTGAACAGAAACCGATCTCTAATTAAACAGAAGCAGAACAGATCATTTTAACAGCACACAAAAAAAAAACACATGGGGTAATTCAGTACTAAAATGATTATTTTGCTTTTTCCCCTCCATTCAGCTCGTTAAGCCTATGACAGGTAAACACTTCCATAGTTAAGCTGCTACTCCTGCAGCACATTACAGCTAAACAAGCCGGCATTAAAAACTCTCTCATGCTCTCACAGGTAATGGATATCAGTGCAAGGGTTCAGAGATGCTGTTTGACTGTTGTAAC
This sequence comes from Gallus gallus, assembly GCF_016699485.2. Classification (NCBI taxonomy): domain Eukaryota; kingdom Metazoa; phylum Chordata; class Aves; order Galliformes; family Phasianidae; genus Gallus; species Gallus gallus. Next base: position 15,438,223 of record NC_052543.1, read on the forward strand.
GGGAATGCACGCATACGACAAACTTTCTATATTCCACAGAATTACTCATCATTTTTCAGATCCAATGGCCTATTTTATGTGCAAGTCCACTCGTTGTTGTGGACGCGTGTTTGGGGAAATTGTTATAGCACTTGACTTCTAACCACTGTGCTTCACAGTCATTACATTACATTGGTAGTGCTCGGCACAAATAGTGATGCAGCCAACACGAGCCCACCAAACAGCCAGGATCTTTCACAGCTATCTGTATTCGTGCTGGGGCCATTCCAGTGAAATCAGTGGAAATCCCATGCAGTGAGACAAAGCTGCCTATGTGCAAAGAGGAAAAGTTTGGCTTCCTAACAGCAATGCCAGCTGATCAACATTAAGTTCACCAGCTCTCTGCATCCCAATGCTTCTTGAGGAAGGAGCAGTGCTGAGCCCCACCATTAGGTTTCAGCAGCCTCTTCTCTGCTCAGTTGCACAAATGTGGCCAACGAGAGGGCCCTTCCCTGCATGCTTGACAAGGCAGAACCCAGGGAGTATCTCTGAGTAGCATGAGGGCTCAGCCAGTTCCCCCTAGAGCTGATAGAGATGGTATGCAGGTGGCAGTGGGAGCACATTGCCAGTCAGCACCAAGATTTCCTTTGCACTCATATCACGTGTGCTAGGAACAGGGCATCTGGATGTCCCAGACATAGCCCTGGCATTGACACATCCCTGGCAACAGCCAGAAGAGGAGATAACAGTGAAGATGACTCCTCTTTCCTTCAGACAATTGTATCTGCTGGGCATTTGTCAGGAAACTGGAAGGAAGTAAGGAGTCAAAAGCTGACAGGCTGCTGGAATGGCCAGCATAGGGGTCATCACCATCACCTTTTCCTTCTTGGAATACTAATGAAGAAAGAGCCCCAAATGTTAATTTAAGTGGAGCGTATTAACCCCATGACTTGTGTCCAAAAGCATGCTTCTGGTAAAGATCTCATCCACTTCTGTTTCATAGTTTAAATAGAACAATAATTTCCATTTAGGAGCCTAACTTAAATGAATTTTATTGAGAAATTATAATATCAATGCATTATATTCATTTCGGAAGACATCCCTCTTCCTATCTCCAACATTATTAGCGTGTTACAGTGGCTTAAATTAAAAAAAGAAACATTTTATCACTCTCTGATATCAGCTCACTGCAATATAACATTTTTGAAACAGGAAAATATCACAGCCTGCCATCATAAATTCAGTGCTGCAACAAGATAAATCCCTCCTATTAACGTAAACCGCTGTATTTCACAATATCTCTTTATCTGCAATGCAATTCTATTTGCTGATCAGACTATCATAAACACACATAATTCTCATTGAATAATGGCAGCAGCAAAGAAAACCAAGCATAACTGTGCTCTCTAGGCTAAAGCAGCCACAGCCCGGTCCTTCAAAGAGATTCACTCACGCAGGGATGCTTCTGCTCACCGATGACAGTATAAAATACCACAGCCTCCATAACTGGAGTCTGGATGACACAGCAAATGACATCAAAGTACAGTCACTCCTTAATTACACATGCACAGAATGTACGCTGGAAGCTTCAGTAACTCTCAGTATATATAAACCCCAGATGCACCTGTGTAAATCTAGGGACCCCATCAACTAATAATCTCCGAATTTTGTAATTGAATATCTGAAATGACTCAGGAAGAAGGAAACCTGTTTAACTTCGTTGAGAAGAAAAACCACTACCCATCCAGCGCTGCCTACAACAGCTGAGTTTCCTCCCCTTCAGAAACTTATACCAGATGTGAATTTGGCACACAGCTTAGGAAATGCAAACACCTCGATGCAAAACCTGCATTATGCAGATGGTAACCTGAGATCTGCCCAAAGAACTCGTGTCAGCTGGTTTGCTCATGCCTGGGCACCACTCAGATGGCTCTGGTTGAGGCAGCAGTTTTTTGCTGACTAGACAAAAGCCTAGGAATGTTTTAAGAGCTAAAACATCAGTATCCTGCTTTCTCCTATTACGTGGTTAGTCACTTCTAGGAGTCAAAGTCAGGCTGGTACCAGCCATACTGCATCCCTCAGCCCACCAGAATGTGATCACAGCCAGGTGCTGCGAGTGGCAGGCTGGAGAACAGAAAGGGGCAAGAGCTCTGCACTGAGGGCTGGGGGCTGAGGCCTTTAACCACAGTGTTGCTGTCATGTAACAGCGAGGCTGGAAGTGGAGCCACTTAATCCTTTATCCTCATGGCACTTGGCCTGTTATTTTAAAGGAAGGAGGGGGAAAAGCTTGTGCTGATGCTGCACAGAGGGAAATATCCTCCAAGGAGAAAGGCCTGACCCCACCAGAGTTTTTATTCCACAGATGTTCTCTGTTAAGTGTAACTGAAATTGAAACACAACAGAAGGGCAATAAAAACAATGGGTCACCTTCGGAGTCAGAGATACCTGATACCACTTTCCTTCATTTAAGCTTTACTCTGGCATAGTCCTACTGACTCGGAGGAAATCAGCCTTTCAGCTCACAGTCTTTCCAAAATAATCACTGGGGAAAAAAAAAATAAAGAAAAAGAAAAAGAAAGAAAAACGGGTGAAATCTACCATCCTTTGTTCCTCCATATAAGACTCTTTAGAATAGCAAAGGAGCTTGACTTCAGTGACACAACCCAATAGAAATCCCCATAGCTTGCAAGTACTCCGGATGCTTTGCCACTGCGAAGCAGCTCACGTTGCACTGCCTAACCTCAGGTGAAAGTGTGCTGTGATCTTCTGATCTACAGGGTTGGCACTGGCTTCAAAACAACTGCTTGCATGATGGTTATCAAATTTTTAAAAGGGAAAAAGAGATGCTGAGAGAGTTATCCTGAGTAGACTTTGAGAGGGGGCAAGAAGTCCCAGGGCCATAAACTGTAAGAGTGAGACAAGGAAAATCCAATATATTGGATGAAACACATACATAGAGGAGAGCTCTTTATTCTGAAAACTCTCCCAAAAACTAAGACAAAGCAATATCCTCGACACTTTCCTCAGGACACTGGAATGAAGTTTAGCACACAAAGGCATCTTTGCTGCTCCTTATTCATGTTGTTAGTGAGTTAAAGATTTGTCTTAGAGTGTTATTAAATATTGATGTTCCAAACAAAACAATTACTTGCACTCACAAATTCAAGTTTAGCTCTAGATTAAGGAATTGATGTTTCAACGGCCAACAGAGCTATGCAGTATTGAAAGAGCATATTAATTTCAAGATTTCACAAGAAGCCCTATTCTAGATGAGCCCGAGTATTTTAGTGTTTACCTCCTAAATATACATTTTTTTTCTACCACTTGATCAGTCCTGGCCAAATTCTGCCCTTTCCACTCAAAGCCCAGTCCTTAATTGGTCATCTTGCCTGAGCAAGGGCAGCAGGTGTTGGCCTTGGATTGGTTAAAGGTAAGCATGGGGAGATCAAGAGCTGCCCTGCACAAGTACCTCCAACTGGTTGCCACTTCACAGTTAACCCAGACCTATCATATCTGGAAGGCAGTATCAGGGAACGCTTCCTTGGTCAGACATACGACCTGGAGAACTGCTGGATTTAATCTTGTTCTTAGGAAGAGATATAAATCTCAGTTTCCATGCAATCTCAGTCATATCCCAGAATTACCAGAGCTGGGGCAGCCTTCCAGATAGCTGGGCAAAAGTGCCATGGAGTACGTGGGCATGGACCAGACCATCTCTGCACCCTGGTGAGGCAGAAAAGCTGTTCAGAATTGGCCTGAAATCTATCACTAAGACTCTTGTATCATTTTACATGTGTTTTTCTTGTACAATTAGGAGCTTTTAGCTAGCAGAGCACACCAAACGTTTACCTTGTACCAGCACCAAAGTCATTTCGAAAACTAATAGTAAACATAGGTGTGAAAGTAGGAGAAAGAAAAGAATTCAGCTACAGCATCATCTAAACATGAGACAGTAAGTAATAGCATTTAAAAAAATCTATTGCACACAGATGAAAATCATTACAGTTCTCTAGAGACCCTTTCTCTCTGCAGTAGCCCATGTTATTTCCTAGCTGGTAAAAATGTGCCACAGGATACCAAAAAGATGCTAACATTCTTCTCATTTTAATACTCCCCTAATCCAGTGATGGCTTGTTTACTGCTTTCTAATTTAAAGGTAATTCATTAGATGTATCCTGTCACTTTTTATTGGCATCAGAGGTGTAAGACTCACATGTACCTCTGAGGCACATCTGCTCTATTGCTAATATTCTGCATGGTTCCCTCCATACAAATGGTTATCTATGCAAAGGCACAGATGAGAGAGATGGGGTGTGTGTGTGTGTACACAGCAATACAGACAGAAAGATATTTTAAAACTTCAGGGATGAACTCTGGAGCAAAATTTTATGTCTGAGAGTAAGAACTCGAGAAGCAAATAGTTAAACTGATACGCATGATTTGTGTGCAAATATCTGTGACACTGGCACACGTCTCACACAGCCAGTGCTGAAGACCCCCACTGACCTGCAGGGAACTTGAACAAATGTGCTGCAGAATGATGAAGGTTACAGAAGCAAAAATGCCCACTCCAGGGGGCAGGCTGTGCTTGGTAACATGTACTGTGATTCTGCAAAAGCTACCCTAGGCTGCTGAGCTTAAGCCACGCTGAACAACATAGCAGGATCAGAGGCTGAGAGCTTCAGCCCTTCTGGACCTTAGCAGCACAGGGGCATCCAGGTCCTGGGATGAAGGCAAAAGCACAGCAGGACCCACCAGCATGGCATGGGGACACAGGCTGTCCTGCCCCACAAGCTCCAGCAGCACCCACCTGGCTGCATGGTTTCCCTCCTCACTCCCCCAGCCCTGTGCCTATGCTCACCTCCATGTGAGCAGCTCTGCTCCAAGTGATAAGGTGCAGTTCATACAGGTACAGCCTCTGCGTGCCCTCACACATTGCCCATGCAGCCTTCCTGTCACAGAGCCTGAGAACTCTTTGACTGTCTGTATTCTGCCAACAAGCAGCTCGGCCTCATCGTATATATCAACATCAGATAACTAATATGCCCAACTCTTCCCAAATCTTTGATCCATTAGACTAACCATACACATGTGCCTGTTTAATGAACCGTGCCTATCTCAGAGCGCACAAGACAGAGCAGAACAATGAAACCATGCTAGGAAGCCACCCTGTATGCCCAAACTTGTGTTATACCATCAGAGCAGGGAAGGATCACCACGTCAGTTTGGAAGGCAGTTTGGGTCAGTACATGGCCAGAACCATCCCCTCATTGGCTGTCGATGATGTCATGCCCATGCATTAATCCCCAGTGACTGCAGGTTTAGCATCACACATATCACCACATCTACATAACGATGACAAACTCGAGTTCAAGAGGAAATTGAACAAAGCAACTTGTTGAAACAAGGAAAGTGGTGTCCCCAGAATGATAATTTTCAGCTTTTCCATTTTGTCAAACCGAAGTTGGTGGGGTCAGGAAATAACACATGCCTCACAGAAAGGAGTGGGTATCGTTAGAGTTCTATCTTAAAGAAAGTAAGTCTTCAAGCTCTCCCGCTTGTAAAGACAAAAGTACAGCGGTGAGAAACCACCTGATCTGGGAAATGGAAGTATTTCAGAACCTATCAAACTGGTAGTGGAATTAAAAACACTGCTAAAAAGGGAAAAAGAACGCAACCCAAAAGTAAGAGTGAAATCTGCAAAGCAAGCTGCCCGACCGCCAGTGCCATCCGAGTCACTGGATTCACCGGGTTAACTATGGCAGTAAATGAGTTTCACACACAGCAATACGTCTGTATATTTCAATACAACAGGAATACTTTCAGCGTGACTCCCACAGCCGCACTCCCGCTGCCAGAGCGTGCTCAGCCCGCAGCACTCGTGAGCGACCCTTTCTGAAGCTCTAATAGCCCAGCCCAGCCCAGCCCCTCCAAGCCGGGGGGCTGCCCGCTGCCGGGCGCGAAGCCTGCGGGCCGGGGCAGCCCGATCCCAACAAGTCTCTGCGGGTGAAGCCGAGCACTCCGGCGCTACCCCACTGACGTCCGTGCGGGACGCGCTGTGCCGGCTTCCCCCCCCCCCCTCCGCCCCAGCTCCCACCGCCGCCTACCTGGCTCCGCACCTCCGGAGGGCAGCGGGCAGCGCACGGCCCTTCAGCTGCCGGCAGGATGATGCTCCGCACCGGCTCGGCGGTGGCTCCGAGTGCCTTCGGAGCTCCCCTCCCACTCCTCCTCTTCAGAGGTGGGAGGGGAGGAAGCGCGGTATCGGCCCTCTTTTCTCTGCTTCCCTCCCTCCACTTCTCCCCCACTGCCAGGGTTCCCCCCGCTCTCCAGGCGGCTCTCACCGTGCCTCTCCGCGCCGGGCGGCCGGCGTGCTGCCGGGAAGGTTGCGCTGCTCGGAGATGGAGCTGCCCGTCCCGCTGGGCTCGGGCGTGGAGCTGCAGCGCAGCCCGGACCTCAGCTGAGCCCCGCCGCGGTCCGGCAGAGAGAGGAGGAGGAGGAGGAAGGAGACGTTTCCTCAGCCCGCAGCCCGGCCGGAGTTCGCAGCATCTTCCGGAGACAGCCGCAACTTGAGAAGGGAGAGGAGGGTCAGGGCCGCCACCTCCCCCTCCTCTTATCACGGATCTGGTCGCTGCGGCCTCGGACACCACAGTCCTGCGTGTTATCAATAAATCATCACGCTCGGGAATTTAGCTCAAGTGGAAAAAGTGAAAGAGCGAATGCGAAGCCAGGGTCAGCGCTTTCCAGCACGCTGGGAAACGGAGTCTGCCTCCTGCTCTGCCACTGACTTTCTGCGCAGCCTTCACCAACTCACTTTGCAGCCTCCGTTCCTCCTGCAGCCCCGGTGCGTTGCTTCGCCACTGATATCCGAATACGCGCTTCAGCGGGAGGCAGGTGCTTAAATACGAGGGAGGGCACTGTCTCGCAATAAGTGGTTGTAGAGCTTAATGCGATGGCAGGGAACGCAGCCAGGATCAGACTAAGTGCTGCTGTAATGCAAATCATCATCTAGAACAAACATTCTTTAAATAGGAAGAACCACTGAATGTATGCTTTGTGGAACAGGGCAGGCTACTTTTATTATGAGAAATCACTCATCTGCTATGGATTCGGAATTGCACATTTGCCTTCCAAGTTGGCCACTTGCAACTTTTTAAAGCATGCTTTTGAAAACCAGTAAAAAATCTCTGTAGCTTTTACACCACAGCTCATTATGAATTAATAAGCCAGCAGCAGATTCTCATATCTTGGATAAATTTATTCAGCCTGAAACAAAGGGTCCAACAAACCCATCTTAGCTCTCCCTCGTCCCACATTAGCACAACCCATCTTAGCTCTCCTAGTCAACAGGACTTACAAATGAGTCAAAATAGGAGGGAATGAGCCCATGGCATCAGGTCAGTTGTCTCAGTCCTTACCCACGGAGCTACCACCCCTTTGCCTACTGCTCCTGACACAGGTACTCCCCTCCAGTCTTTACTCCAGACCCCTGTGAAGCCTCAAAAAGGAGGCAGAAATGGTGGAGAAGGGAAGGAACTCCAAGCTTGCACAAAGGGTTGTGAGAAGTAGGTCGAAGGAGAGGGAGGGAGGGGAAGAGAGAACTGGAGGTACTGGCAGCAGAGGGAAGGATTTAAGGGACGGGAGATCCAAATCAGAAGAAAAAGGTCAGGTCTTGCTCTCTGGGGAATAATTTGTTGAAAAGAGCCTGGCCAGGACAGCAGGTGGGGATTACATGCGATCAACACCCTCAATATGTGTGGTTAGAACAGGCTGACGGCCACAGGTGCTTTTGTAACTGAGCTGTTGGAGACAGGAGCTCACTGCTCCCCTGCCCCCATGCCCCCTGCACTCAGCTCTCCTCCCCGTCTGCCTCGGGCCGGTCATGGACTCAGTTATCCCATTCAGACAATGGAGACGGCCACATTTCTTGCACGGGGCTGCTGTCAAAATGAATTAAGTGATGTCCAAAGAGTACTTTGAAATGCAGATATTATGCTCGCTAGTTTTAATGCCTCCAAAGCGGTCTCCAGATATCTCTAAATCCTCGAGATATCCCTGATCAATTCCTGTTTTACAGATGAGGACGATGAGCAGAGGGACGAGCGCTTTAGTCCATCTCTTTTATGTCGGGCTCTGCGGGTCCCCCTGACCTTGCCATGGCTCAGGCTCTCAGCTCCAGCCCATAATGACCGAGCCATATTTTGCTGATGACATAGAACAAGCATCACACACACAGCGCATCCCCACTGGATTTCTACCCCACTGCCTTTCTCCCCACATTTTTCTTTGTAGGTACAGGACGCGGGAGCTCCCAGTCCCCAGGCCTGTGATCAAATTATCTCTCCCTCTGTCACACATCCTAATCATCGCAGCTGGCGGTCATGCCAACAATATTAACGCTGCTGAGTAGCTTTCAGTTTTGCAATTAGCAAGGTTTTCTGCTTCCTGCAAATATAAAATAGGCTTGTACTGCTGAACACTGCATAAATGATACAGATACATCCAGGCCCATGGTACTGTCTCATTGAAATGAACCGACTTTTTAAGTGCTGTAGATATTTTAAATCTTTTGAAGATTACAATAGTTACAAAGCTCATTATTTCTAAATGTGTTTATCCTTCCTCTCCTTTTTGTTTGCAAAATTAGGCAATGCGCCGTTTAAATAAACAGCTATTGTACTATTAAACATTGATTAAAGAAAAGAGCTCCATTTAAATTATTAAGTGGTAAGATAAAAAGCATCCTTTCTCTTTCGTATGCTACTTTATTCAGAAGTCAAACTTCTGTAGTCTCGCTGAATGCTAATGAACAGCATAATAATGCACAAGGGCAAGAGGGGGCTGAGTAATTAAAAACAGAGGCCAGAAATCAAAGGGCTTGAAATATACTTACCAAAATAATTCAATTATACATTAGAAACTTGGGATAATCAAGGCACGTCCCTCAGTTTCATTCATCGTTACACCCCAATTTAATATCTCCACCAGTTTGCAGCACACAGGGAGGGAGCAGCAACTGGGAGTGCCACGTGCGGCGCTCCAGCTGAAGAGACAAAGGCAGTGCGTGCCCAGGTCCTGCTCTCCACATTCTGCACACTGGAAACGGCTTCACTTGGCTGGGTAGGATCTCAGTTAACACTCATTTGTGGGACTATTTTTAGGCACAAGACAATTCTGTATCGGTTGCATATTCCTTTTCTCTCCAGCTTTGCAATTCATTAATAAAAATCTCCACACCCACCATTTTAGCTTCCCTATGAGCCCATCTCTTTCCTTGGCTTCACTTCTTATGGGCTTCAAGCCTTCCTGGTTATCCACAAAATCCTCTGCCCTGCCATGCAGCGTGTAGGTTTATTCAGTAAACCGTGCATTTAGCCAGGATGGCACGTCGAGCCTCTGAGGTTTTCACACAACAAAAACTGGGTCAGAATATCCTGAAGTAGTTGCACAGCATCACCTCTTTCATGGGTCAAGGAGTCCCTGCGCCGCTTCTGGTCCCCAGGATGGCAAATGGGGACCGTGCATTTCAAGGAAGCTCCAGTGCCATGTGATAAAACAGAGGAAAAAAGAGCCAGTCTGACCTTGCACAGTGATTTTGGAGATCAGCACTGGGTTGGTGTTGTTTTGTGCAGTCTTGATGAGATAAGCAATGATGAAACGTTGTCCCATCGGCTCTGGTGAGAGCGCTTCATGGAGGAGGTCCAAGCAGGGCACTATTGGGAAGCATGGGAAAAACAAAACCAGAAAAAAAAGAAGAAAAGAAGTTTTCAGCTGATGAAGGACAGCGCTATTGTTCACCAAGTTTGTAGATGAATGAGTTATCCCATCCCTTCTGATATATAATTAAGGCAAAACCGGGCAAAAATGGTTGGAAACAGCCCATGGCAGGAATTTCAGCAAAACCAACACTTGGTGGTGTAGCAGCTTCCTGAAGAATCAGAGTCTGATTGTCTTATTAGGATTTTTAAAGGTTTAAGCACAGAGACTGCTAGTTGTCTCTAATGAGTGCAGAAGTCAAACAAAATACTGCTGTGCTTCACAAGGCGCCGGGAGCCCGTAGGCCAGCGCAGGTCAGAGAATTAGATGATGGAAAAGAGAAAGCAGAATCTCAGGTCAAGCTTTCCAAAACTAGAGGTCTTAATTAGAATGAAGGTTATGACTTTAGCAGATGGGTGCCATTTAGCAAAGTCCCAGCTATTACCCAGATTTGCTGCGTCTTCAATTTAGAACAAAACAAAACACTGTATGGGGAGGAGTGAGAGGGGTTTGGCCACTCGGTGACAGCAGCAAACGTGGCTGCCTCCAGCTTTCTTCAGTCCTACCAGCTTCATTTTCCTCAATAGGAAATAAAGCTCCTTTTGAGGTGTGTCAGCTTCCCAGAAAGATGTCCATGTAGCTGATAAAAATGAGATCATTAAGACCAACCAGCTCATAATGTGAGCTGGAACAGTGTTTGCCAAAGGGGAAGAGAAAAATCTACAAAATTAAGATAGACACAGTTGCAACATACAGCAGAGCAAAGTATCTATTTTTCTAATGAGGATTTTGTTTTCAGAAGAGAAAACACCAACGTATTCTTTGCATGATTTTTCAGGGGGATGACCTGGAAGGGGGGACCACATCCCCGGGCAGAGCCTGGGCTACGGTGGAGTCCAACTGCTCAATATTCGGTTCCCAAGTTCGGCAGTGAAATACCCTAATAGATATCTTAGTGACATCTTTTTCTTGAGAAACAGTCTGGGGCAGTAATTCTAACAGGACAAGTCAGCTGTAATGAATATCTTTCCTCAGCACAGATGGGGCCTCGCTTTACTTGCATGCATAGCTCCTTCGACTTCCTAAGACTGCACGGAGACAAGAGCAAGGAGCTCTGGCCTCTTATGTTTACCTGCCTTAAACAATACAGTGGCAATCAATAAATGAACTTCATTTCTTTTAAATATGCAATTACATGGAATAGATTATAGAAGTGACAGAAACCAGAGCGACTCCACAAACACAGAGCCAGGCTCTGATTTCTATCAGTACAAGATCAAAGTAGCGTAGTTGCTCATTTACAGCTCAAAGCTGCATTATTTTCCCTAACTCAGGCTCTATTGCCAGCCAACTGAATGCTGCAATGCAGAAATATCAAGCCATCTTGATGTTCCTCCCACAGTAAATAACGATTTACAAAGGAGGGGGAAGATCTCCCTTCCCCTCCCTCTTTTAATTCATTAAGTTCAACTGTGATAACCAGTGAGGCATACAGGGACGGGTTAGGTATCTCTGCCTCTGAATATTTAATTCAGGACTAAATGTAATGCACAGCATCTTTATACCCTCGGGAGTTCAGCAGCCAATATGCCAATGAATATATCCTGACAATAGTGATATTTTCTGCACTTTGGAGGCATGAGTGACATTTGCTCACCACATATGTTACACTGGATGCTGAGGTCTACACTTGTGAGAAATTAATCAGAATCCATCTGTTTCCTTCTCATCCTGGACAATTTCATTACAACTTAACCAAAGATTATAGGATTCTCATGACTGTGTCCCCAACCCCCAGCCCAGTCTTGGTGTTTCCATACCCGATGATTAAAGCTGCTTAGTTTAACTAAGGTCACAAACAATCTTCCTTCCTGCAGGAAAAGGCATAATGCTCATGAGCAGGGTCCAAAATCTACTCTAAATTACATGTAGGCAAATCCAGAATATCCCTACTGAACCAAACAGGGTTTAGATTCATTGCAGAGCAGAACCTGGGCCTGGATCTTCCCATGCACATTTCTGGTGACAGGTTTTGATTGGCATTAGGCTCAAGATGGCACACAGCCACTCACTCTGCAGGGCCCCTGCTACATTTTCATTGACCTGACCAGTGGGTGCGCAAAGGGATGGCTCAAGGCTAGCGGATATTATGTTAATGGTGAGAAGAGAAAGTGCTCTTCCTTAAGAAAAATGAAAGAAAAAAGGAAAAACCACCTCCCAACAAGGAAGCTTCACAAAAACTTTGCTTGTTCCTTATTTAATTACAGCCCCTTACCCACAGGTGCTGTCGATCAGCCTTGGTGAAGGCAAGCTTAGAGACACGAGGTTTCCCACCAGCTTTGGCTCACCCCTTCCAGCAGGGAGGTGGAAACCAGATGCAGAAGAGATCTGTAAAGCAAAACACCGCTCGGGCAGCGTGAGATGGGGAATGGCACGAAAGCTCCCTGACCCCGCTCGGAGCCGTGCTGCCTTCCCCGCTTCTCACTGCTATTATTCCAGCTGACTTGCAGATACCCGATAGTTATTTTTGAAATGAAGGTGCATTCGGATCAGGCTGTCACTGCCTGTCTTTTCAATCATGAGTCACTTGATCAGATGCTTTTTTGCTGTAACGTAATCACGAGATAGCGGGGCTTTAGACAGGACCAGCATTCTAGCTCCAGAGCTGGTACTGCCTTGCCAGAAAGATATTGACACATTGGGAGATGGCTATAAAAGAAAAGAAAGATCTTGCATATATTAACATGCGCTATTTATAGACATGGAGAGCAGTCTATCCATGGGACCATCTGCTAATCTGTGTCCCATGGCAATTAGAGTCAACATTTCACCATATCTTCTCCATCAAGGGCTGAGATTATGCACTATACTCTTCCCTCCCCCCCGTACGAGATCGACCTTACATCTGTGCTGCTTCATGTTTCTCTCCAACTTCTCATGACACTTCCTATATCTTCTCCCTGAGCACCTGCCTCAAGAAGGGGAAAACTGGAATGTTTTGTTTTATTATTGTGAAGCTAAAGGGCCAGCAGGCGACAAAAGCTTAGTTTAACTCACTGATTCTCAGTAATTCTTCCATTTCATTAAAAATAGACATTATGCACATTATGAACATATAGATCAGATGCAGAGCCAAGTGTAGCCAGTTAGATTTACTAGACTAAATACTAGAGAATGTTCCGAAGTAACTCCAAAGCTCGTCACACTGCCTTGTTCTGTATCTTTTTATGCACAACACATTTTTACAATTCTATGTAATTTTAATTATTTATATTGGCACCATTGTTTCAGCAATTGCATTCACTACTTATAGCAACAGGAATTACTATAAAAGCAAGAAAATACAAGCAATTCAATTAGCAGAAAGACTTGCCAGAAAGTCAGCCTTGCTGCAAGAACTAATCCTGATGGACTCCTGTTCACGCAGAGGATACCAACTTATGGAAAAGGAACTGAGATGTACGAGAGGGGAAGAAGGACATGGAAACGTTAAGCAGTGACACAACAAAACATCCATTTCGGCCTGAAACCTGTTGCAGTCCCAAGATATATTGCAGCCACGTGAGAGCAGAGGTCTCTGCAACTGGTGCTGCCTGAGCTGCTCTGTATAGAAACCTTTGGCCCTTCTGCATGCAGCATCCTCAGGACTTCCATACCTCCAATTTCCACTTCCAGGCACAGGATACGAAAGCTCTGAATTACCGAGAGCCACAGCCTGACACCAAAGGTGCTCAGGATGAACACCTGCAGCTATGACCAAAGGTCTGAACTCTCTGCTCAAAACCTAAAGGTTACTATGCAAAGTGCTGGAGGAGAAAAATTGTTTTAATACCCTCTCTCAGCATCTGAAAAGATGTAACAGACCATTACTGCTGCGGATATAATGTACACAAAGTGTACTACGGCACAGACCTAAGTACAGGGGAAAGTTTTACAGCCATTGTTGTCCATTCTTGCACATTAAAACCCACAAAGAGATTTATTTAGAGCACTAAATCATTTCGTTTCTCTCTGGCTAGAGTTTTAACTATTAAAATATTCATCACGCACTCCAAGAGTTTCCATGCCAAGTATTTATTTTATTGTATGGTTTTTTAAAGAAATATCTTCTTCAAAATACCATCAGGTGTAGATATGACTCTTAAAAAACACTGAAAATAAGAGCCCATCTACAGTCTCCGACGAGTAAGGGATGTGCGTGTATATATAGTTACTGTACCTGTTCTGTTTTCTCTCCCAGACGGAGATTAATGCAGAAGGCAAGCAAGACTGCATATGTAGACACTGACTGCATCATTACCTAACACAGAACTTAACACCAAGCGTCTGGGTCACGTAAAAGGTGACATGTGTTGGTGAGGAAATGCATTTGGCTTATTTATGGACAACAGAGATTCATCAGCTCACAGGTTTTCCTGAGTGAAGTGCCCCCAGCCAAGGTAAAGCAAGAGAAGACGTCTTGCAGCTGGAGAGGAAGGCTGGTCTTCTTCAACACACTGCTTGTATACGGCGTATTGGGTATCATTAATGGACTTCAGAATCTTTACTGAAACATGACCTGCTGTTTCTACAAACAGGGCCCTTACCTTTACCACATTTACTTCCTACAAACTCTTTGATTTCCATTTAATGTTCATCTAAAGACCCAGGCACTCCACTCAGCTGCATTGACGTTGTCTTTTAATTAGCAGAGGTCACTTAATGCTTTTAGTACAATCAACGGCTGCTTTCTTTCCACCATCAACTGCAAGAGCATCACCGTTAATGCCGACTGATTAAAACTTGAAAATCCTTTAGCACAGAAGTATCCCAGGACAAATATAATCAAGCCTCTGCACATAGATCATTTTCATTGACAGCTTTGATTGCCACTCCATTAGTGTGTGACCGATGGCCACCGCGCAGTGTCACTTTATAGAAAACACCCCAGTTTCTGCAGCACTGCCAGGTTATGGGAGGAACAGCTCAGGACTGCTGATATTTGCATCAGGGGTTTGTCCAAAATGAATGAGTTTTGGGGGATAGGAACCATGTCCAATTCAGAACAACAGCAAAGCTTTCCACGCCAGCGTCATTTCCCCTTTTAAGAGAGGGATTTTAAGAGCTAAAGGTAAGCAGGCTGGTCTTCTGTCTCTGATTACCAACAGTTTTGTTAATCCTTGCCCTTTTGACCCACGCACAAAGACTATTATTCCAGGAAACCATTGGTAAGAACTCCTTCATAATCCCTGTATTATATTATATCTGCTGCCGAGTCCCCAAAATTAGTACAATGAGAGGAGCTCTTACTCTGCCTGCTACAAATTAACGAAGGCTTCTTAGTCTCGGTAGCTTTTTATTGCTAGACAAGGAGCATATGTCAGAAAACATATGGCAGCCGACAAAACCAGGATGAACCAGACTAAAAAAAAATAAAAACAGAGCAAGCATTTCTATTTAAAAAACAATTACATAAAGCTCCCTTGGAATGGCCACATACATCCACAAACCAGCCATTCTCATCTCCTGTGCTGCATTTAGGTTATGAAAGGATTTTGTTTCCCAGAAAAAGAATTGGAGACATAAGGAATGCAGGACAATTTTAAATTAAGCAGCATGGCTATGGTAACATCTGCAATAGATTGGTTGCCTGAAACACAATACAGGAGATAACAGTCATCTTATCTATGGTTTGGTAAATAATTTCTCCTACCTCAAGGGTCATTACATCTTCAGCTCGTTCTGTCATTTGTGATTCAGCTGAGGGGCTGAGGAATAAAGTCTCTACAGGTGCTTCTAGCAGTAGTGAATGGCTCTAAATCACAGCTCTAAATCACAGCTCTAAATCACAGCCCTGAGTTCAGCCGTGCTGGACAGGGAACCTCATTCCTGTCCCAACACCAACTCCACAGCATCTCCCTCCACCAGATCGGGTAGGAAGACAGCAACAGGAGCCATTAGGGAAAGCCTTTCTGCTACATCCCGAAACTCCATAATGGGGAGCTTGTAAGGGGGAGAAAGACAAATCCCACCCAAGGGCAGGTCTCCAAACTGGTGAATCAGCAGAAAACACTTCCTCTGCAGTCCTCAGGTTTGGACTCATTGGGTGGGGGTTAACAGCAGCCAAAACCTGATCTCCAGTGTTTGGGTAATGCCTGTGCATTGCTCACCTGGGGCAAGTGGAGGATGGGCAGCTGCTGCTGATTGCTTGGGGAGCAGCAATGATGGCAAAACAACCCCACAGGTCTGCAGCTGGAGGCTGTCTCTGTCCTGGGACAAAGATGCAAGAAGAAGGTCACCTTAGCTTAGGAGAAGACCTGGAAAACAGCAAGACTGAATGTATCAAAACTAAAAGCTGTGGAGAAGGTGAGGAGTGGAGCTGAAGTGATGCAAGTAGATCTCCTGGGAAAAGGTGAGGAGAGAAGCGACAGCTGGCCTGAAGAAACAGCAGTGTGAGATCCACAGCCCTGCCAGGAAAGCCCAACAATGAGGGAGTCCAATAAAAATGGGCAGGCAGAAAAAGGACACAAGGTACGTAAATACATGCTGATTGAATAAAGCAAGAAATAGAACAGCAAAATTGAGCAAACAAGGCTGACTGGTGATGGGAGACAGACTGAGTTATTTGCCTTGCTGAAACACAGGACAGTGGCAAACACAGAAGGGAAAGAGCCTTGTCTTGGTATGAATTACTCAGCTGAGGAGGGTGAGGTCATGGTGAGAGCATGAGACAAAGCCTTTGGAAACCATCTCCAAAGGAAGAACAGTCGCACAGACAGCACCTGATGGATGTGGATGCATGTGGAGCATTGTGCTGTTGGCTTGGGCTATAGAGAGGAAGGTATTAAATTTAATATATACTTTTTAAATCAACAAAGGGTTAATAATGAAGCAGTTGTGGCTTTAATTACCTGCATGCAGCTGATTGCTGCCCTGCACGGTGACGAGCTGTCTCTTAGCAACTCGCAGCAGCTGTAGGCAGGACTCGGCCTGGGGACAGAGGCTCCATTCCCAAGGGACCAAAGTTGAGTGGTGAACTCTGCCCAGACCGATGGGTTCCAGGGCCTGAGTCATGGCAGTCAGGCAATTTACCTCCCGTAGGAAGGGACCACATCAGAAAAATACTTGGCTATCATTGAATCATTTTGATTGGAAAAGACAACTATGATCACCTGGTCCAAACCCAGCCCACACCCACCAACCATGTCCCTCAGTGCCACATCTCCACAGTGCTTGAACACCTCCAGGGGGTGGTGACTCCCTCACCTTGCTGGGTACGGTAAGGAATGTGGATTGGAATAATGCGATTTCTCAAAGTGGAAGCTTGAAAGCTTGGATTCAGCACTGGTGATGTACAGTTCTGGCAGAAGCCATGACTTCTTTCACTGCAGAAGAAACTGATTACTACTAGACATCACTGAAAGTTACTCATGCCAAGGTGAGCAATATGTTTCTGTAGAGGAAAGCTGCACTTCTCTGCAAGTTGCTCTGCAAAACAATAAGGAAAAGTCACCTATAAATTGTATCATCTTTGAACAGGTCTTTGAGAAGGTCTGGACCAACAGCACTGGCAAAGGTCTGTGGATGACCTGAAGAATCTGTAGACATGAGTACTTTAATTTACCAGAAACTGCTTCACATAGGAGCTAATAGTGAAAAAGAATAACAGGAAATGGAGCTGCCTACAGTAGCCCTGCTAAAACTTCCCTCTGTGATGGGCTGCCTGGAAGAGCAGTGGGCAGAAACATCCTTGCATAAAATGGTGTCATCCTTATCTGATGTCATCTGAGGTGGGTGGCACCCAGCACAGCCATGGCCAGCCCCATGCATCACCTCCGACCCACAGCAAAGCCAAAGGGTAGCAGGAAGAAGTTGTCCAGGTATGGTCAGCTCCAAGCAGAGATGAGTAACAGAACGGAGTAGAGATGCATAGAAACCTGTCCTGAGCAGAACAGAGCCAAGTCCTGCTGCTGAGACTGAGCTTCTGCTACAGACAGGGTTTGCCTTTCCAACTATTGCTCCCAAAGCAACAGCAGCATCTTCAATTGATGTCACTGCACGAAACTAATATTAAATGCTTTCAAATCTGATCAATAAAACACTTTAACATTAAATGATCTGAAAGCTGTCAATTATTTTTCTTAAATCCTCATCTTACTCATGAGGTCCCGACTCGAAAGGCAAACATTATGGTTATTAAGCAATGATTGATTTATTACATACCATACAAAGTGTTTTCTTTGAAGCATGCATTAAGAGATCTGATACCCAAATTTTCCTTTAGGTCGAGTATTAAAAACACTGAACAGCTAAGGTCTGAGAGAGCCTCGCAACCAAGGGCATTAGAAGGAGGTCTGTGTTCCTCTTAATTTAATTAACTTTTTTTTTCTTTTAATGAAATGTTTTAATAGCCTGCACTGAACTAACCACACAGCTCTCCTTCGCTAAGGAAGGCAGCGCTGAGAACAAACAGCAAATAGATTGCTTGTGAGAAGTCAAACCCAAACACTGCTCAGCCTTCATAGGCACAAACATATTTTTCAGCTGCAATTCTCTCGGTTGACAACTATCCATATTTGGAATTAATGGCAATTGGAGAATTCTTGGTGCTCCGCATACACCTCCACCAGAGCAGTCCTCTGCATTTCAGCTGGAGGGACTCAGGGCACTGGGAGGAAGTTTTGTAAAGGAGAACCCAGGCTGCTTAAATTATGAATTAAGAGGCATCAAAGAGCGTGCAGGTAAAAGGACAGGAGCAGGAGGACTGATAGTTTAGACCAAGTCAGACCACAATAAATAAATGATAAGAGATGATGAATACTCTACTAAGTATAAAAGTGTCCAGCAAAAGAAAAGTTCCTATGCTTCTCATCCTCCACTAGGTCCCCAAGGCAGAAATGAGGCCTCAGCTTCTCCATGAGGGTTTTTCCCCCTGCACACGTTCCCATCCAAACTGAGGTGCCCTTATCTAACAGCACCCATGCTGCCTCTGAGGCTCGCATCCTTTTACATGGGAGACAAGCTTGCTTATTTTTCTGACGCTGTTAAAGTTCGTGCAGTCATAACACACTAAGAGCAGCCAGTCAGTTTGACAAAGATGAAGTGATAGGTAGGAGGCATATTTCATTACACTATCAAGGCTTTGGCGTGGTAATTGGTGAAGAAACAATTGGGAGCTGTCAGCTCAATGCACACGCCTGTTCACTGAGTGACGCACCGAGTCCTTGATGGGGTAATGAATGATGTCCAACTGCCACCACCGCTGCGCTCGCACCCTCCTACCTGGCATCCTACAAAGCCCAAGCAGCACAGTGAGTGAGGGCAGGGCAGCTCCTGCACAAAGCCCTCACGGTAATTGTTTTTTTAATAAATTAAAAACGATTGGCATTTTATGACAGTTTTCTGAGTGTCAGCGGTCTGCATTTCCAATGGTGCCAGATGTGTGCATGCACACACACACACAAAATGAGGTGGCAGAAGGTGCACAATGCATAGTATGAGCGGGTGGTGCTACTGCAAGCATGAAAGCCAAGGCTGCATCAGTGAAAGGATCGTGTCAACTGCTAAAAAGCACCATTTTGGGCACAAAACCTACTTTTAAAAGAAAATGAGATACATTACTTTGCCACAAAACATCAACTAAAAATTACCCTCCCAACACCAAGTTGGCTTCTAGAAAATTTGAACGAAAAATATTCTGCTACCACTGCACCTGAGTAATCCAATGCTAAAACCTAAAACCTCCTTAGATTATTTTCTCCAGGCATTCCTTTCCACAAACAGGAGGGAAAAACAAAATCATCACCTCTGAGAGCAATTGCTTCGTTGTACTCCACTGCGAGCTGCCTCTTTGCATCTGAAATTCCATTCCCTTTGCAGAGCCAGGAGAACTTTGAAAGGGCTCTGGTGCCACCTACTGCTGAAGCACGTAGGAAACACCTGGAAATCACACCCACAGCCTGAAAATAAAGAATGTAAGAACCTAAACCATTAGACGTGCTCAGAGGAATGGAAGTGGGAGCACAGCTTCACTGCAAACACTGGAAATTGAAACAATGCTTCAGTATTTAAACCAAAGAAGTTTCCCCTTGTACTTTGCCATTTTGTGTAGATAAGAAGCTCTCAGGAATGTTTCCTTTAATTTGCCTCTGTTTTTTTTTTTTTTAAGCAGGAGAGGTTCTAAACCCTGAATAATCCCATTAGTAGTAGAACCAGATAGATCAGCAGCAAAAATGAAACCACATTCATAAATGCATTCCTAACAGCCCCAATTTACCATCTCCCCATCACAACTCACTCCTCACACTTCCTCAACTTCTGCAGAACTTCATAAATAAATAAATAAGCATATCTTGAAGACTTCTGAGGTAACACAAAGACACCATGTGGGTCTGTAAGTTATTCTGTATTTCCAAACCAGCTCCAGATTACGCTGCACATGAAACAGGAGCAATGCCGGACGTATTCAGGATTGGCAGCATTCATGGAGTGCCAAATCTGAAATCATCACGCCGATGCTGATGTGCAAGTTAAGCACAGTTTCAATTCTTCAGTAATCAAGAGTAGCAAAGAGCAAAATTCCTATAGTCTGTTAGGAACATATAGCCCAAAACTGCACCCTGCTAAAGAACAAGTAGCCCAGAAAGTCCCAAAGATTCCCCCCAGTTCCAATTTCCTGGCAGACTGGGATGGTCCAGACCATCTTTCAGACCTTCAATCCTCATAAATCTGAGGGTTTATTGGCAAAATCCCAAAATCCAAAATCAACCCACCAGAACTCCTTTCGACTGCCAAGATAATTTTGGGACTATTCATAAAGCTCATCAACCAAATTACTATTTTCATCCCCGTAATCCTAAACCATAAAGTCTGAAGAATATGTTGGCTAATGTCAATATCAACTATTGACACTGCACTCTAATTTGCAGAAACCAGTGAATGCTGGCAGGACATTTTACCCTTGGATGAAGTCCCTGCAGCCTCTCACCACGCATTCAGGCATATGGTTGACCGCTTGATTTACTGAGTCCTAGCACAGCATGAAAGAGAAGCTCCTCATTAGCTGCTTCTGTAAAGTTTCAGGAACATTTGCCCTCACACAATTACTTGAACAGCTAAAGAAACGAGTACCAGCTTGGATCCCCAGACATCAGGTTATCACGGCAGAAGTCAAGAGACAACACCATGCAACGACCGATATCTACAACGCTGGCGACCAACACTTGACAAACCATGACCAAAAATTTGTTTTAATTTTTTATTAAAAGTCCTTTTATAAAAGCTATCAAATACATCTGTGCACAGCTCATAGTTAAATGTCTTTTATATTTTCAGTTATTTTGTCAGGTTGTTTTCCCCTCTCCACATTCACATGTTTTACTGACCTAATACATTACTTTAAAAATCCTACAAGGTTTAAAAACAAACAAAACCAACCCAACTCAAAACACAAAGACAGGACATCGTATTCTCAAAGGTTTTTTCCTTCTCCTCATATAAATAAGTGCAATTTTGCTTCCATGGTTCTTTAAAGTAAAACAGTTTTATCCATCGATGCGATACACCACACCAAAAATTGCACCAAATACCTTAATATACCTTATGGATCAGCTTTTCCTATGCACTGCTTAAGGTCATGAGAGATCTATACGAGAATCATACTTACTGTAAGTCATTTTTACCAGGATAGGCAGGTCAGTGAGTGTAGCTACTCTCTGTGAAATTGCCTATGACTGTTGGTGAATGGAAGTCAATAATATCTACGATTATACCACTGGAGTGTTTTCATTTACTGTAACTGCCTTGCTTTTGCATACAAATGTATGCTTTGCTTCAAGCCACTGAAACTGTCTGATTATGCTGCAAATGTATTGTGGAAATATATTCTCAGAAAATCCGTAGTGTAAAAGGGGATTTTTTTTTTGTTTTCCTTTGAAATCTCACTGAATTTGGTTTTTCCACACATCCTTCTGGATGCCCTTAAGACAACACTACTACTCCCTGTTTGTTTGTTTCCTTCTTTCCCTCCTTCCCTTCTCAGCACCAACCTGTATCAGCCCATAAATCAGGGGGGGATTTTTATAAGCAACTCAATTTTGGCTTCAGTGAGAACAGTGAGTGATGCTATTGGCTTTGGTAGGACTTTTGTATGTTGTCAAGATTGACTCTTCAACATTTCAAGAAAACAAAAGCAGAAATAGATGAGGCTTCTAATGATTCCACGAACAAAGCTCCTCATGATTTCATTTCCTTCCAGCTGCAGCTGAAAGATGCCCTTTACTCCTTATCATGTCATTAAAAAAAAAAACAACAACCCTGAAGTCCAATCCCTTCAGCATCCTCAAAAAGGTGAAGGTTTTTGTGTGTGCTTTTCTTCCACTTTGCATAGGTTTTCCATTGCAGAAGCGCTGTGTTAAGTAGGAAATACCCAGATGACCTGAAGTTTGTAAGTATTCATTTAGGAAAGGATTCACTTGCATTGAGAGAGAAGACTGACTAAACTTACTGAGCAGATCTGTTATATTTTAGCACCTAAAACTAGAGGGAGAAGAGCCAAAGTTAAATTTAAATGCAAAAACATAAGGAATCTCTAATGTGAATGAAATGGATGGACGTATCTTTTTACAAAGACAAGTATTTCAGAATCTGGAATGCAGAAACATAGGGGGAAAGGTAGGAAATAGTTCTATAAATATTTCTTATTTAAGAAAAACACCCAGAATTAAAGAGATGGATGACACAGATAAGGTGTGGTGCCCTGAAGTGTTCTGACAAACTAATTAAGAGTTATTTCCCTCGTAGAGGTTTACTTATTTCACACCAGCATTCTGCTTCACGTTGTTACAGTATTTTATGGAGCATTATTCAAAAATAACAGTTCAGTCAGAAGTCTGATTTAGAATTCATCGTGCTTTACCCTAAATGGCCACTTGGAATGCTGTGAGACATGATTTGCAGCCAAAAGCACCAAGTACATAAATTCTTCCACATCAAAAGAGTAGTTTGTAAATTTTGGATGCTCTCCCAGCGTTGGGTGGTGTCCCTAAAAAGATGAAATAAGGCCTTTTAGACAGAAAAAGTTCCCATACATCTTCCATTCAAAGCAAGAAAAAAATTGAGCATGTGCTATTAATACATTATTTCTGATCCACTGATCTGCTCTGAGGCAAAAGATTCAGCAAAGTAACTGCAAAACAGCAGTGCAATGGATGGCTTAATGGATTAATTTCTCTTCTTCCCTCCTCCATTAATACCAAATGATTTCTTAATCACAACACGGAATTTAATTTACATGGTCCAAAGAATGAAAATCCTATTTCAAATATCAGAACACAGACAAGTAAAACAAACTAGCCTTTAAATCATAGAATCACCAAGGTTGGAAAAGACCCACAGGATCACCCAGCCCAACCATCCACCCATCACCAACGGTTCTCACTAAACCATGTCCCTCAACACAACGTCCAAATGTTCCTTGAACACCTCCAGGGTCGGTGACTCCACCACCTCCCTGGAAATCCATTCAGTAGAGTATGAATACAGCAAAAAACCATCCCCACCCTTCCAGCAGTGGCCATCATTACCTGATCTTGAGGGAATACTTTATTTCTTTTTCGCCAAGTGATGTAGTGAATGCCTCTCAGCCTTGCCAAATCCAGGTAACAACGTTCATCCTCACAATTGTACCTAGGAAAAGGCAGAAGGACCCAATCACCTACTGAGTTTGTGCTCGAGTTGATCAGGATAGAACAGGAGAAAAGGGTCTAAGTCTACACCTTTGTTGGCCAATTCCAAGGTAGCAAAACCATGGACAAATTCTGCTCCTCTGCAAAGAATGAGGGCTGCCCACCTGTTTTTAACATGTGCCCAAGGAGACAGATTGAGACACATCTGCATGTCAGACACCTCCTGGCCCAACTGCAGTAGCTCTTGGGCTTGTAAGAAAAACCCTAGGTGTCTGAATGCATTTCCTAATGTTCTCAAGCGAAGATTACACCACATCAGCAGCTCCACAGCCTTCCCTGCTGCGGGGGGATTAGATGGGATTTCCCAAGATAGGGAATTCAGTGCTCTTTGGACAAGTACGCTGCATTTCAATTTAGTTCCACAGAACTGGAAGGTCTATCAACAGCCAGCTTCATGACAAAACATATTTAAAATGGAACTACTGGAGAACTTTGGATAAGACAGAACAGCACTCAGCTGAGCTTGGCCAGCGAGCTGGTGCTTGTGTCCCAGGTATGGAAAGGAGAGCAGCAATATCCTCCAGAGGGATCTGTAACAGGCTGGACTTGCATTGTTATATAATCAGACAGATCACCAAAATACCACTGTGCCTCAGACCCATAGACAGAACCTGGTCTGTGAGATATGTTGTATAAAACGCTGCATTGTATCGATAACGTGACATCTTAAATCATTTCTTAAGCCTTTATGATAGCTACACCATCACTTGTTAATGAAAGCTGCCTCACTTTATGTTTCCAGGAGAGACTGTCAAAATTGAAGTCTAGAAGACAACACAAGTGAAACATTTGTAGTCAAATACTAGAAAGGGAAAGTGCTTCATTAACAGATATGAACAGATTTTAGCAGTTGTGTGTATAATAAGAAGGGAAAGATGAGAGAAACACTTACAGTTCAAAAACAACAGCCCAGTCTGGTAGAAAGAGCAAGTGGGTCAGTCCAGCTCCATGCATCCCAATGAATATATCAGAGTTATGTGTAATTCTCAATTGCTCTGAAAATTCAAGTTCCCTGCAGACAACACAACAAAAATAGTGATGTGGCATGCCTATCCATCTCAGTAAGAATTAGTTACATGTAGAAAGCACAAAATTAACTTAAGGGAATACTGAATGAGAGAATTGATTTTTCAAGGAACAGCACTAAGAATCATAAATGCGGCAGCAAGCAATAACTCAGCATGGAATTAGAAGAAATGCAGACAGGTTTCAAAGCTTCACATTAATAGCAGCCTATTCCAAAAGCATGATTTCATTGGTAAGTTTAAACTTGTCAAAGTTTGAAGGCTTTTTGTTGTTTTTTTTTTTTTAATTGCATCATCTTTTTAAAAGTAACATAGCAGACTTGAGTTGTTCATAGGGCATCAAGCAGACACAAGGAGACCAATTTTTGCTTTGTTTTTTCAGCTCCTGCTTCAAACTCCCACTTCTTTCCCATCCTTTGAATGTAACCTCCAAGTACAGTATTTTAAACAACCAGGTGCTCCCTGAGCACGCAAGTAAATAATGGGCTAAAGATACTTAATTGTGAGAGGAGACTGACAAGTGGAAAGGGAAATCACAGCAGGCTTCATTCACGTGTTAACAGTACATACACTGAAAAGGAAGAGAGTATGTTCTTCTCTGATCATTTTGAAGAGAATAGAAAGAAGCTGGCTTAAACTGCAGCAGGAAACTGTCAACTGCTTAAACTACTGTAAGTACAGACATCAGGGAAACCCCTTAACTGCGATGGAGATGATGTAGCAGGACAGCTGGAGAAATCTCTAATAGTGAATGGTACTACAGTTTCAACAAGTACAGGAATTTTGGAAGCATCACTCGGTTATGCTTTCAAACAGAAGGTCTGCCTAGAAGCCCATCCTCTTCTGTATTATTCATTCCCCCAAATGCTGTCATAGACAAAGGAAACAATCAAATTTTAACTGCCTTGCTTTGCTTCTGCTTAGGTGAAAAACTCATCTGCTTCAGTTCCTCACTATTGCTGTGTGATCCATGACAGCACCATTGACCACAAAGGAGCTGCTGCCATCTGGTGCAGAAATACACCATTTGGGAACTTTTTTTAGGCCATTTCTTACTGGCACAGTGCCTAGCATATCTGCGCACCACAAAATGATCTCAAGTGGTGTCTCTGGGGGCCAACAGAGCAGCAAATAAGTTGAGTTATCATTCATTACTAAATTAAGAGTCATATAAAATAAGACACCAGCATACTTCAGGATAGATTCGTTCCTAGGCACTGCATCATAGGATGGGAATGCTTAACTAGCTCACCCACCACTCCCTCAGTAACATCCATCTCTTCTTAGCAGTTCCTGGATTTTGCAAAGCTTAGAAACTGGGACATGGATACTTCTGCATGACAACAGCTTGCACCAGCCATAGAAAGCATGTAGCCATACTAGTTTCCTCTAGCAACATACGTACTTGTATTTGTAGTCTACCACTTTGACCTCCAATGTTGACACTGTTTTCAAAGCATTCACCAGCTAAGAGGGGAGAGAAAAAAAAACCACAGTGATTTGGTGCTCTGCTTGAATTAATTTCTCTCCTACACTCCTCACCAGGGAATTACAATGAGGAAGACACAACATTCTGTCACTGCCATAAAAAGGAGATGTTCTCCTGCTTTTCTACATTCTCATCTAGGATACATATACCATTCATAGTAAATCAGTCATTGCAGAGGGGACTTGAATCTCAGAGACTACTGTTGACTTTTATGTATGTTACAGGGCCAAGTGCCAAGCCACTCTAACTAGTATCAGTTTTGCTGAGGGTGGGAATTGATGAAGATGTGACAATTTAGATTGGATTTTCAAAAGATACTCCAATACCTAAAGAAGCAAACCGGTAGCTAGAAGGGTTATCAAAAATATATGACCAGATCAGACTCCTACTCACACAAGAAATAAAGCCAATAGAGCCCAGGCTTCTAACTTAAAAGGACTTTTTCCAAGTCTTCATTTAACAGCTAGCAGGACAGGGAGAGAGATACAAGTATTTTCCTTAACAAAAGGTCAGTAAAGAAAAGATTAATTTTTCATTTTCCATTATATGCTCATTATTAGACAATACACAGCACAGGTGGTGTAAGCAGGCACTGTGGTCAGTGCAGCAGAC
Source organism: Gallus gallus (assembly GCF_016699485.2). Lineage (NCBI taxonomy): Eukaryota > Metazoa > Chordata > Aves > Galliformes > Phasianidae > Gallus > Gallus gallus. The sequence continues at coordinate 15,464,805 of NC_052543.1, forward strand.
AACGCACAAGCCTGGCAATCTGAGCTCTGCCTGCTCAGACACCAAGCTATTGCATGAAATAAGACTCCGTTTCTCCCTTACATTGGGAATAATAACGCCCATCCGTTTTTGTCAAGCACTAGTAGCTATGAATGAAGAGAACTACAAAAAAAAGCGATGCTATCATTTTATCACAGGAGAAGCTTCACCATAAAGCCACTAAGCTGCATGATTCGAAACAGCGATTCAATGCGAAGACTCGCAGAGTTTTAAATGCATACACTCAGATACAACTGCTTACATATTTTGATCTGCAAGTGTAACAAAGCTTTTGTTAGAGCCTTTAACACTGGGAACATTAGAAACTAAAGGGAATTATCTGAAAGCAAAATAATTTAGTGTCATCAGAAGCTCTGCAGCATCTGTTTGTTAAGAGGAAATACTTTTAGTATTACATCTGTAGTCTTCCACTGGAATTTTAAAAAGGGCAGCAAGGTTCAGCATCTGGTGTACAGAAGCAGAGACAGGATAAACTGCATATTAGAAGAAATTAGTATTAGCACTAATTGCATTTGCCCAAGATTTGTCAGCAGACGCCTTGGCTGTGCCTGAAAATGATCAACCCAACGAGCAGAATTTAACTTCCAACCAACTTGTTTGAAAAATAAAAAGGGCCACACCTCATTCTGGTTTAATATTTTCCTGTAATCTGTACTGCGTGCGAGTATTGTGACTCGGATTTTCCCATCCTAAAAATAAAGAAGAAGCAGAGCATCAGCAGTGAGGCAGAGCTCACAAACACAACCACAACTCCCATGTTTAACTTTGGCAATTATTGGAGCAACGAAATATGTTCCCTCCTCGTGTAACGGGTGATGTAACCACCTTAAAATTCACCCTGTATTTTCCAACAGATTCAAAGTGTCAAAAATGTTGTGAAAGTCAGCTATTAACAAATAATATAGTATTTTCTGAGAGATTTATTTTAGTCTGTACAAGAGTCTTTGTGTTACGCACTATAGAGCAGTTTTTGCTGTCAGGATGGTTTGTGCATAAGATCCATGGAAAAAAAGTATTTTTCTTCTGTAACAGTTCTCCATTTTACCTCTTTAAATTAACTGGTCTCATGGGGGTGAACGTTCCAAGTGAAATAAAGAGATTTAACTGCGTGACTCCCATTAGTGTCAGCAGGAGAAGCATAACTAAACGTCTGCGCTGTGCTTTGAATGAGTACCTCTCAATGACAATACATAGGCTACTCTCTAGCAAACACTTCAAGAAGCTCAGGACTGTTGTACCCATCAATGCAGCCCTTGTGACAGTTTGCAACAACTACCAGCACGTACAACAGAGAAACCCACGGCCAGACAGGCGGTACTGGGCAGGAATAGAAGGACCAGACTCAGCCGTCTCCTCCTCTGATCTGAGTTCATCCAACCTATGAGGACGGATAAAGAACATGCCTGCAGAGAACAAGCTGGCTGCACTGCTCTGTGGGATCCTCTCAGTTGGGCCCTAGGGCAGGTTCTTGTCAGCATGCTCCAGAAGAGATCCTGTACCATATACTGCTTGGCTGGGAAGAACACAAAGACCTCAGGAACAGAACAGAGGTAGGGAGGAGACCCTAGGGTTGAAAGGAAGATGTTCTAAAGGCCTGGCCTACGGAAATAAGACAGGAGGGCAACTGTCCTTATGTTTGCTGAAAGCCTTTACAGAACAAACTGACTTATTGGAAGAAAACACCAAGCATCCCCAAAAAGTGCATTGTGCGCTCCTATTCCACACTGAAATCGCTCCAGACCAGCTAGATGATGTTGTTTCTCTGCTAAGAACTGTCAGCTCCACATTACAGTTTCAGTGTTCGGTTATCATACCTTGGGTCCTTCTTGTGTGATATTCAATCTGTGTAACACATGCTGAGAAAATGCTCTGAACAGCCCTGTACCATGGCAGCCAGATATCTGAAAGTAGAAAAGCAATCATTACTGTGAAAGGTTATTCCACATAGAAAAAATGATCTCCTTCTGGTATCAGTCCTGTGCCATTCTTATGGAACAAAAGCCAAGTACCACACACTGCACTAAGCACATCACTAGTTGCTGCAATGCAAGCAGCACTTTCATTTAGAAGCAATGTGGCTCTCTCTGCAGTGTTATAGCCTAAAGACATGAGCTAATAACCCTGGGAAAGTCTGTCAGAGTAGAAGCTCTTGTGCTCTGCCAAAAGTTCGTGGTGTCCTCTCAGTAAAGAGGTACAGCATATCTCAAGAACCTTATGACAACTCAAGCTGGATGCTTGAGAAATCCATTAGCTCAGACTTCACAGTGTCATATACACGTGTAGTAAACACGAGGATAGATAAGGAGGACTCACCAATGGTGTGTTATAAAACAAGCCATACCGCATTCGAGGCAGTAATGAGAAGACTGCTTCCTTAAAGCACACCTGCAAAAGGAGATCACAAGAAGTTACACTGTGCTGTTACCTGCCGCTGCTCCATCCCATGCTCATTCAGTGGGATCACTGCTCATAATCAGCCAGCAATTACACGCTCCTGTCAGAACATCCTCACTTCCTCAACTGTGCAAAAGAGTAGAAGAAAGAGCATCCTGATCCCAAAGGATCAGCTCAGATGCTACAGATTCACATGTGGGAAGACATCTAAAAAAACCAAATGGGAAAAAACACTCCAAAAACCAGAATGAATCTGAATTCAATAGAGCAAAACCAGAGCTTAAGACTGAGTTTAAGGGATTTAAGAGACTGATATGAGCTCTGAATGTGCTGCAGAAGTGAAACAAATACATAAATATCCCTTCTCAAAGGCAGAGAAGTTTGGTCCATTTACATAAATGCAGACATGCCACAGAATTAGGTTGCAACTATGACTCCTGCTTGCAACATCCTCATATTACACCAATTAAACATGCATGTAAAGCATCAGTGCTCCCCTCTGAAAAATATATATCCAGCAGCAGCTTTAGGAGCAGTCATTCTTAGTACACAGTCGCTATGAATTAAGACAGAATACGAAATTCCATACCCTTTTAGAGTCAAAAGTTTTCAAGTGTATTATGTCATAGTCAGTAAATGCCTTCCACGTCTCACTGAACAGGTCACCATAGCCATAGGAGCTCTGTGTCAGAAAGGAAGGACAGAAAGGCACAATGATGACATAAATGCATATCAAAACTCCCTTTGTGACCTAAAAGTTCTACACACAAGCTTAAACACAATCTTAACATGCACATCACCACCACAGGACCTAAGACGTTCTAGCACAGAACGCACGCATGACTGAATGCCTACACCTGCAGTTACAAAGGTAGTTGAATTACCTGGCAGGTAGTTAATTTTTTATTAGAACAGTTCTGTAACTTAGCAATCTAGACAAATTCTTCAGCAGCAGATGAGAATCTGAGTTAGGAGCAGGGTGTAAGGTGTTTCCCCAGAGACAACGGAACATAGGTTGAACAGAAGCAACAGAAATGGAAGGAAAGCAGAAGATATAAACTTGGACTCTTGAGACTGAAAACCACCCAGGAACCCAAATGGTGCAGTAGCATTTGAAGTAAAATGTCATAGCAAGTTTGTTCCACATCTGCCTCTGTTTTGGGATGCTCACTTGTGTGCTGCACACACATCTCAAACCGAAAGCAATGATCTGATTTGGTGGAAGGGGGAACTGGGAAACATGCTGAAAGGACTTCTCTCTAACTCTGTCTGCTCACCTTAAAAGGGCTTTAGAAACATTGCTTTCTTGCAGTTGCAAAGACAGTCTGCAGATCAACACCCAGTGGATTTCCTACTCATTTTCTGCTCTGTTTAACCTACATCAGAGGGCATTACTGTTTAATAAGAGTAGTGCACCAACTCTACAGTAGCTAGAAAGTATGCCCAGATCTAATTACATCAAGAAAAGAAAAAAAATAGAGAATGAATAATAAGATCAAGTCCATCATTTGATAGGTATAAACAGCCCATCAGCAGTTAGTTAGTGCCATCATCTGGCTGTCCATGGCAATGAATTCAAGCAGACCAAACAGTTAAGACTCATTTAAAATGATGGTGCTGTTACAGTACGTACTTTGAACAGTACATTTGAAAGAGTTATTTGATTCAACAATGCAATATAAGAAAAAGAGTTTCTTTTCAAAGTAATTTACAGTTCTGACACAGCTGAACTTTTCAGAAAGCCATTGGAGCTGGATTAACAGCAGCTCTCTCTATAAAGCAAGCTTGCTTATCTGGCAGGCACATTTATTTTAGCTTTCAAAATGTAAGAGAAAGGAAAAAAAGAGCCAAGAAAGAGACTTCTCATTAAACAACAAGCATGCAATATTTGCAGTTCTTTACTGAATATTTGTCATAGCAGTCAATGCAAAGGAAGAAAACACAGTATTATAGGAGGACAAAGTAACAGATGTGAGACAATGTTATATCATTGAAAGCTTTGTTCCTTCTGAACCTGACATACATGTTATCTGGCATATTACAAGTTGTTTACTTGTAACACACTCCTGTACAATTTAAATACAAATCAGTAAAACTGCTGTTACACTTAAAAAGTCATGGCTTCCATCCAGCAGTACAGCAGAAATAGTCCCACTTTAAAATATTTATTCTAAGGGGTGATGCCTGTGTATTAAGATGGTCCAAAAACTTACCAGTTCTGTGTGACCCAGTTAACTGTCCACAGGAAAGATAAACTGTGTCTACTAAAAGTTTCAGAGTCTCTACTAGACAGAAATATAACGCATTACAAGTGTATTAAAAGCACTGTGGACTTACAGTGTCCCACATGACGATGTTGACATCAGTACTGAAGGAATTATTAATATGCTGTGTAATATAAAGATTGACGAAGTCACAGAAATGATGGTACATATTAACACCTGAGAAAAAGAAATAGATGTTAGCAAATGCTTCACTACTCACTCCACTTTTCAGTGGTTCATACATTTTTCCCTACCGGTATCTCACATTTTATATTGGTTTTCTCCTAATTCTGACTGAATGCTTCCTATAAACCCTAGAGAAGCAAACCTTTAAAGGGAAGGAATCAAGGCAAGAGACCCGAGGCAAAACACACGTTAAGAAAGGCTCAAATGAATCAGAACAGCAGCAAAAAGATGGTGAAAGAAAAAGATAAGTTCCATGTACTACTTCTCTCTCTACAAACTGCAAATGCTTTCTGAAATACATGAAAACAACTGCTGCTCTAAGAAGAACTAGTCAGACATACAGGAAACATGAGAAAACAGGCCTTTGGCAGTGCTCTTAGTTCTTCTTTATTAAGGTTAACTGAAGCTCTGTCTGGAGGACTACAAGACAGAACTTGTACTTGCACCGAAGCCAAAGCCCAGGAAATTCCTCAGGTTCTTTCCCAGAGCATTCTTGTTCCCTTTTGGCTTCTTAAGCTAATACCTTAAGACCACAATGCATAAAAAGCTACCACAAAACAAAGAGTTAACGTAGTCCGGCCTGCTTGGTAGCCAAGACCAGACATCAGCTTTGGGACCATAGACACGCAGCTCTTGTTTCAAAGCTTCTGCCCAAGAAGAGCTGCTGTGGTAGGAATCAGCTCCTGGGCTTCCCATACTGCTCAAAAAGCAGCTCTCCTCTGCCTCCCCTAAGACAGGGAAGGTAGACAGCATCACGTTTTTAACTCAGATAGGCACCCCTCCTCAAAGCTAAAGGCTGACAGCACTGCAGTTCTTCCAGTTACAGTTCAGGGGAATACGACGACTTTGCTTACAAGATCCTCATGTCCAGGGATTAGAGGCTCACCTGCATCCAATTTCATGAAGTATGTTGGCTTTTCAATAACAATATCACACTTGCCATCATCCAGGGGCCTGAAGTTTAATGAAGTAAACGTCTGGAGTTCTGCAAACCTACAAGATTCAATCACACAGAACATGCTTTGTCATTAACATATTAGAACACGTGTATTCCATACACCTAAGATTCAGTAACTGTTCTTTCAGTCCATTTGATTTAACAGGACGGCTGAAATCTGATGGAGTCTGACAATTAAAAGTATTTCAAATCCTAATGGAAGGTTCTTCAGGTTATGATCTCTGAGAGGTTAAACACTGCCTTTGATCTCAGGAGTGAACAGCATCTTTGATGTACAAATCAAGGCAGGAGAGATATAACAAAGAGCCTCAGAGCGAACATCTGTGGGTCTATCCAACTTGATCTGCATTGCCAGAGACACTTCAGCAAGATCTTCATGCTTTGCTCAGAATAATGAATACAGATGCAATATTTATTACCCCTGGATCTAAACAGGGATGAGCAGCTGAAATGACAACAGCAGGTACAGAAGAAAAGCCTTTTCTTCCTCTAGAGCTCTTCTTAAGTGAAATTGACCATCAGTCCAAAAAGTGGAAAAAAATAATTGAAAACATGAAGGAAAAATAAAAAAGCATAAAAACTCAGTTCCTGTAGGCATTTTAGTAGTTCCCTTCCTTCTTACTTCATCAGTTAGCTGCCAGCTCAGCTTTGAAGTGCTAACACGTAACCCATGATACTAAGCCACCTACTCCCAAAGCATCCTTGCACTTCCTACTCAGCCCCTAGAGTGCTGCCCATTTCACATTCCAAATACAGGCTCCCTGGAACAGTATATGAATATATATCCAGACCAGGCTCCAACATCACCAGGACTATACGAACTAAGGCACAAATGCCAACTTTAAGGTATTTCTCAACAAAAGAATTGGCTCCTTCCATAGGCAGACTAGGCACAGAGCTAATATTGCTAGAAAACGCTTAAGCATTAGAAATCTAATTACAAAATGCTTCCATGTCCATTGCTGCTGTAAATTAGGCAGAAAAGGTACGACTGCAGAGCAACATAGCTCAGAACTGCACTCTGCATAGATGCAGTTATAGAGATACCTAATATGAACACCACAAATTGACCTTAGAAAGGAACGGCCAATTCCCCAGAATGAAACACCTCACACACAGCTGCTAATGCCAAGGATAAAATAAACTGATAAATGAACTTGGAATCGGCCCCAACAAGTGATTCTTACCAAGACTGCAGAGGGCTCTTGCGTTGACCTTCAGCTAGAAATGCTTTAACGTCAAGGGTGCAATGACCTCCAATTTCTCCCTTCTGGAAAAAGTCTTCTTTGAACCTAACGCAAATGAATAGAAGTCTATCAGCCTTTGTGCAACAGTGCCACAAGTGCTCTGCAATCAAGATTATATACTCAAGGCAATGTTATTTAGTCTCAGGTCAGCCACGCGCTTCACACACACTTAAAACCTGAGTACTTTCTTCTCAGTGCCTCATACAGAAACAACTCTACCTTGCACACCACCTGAACAAGACAGGATGTGTCTGAATATGCAGAAAGAACGTCTCAAGATACAGAAACACCTCCTCCTCACCAAACAGAGGATGGAAGTGTCTTAATCACCCATCATCACTCCAAAAAACACAACAAGTTTTATAGTAATCCATTCTGCCAGCAGCAGGCAGCAGTCGAGCATTAGCAACGTAGACCTCATGGCTTCAGCAATATGCCTCTGAGCACGGGCTCTGCAAAGCTCGACAAGCACACCAGCTATACACACAGCTCCATTCAACAAACTCTTTGAGACCCTCTCCCTGCCACCCCTTAGTTTTACTCCAGCAAAACAGAATCAGACCTCTCGTGGTTTCTCTTTGCAGTCCTTAAATCGATGTACAAGTTTGTTGCTCTGCAGTGCTGAAGGAACTGGGAACAGGTCAGAGATGAATCTCCCTGTTAAAAGAAATAATTACATGTTATCAATAATAACAAGTCTGTTTAAAACAAAGTGAAAAGCAAAATACCTATTGAAAATACCTACTGTTACTGTAGGCTTACAATGGGTTTTCATTTCATTCAGCCTCTCTCGAATGTAACCAAAGTCAGCTTGTTTCCAGAATATCTGCTGGGCTGTCTCGATGTCATTCGCCCTGATGAGAGGAAAATAAAATGCCATTGCTCAATTCTAGTAATGGCTTTAACAGATAACTGCTTTTTTTAATCCTCAGTACAAGGGAACGAAAAAACCAGCCAGGTACTCTATTGACATTCAAGATGCAAAGCAGGAAGCAACCTATCAGCTACACCTCAGTGAAAACATAAATGACAATTTAAAGCAGTTCTGCTGCAAAAGGCTCTAATTCTTTTAAACATTTTTTCATCTGTTTTTAAAGCCAAGGAAAGGAACTGAGGAGTTATTCTAGGAATCCGAATGCAAGGCTAAATCAGGATAATGAAAACAACGTGGTAGGAAGTATTTCAAGAAAGGATTTTCTTCCTAAAGAAGCTGGAAGTCACAGTGAGATGTGTACGTTATGTATACATACATGTATATATGCGCATCTGTACAAAGATGGACAGCTCTCCATCTAATGGCTCTAATGACCACAGTATGACATGACTCTGATGACCACAGTAATGTTAACATCACAGCTGATACAAAAGTGAGCACTACATTGTTTTGTTCTTTCTCCTTTTTGAACATACTGCACTTTACAGTATGTATAATGTACATACTGTATAAGATGTATAAGATGAAGCTTACCATCCAGATTCTACGTAATCACACACCGGGTAACTGAACCTGTAATCCGATTTGCAAGATTTCTCATAGCCCCAGCAGGATTTTAGTTTCTTCAAGTATTTCTGTAACACAAAATAACTGAATATAGCAAATGATCGAAGTTGTCAGCTTATGCACCATCTCTCAGTAACACATCTTGTTTTTCAAATCTTGCATAAGGAACTTTGCCTGAAAGCAGACCTGTTTCAGAAGGAACACTCTGGTTCTTCACACACAGCAGAGGGCCCATAGAAGACACATACACAGCAGTGTTATTCTTGCCATTCTCTTTTCAGGACAACCAACTCTGCTGAACCAGAGAGTAGGATCCCAAAAAAAAAAATCCCATGTTGCTCACAGCTATCAACAACAAAGCTGAGCTCAAGTAAAGCACAGTGCTCCGGGCTCAGAGTACCACCAGGCAAACCCAGCAGTGCTGGTTCTGCAGTGCTGCAGAAAGGCAGAGAAGAGGGAGTACAGCTCCATCTCAGGAGATGCTGGAATTGCCTTGAGCCACACACAGCCCTGATCCCCAGGTCCACCACCCCTGCAGTTCCTATTCATAGAAGCATAGAATGGCCTGGGTTGAAAAGAACCACAATGTTCATCTCATTCCAACCCCCTGCTATGTGCAGGGTCGCCAACCAGCAGACCAGGCTGCCCAGAGCCACATCCAGCCTGGCCTTGAATGCCTCCAGGGATGGGGCATCCACAACCTCCTTGGGCAGCCTGTTCAGTGCGTCACCACCCTCTGCATGAAAAACTTTCACCTCGTATCTAACCTAAACCTCCCCTGTCTCAGTTTAAAACCATTCCCCCTCATCCTATCACTATCCCTAACGAAGCCAACTCACCAGCAAGGAGACCGACTCATCCCCATCTCTAAACCACTACAACTCCACCAACAAACTGCTCCAAAACAACAACAGCATCAAATCAAACCTACTTTATACGGGCAGCGAGAGTCCTGCTTGCAGATGCCAGCAATATGCCGATTGTTGTGCAGGAAGTACGGAATATGCTCGGCTGGTAGGTTGATAGCCCTGTAGCTGTACGTGGGCTCTTCCAGAACGCTATTGAGCTCAGTGAGATTTTCATCTCTGGAATTAGCCAGGATTTCTTGCAGTAGCAATACAAACATCAGCAAGATGAACATGGCAGCTTACAGCTTCTGCATGAGAAAAAAAGACAGCGTAACTGCAGCAGGGCACATTTCAAGCATAGCGGGTAGCAGTGCCATCGCACTCCAAGTGTTTGCATTTGTGTTGCTGGGGCGGCCTTTTCGTCTGACAGAAAGTAAACTCTCATGGAGAGAGCAGACTGTGCAGCCTCGGGATTATCTGGGGATCATTAATCACCGGGTAATTACGCACTGCCACAGACTAAAACGGGCGTGTTTACTTTAGCTGGAGCCCGAGGGATCCTCCGAGCGCGGCCGTGGGAGCCGAGCATGGAGCGGGCGGTACGGGGGGAGGTGGGAGAGCAGCGCAAGGGGAGAAAAGGAGGAATTACAGTTTAAAAGTTAAAATAACTCGCACAAAATACAGCCTCTGGCTTGGAAGAAATTAAGCACGAGAGGAAGGGAAGCTGCGCAGCCACCCCCAAGCGGCCCAACTTCAATAGGGCCCAGCAGCAGCAGCAGCTGCCGTCGTGTTACGGAGGTGGGACACGGAGGCACACGCTGCAGGGACCGGCGGGCCACGCGGATCTGCGCTCCGTTACGGCACATCACCATCTGCTTACACATCCCCGTCCCGAGCCGCTCAGCTTCCCGAGGGAAAAAAAACGCCACACCCGTGTGTAAAATCCCTTTTCTCCGTTGTAGTTTGCCGAAGAACCAAAGCCCGGCGGCGCTGGCAGCGTTACCTGTCGGCTTTGGGGAGAAGCACCGCAGACGCCGCGGGCGCACGGACCTAGCGGAGCGGAGGAGGAGCGGAGCGCGGCTGCACATCCCGCGACAGACGCTGGTGGGGAGAGGAGGAAAGGGGAGCGCCCACCCTGCAGCCCTCCGGACGCGCCCCGCCCCGCACAGCCCTCCCCCCGCCGCGTGCTCACCGCGCAGCGCCCCGCGGCCCATGAGAGCTGCCGCGCTCCCCGGGCCGTTCAAGCCGCCGCCGCCGCCGCCGCCGCAGCTCTGTCCTCATCCGCCGCCGCCGCAGCGCCGCCCCCACGCCGCTCCTTCACACCCGCGGGCAGCGCCGCGGCTTTGGCCCGCCCCACCTGGAGGCGGCGGGCGGGGAGGAGGAGGAGGAAGAGTGTGCGGAGGGAGAGGGGAGAGGGCCTTTTCCTGCCGCCGCGCAGCAGGAAGCGCGGCCTCTTAGCGCCGCATTGTTCCATTTCCTCCCCGGGGAGCTGCGGGGCACGGGCGGCGCTGCCCCTTCCTGCCGCCAGCAGAGGAAATTCGCCCGCATTTCACATCATCCCTAATCCCATTACCGCCGTGCGGTTATAAATACACCAGGCCCTTGTACCCAAATAGCCATGACTCGTTCACATGTAGCTGAAATTCCAAATCCACGGAGCCCTCGGGCAGCCCTACACTCAGCATCTTCCCTTCAGAGCTCCCGCTCCATACCTACCAACAAGAGAAACCCACAGCGCTGCTTTAAGCCTTTGACAGACAGAACCAGAGCCCACGCTTAGCATAAAGTTTTATTTCACCCCGACCTGTGCTCTGTACAGTCTATACACATTTTACAATTAGAAACCAAGGTTCCGTTTTCCCCACAGGGTAACCCATGTTGTTCCTTATTTAGGATCTTCATAGCCCTTAGCGAAACGTGCATTGTAACAGACGTGTTAACGGGACAAAAATGGACAGAACCAACCCTTTTTCCAATGGATGGATACATGTGGTTTTTAATGTTTGCTTCTTTGCTCCTGGAGGAGGCAACACCAACTCAACACCATGCCGGCCCCTTCTATGCTCATCCAAACCCACCTCCCTTAGCAGAGGCCTTGCCCTCCTTTGCCAAAGGCATGAAATAAGACCCCTCTGAACAGCATACTTTGAGCAAGCCCTTAAATAACCTTTCTCCACACTCGCCTATGCAGTGAGAATGAGCTGTAAATTAGTTGCTTCCACGAGGGTTACTTAAACATAACAAATTTAAATGGAAGAGGATGGCAGTATTGTGACCTAAATGCTTGCTTTTTGCATGTGTTTTTTTTTTCCTTTCCATAGCAACGAGCATCAAATGTCCTGGTATACATCAACGTTTCCTTAAAACAAGCCTACAAGTATGATATCAAAGTGAATCAGAAGTCTATATTACCTTCCAGCAGCTACTCTGGTTTCTAAGGCTTTGATGCTTATGACACGGAAGGCCCCTGGATTGCTCTGTGATAGCAAATGTTGCATTGAATGAGAATAAAGAATCCAAAAAGAGTCAATACAGCTATTTACATCTGCTTTTGTACAATTTGGAAATCTAACAAAACCCTCAAATATTTCTGTATCTAAAAAATGTTAATGCTGAGTGTGTGTGTGTGTGTGTGTGTCAATTTCTCATTTACCTCCTGGAAACACAAGACAGGCTGAGGCGCTCAAACCTGCATGTGAAGGAGCATCCTGCACATGTTAGAAACAAAACGTTTCCTTCAAAAACACTGGCAGTACTAAGGCCAAACAAAAGCCATAAAGTGATCTATATATATCTCTAAAGTGCTCCATTTGTCTCCCAAGACCGTAAAAAGAGCCATCTACTGATTCTCTGCGAAGAATAACAGCTGTTTCTCAACGTTAATCTTTATGAAATAAGGTGTTTTGGAGTTTGATTGGTTCTTTGTTTTGCTTTTCAAGAAATGGATGAGCTGACAGTTGCACATCCTAATTCTGGCTGACTTAACATGCTGCAAATCTAAGTTCCGACGACTGCTTTCACTTTGGCTTGGTTTTTTGTTGTAGGCTTTTTCCTTTTAACTTAAAGCAACTGAGAACATTTCACTATGATGGCAAAGTGATAAATTCTGAGGCTGTTCAACAAAAACAGCTTCTCATCATCTGTAGCTTTGCCTCCTTCTGTCCACTGAATACAGAAGCAGAAACAGAGTTCTCCAACACAAATGCAAAAGAAACCCCTCGAAGTGGAGGCAACAGTATGATAGGTCAAGAATTTCAACTGCAGAGTATTTCACATGAGTGTCTATCACAGCTACAGCTCTGAGACAGAGAAATATTTGCTGGCTGGAATGCAAAGAGGAGGAGACAAGCTTCTTCCCCCGATTCTCAGCATTCCCAAGGGTCCAATTCCAAAGTTTCCTCTGACACGACCCAAAGCATGGCTAGGCATCAAGCCACGTGGATGCTGTCTGACCAATACCTCACTCAAGGAATGGCATGAGAAATACTTTGCAGCCACTGGAGACTTGCTTGAAAACTATATTAAGCGGCAATCCAGTTCTGTAGAAGCCTAAACCTTGCTATTTATATACCAGGAATGATGACATGAGAGCAGCAGCAATTCTTTTATTTCAAAAAATACGTATTTTTTTCCTGCATTCTTCTGAACCGTTTTAGCTACCATTATAAGAGTCAGCATTCAATCCCAGAGCAAATACTGAACGCTTCATTTTTCTGGTGTTACAAGTTAAGAACATTGAGAATGACAAACAGATCAGCTGCCTACAGACAGCTCATGAGACACAACATGAGCAATAGATAAAATAAAGCTGTAGGTTATACAGTTTAATCTGTGTCTCACACTCTGCTTTACAGGACTCAGAAGTAGATCAGGCTGACTATTCTACACAGAGAACTGTTGTCCTAACATGTCCTAACGTAAGAGCTTCCTTTCAGGAAAATACCCAATTATCCTTCAGACTGCAAACCACTGCTATTTCATTACTAAAAATGACCTGGTCAAATTTTAGAAAAACTCTTCTAAAGAACATTTTAAAAAGGCTTCTGATTTGTCACGGGTATATGAGTATATGAAGGGCCACTTGAGTAAATCTCATGCCTTCCAGTGCTGTCTCATGAGGTAACAACCATCTTTCCTGATAGTGTTTTTGTAAGTAAAATGGTCCTTTCTTAGTAAAAACAGAAATACAGAGATGACTTAATTTTCTCTTTTAAATATTGCACAAATAATTTAACTGCAGACAGTAGAAGACATTTAAAGCATTGATTTTTGTCAATGTATGAACTCTATTGTGTAGACACACTTTTCTATCATACACTTAATTCTCTTTTTTTTTTTAAACAAGACATTTTAATCCAGCATTTACATAAACAAATATCTATACAATCTGTTACCATATCCCATTAGGAGTTCCAGCAGGAGTTAGTTTTGTCTTTGTTTTAAAAGTTCATCTATCTGAGTCTTATACATGTTTTTCACATCCTCAAGATCTAGCCGGAGTTCTTCAGCTTCCTCTGCTTTCTCCCCATACATCTGAAGAATGGTATTGTACCTTTGATCCAAGTCCTGCAATAACACACAGTTTGCTATCAGACTGACACTCAAAGATTTGCTGCCAGAACAGTGTTTTTACACTCCTAGGCAAAATGAGCAGAGTGTCATTTTATCAAAGTGTAACTATTTTACAGTGGTGCACAAAGCAAACTCTTTATGCTTCGACTCTCTGAATACAGCTGGATTTATCTAAATATGAGAAGAAACTCCCAAGTTGAAAGTTCTGGACTACGAAGAGTTGGTGCTGGTACAGAGGAATCACTGAAGCATCCTGAAGTGCCACATGCATTAAAAAACAGTTAGCAAATTACACTGAAATTTTACTATGGAAATGTTTTGACATTCTGCATTTAAAGAACAGTAATTTCCAAAATTATTTCAAAACTGTTTCTAATGTTAAAGTTCTGAGGTGTTTAGAGGACTAAAATATTTGTCCTGTTAACTGTATCACTGCCACACACAAACTCAGCCTCTAATTGAGGCTGTTTATCAAAACATCTCCTCTACTAAAAAGATTTGCCTTTATGTGGCAGAAATGACCTCTCACTACCTGAGCATGCAATCCTATGTAAAGCACACGTTTTAACACAGACATTTTGAAAGTGATTATCAGTCATGAAGTAGGGATTATCAGATTTTCTAATAAGCAAAGAAATCATTTATGATTAGAGACGTATTTTAATATAAACTGATAGATGTATTAAAAAAAGCCCATTATATCAGATTTACAACACAAATGCACTTACCTTTAACTGTGCACGCAATTTTGGTATTTCCTTCACTTTTTCTTCAAGTTCATCATTTTGATTTGTTAATTTGACCAATTCTTCTGCCATTATCGATCTAGTTTTTTCAAGGTTTCCAATTTCCAGCTAAAGGAAACGTTTCACCATTAGGAGGAAGAGATAATTACCTTTTTCATATTATGCAGGATCTGAATGTTTTGAAACAGTAAAGATTTTTCATTAACTGAACTAAGAAATAGCACCTCCTGGAAGCACTCTCACTTTCTTCTCAGATCTGATCAGTGCTTTTTGCTTCGTTTTGTTTCAGACAGGCAAGTTCAGTTTTCTTGATAAGTCCTTGCCAAAATGAAAAAAGGAAGCAACAAATGTTTCTCTTGCTCATCCCTATCTACTTGGCCACTCATGCAGTGGCTTTCTGAATTAACAGAACTGACAGTCTGCAGTGAGGAGAGGAATCAAACTTTCTGAGTATAAAACCAGTAAAACACAGCAGACTGCATTAACATTTAACCTTAAAAGTGCTGCATTTCATCTATATAAGAGTAACCACAATACCTGTAGATGTGAGATCTCTCCTTCTCTTAGTTTTAACTGTGATTGAAGGTTTTCAATTATACTTGAACCTGCTCCCATCCTTATAGCATCATAAAGATTGCTCCCACTGGTAGCTGTTGGTCCAAATGAGTGATCATGAGGATCATCCTACAAATAGAAAGGTGAGATTTTTAGGTTGTCTAACAAGTACCTGCTTTTAAATCCCCTCTCTCCTGAAGTATTACTTCCTTTAAAATCTACAATTATACTGTTACTAAGCAAGCACTTCAATACTTAACATTCTTTTTTTTTTTTTTTTTAAACAGAAGCTTAAGGTGAATATTTACAGATTGAGATAGCTCCTTACTGGCAAGTATTTATGTCATACAACTACCATTTAACTCGGACATGGACAACTGCATCCACATGAAAGCAACGGACTTCACAAAGGCCACAACAGTCAATGATACAGCCTGCAGAGTGGGCTTGCACCCTACACCTGGATTACTTGCAAAGATAAATCAGTTGGCTTGACTTCTACCAATGTTATTCAAATCTTCTGGCTAAAATTGGTCATCTGAACTCAGCACTGATACATGCGTATATCTGTCTGCAGTAAAAACTGTCTGCATGTGTATATCTGTCTGCCTTTCACAGATGCTTTATAGTCATAGACATCTCATAAGCAAGTTCTCAAGAGTCATTTTCAACATTAACAAAGCTTCCTGAAGAGAAAAAAGTACATCAAAAAAGCCAGTATTACTGATATACAATACCTGTGACAGAAAAGAGGTCTGAAGACCTGCCATATCAACTCCACTTATGGAACTAGAGCGTGACATAGTTGGAGTGCTTGAAACAGTTTCAATTGTAAATGACTTCCGATCCTTAAATAAAAAAGAAGAAAACCAACAAGGCAAACATCATCACCACTTAGTTACAGAAAAAAAGTTTACAAGATGGTGAAAGATTCTGTAAAAACAGACTTCCCTTTCCTCCTCACCTAGTAAAAAGCTCAGTGATGAAGAACTGTTGTGCTACTAACACTTTCAGTGTTTGCTTAACTCTTTAGACTTTTCAAGCAAAAAAGACACAAGCTGCGGACTACAACAAAATAATTTCTCTTTCAGTAGACAATGCAGATGCAGAAGTAGTTTTAGATGCCCAAACACACACCACAGGAAGAATAACAAAACCCAGAAGTATGTCACTTTTTGGAATGCATGTTAATTCTCTTTTTTCTTTTTCTTTCCTTTTTTTTTTTTTTAATGTTATGAAAATTAACTCTGAGATTTCTTATATTACTGACATACCTTCCAAACAGACTGATCTCTTTTACAGTCAGCATCTGAAAGTTTAGGACCCTCTGAAGGATAAAGCTGTTACATTTTGGAACTAGAGAGAGGAAGTAACCAGCAACAGAAACAGTTTCACTTGAATATCAACTGCAAATCAGAAGTTACTGACGCCACAAGACTATTTTGTGACTTAAAGTGGAAGGTATGCAGTACATTACATACAAGTATGTGAAACTCAGAACAGGAACTCAGTGGAAGCAATGCTAGCACTCTAAGCAAAGCAAACAAGTAGCTTCAGAAGAAGATTCAGAAGATTCAGAATAACCAATATCTGGTTTTTATCTATTCTATTAATTTAATTATTACTCAAGACTTCTTTCAGCAAGTTTTACAAAAGCTCACTCAAAATAAAAGGCAGGCACAATAAAGAAAAAGCCAAATTCCTAATGTGTACACTCAGAATATACTGTACTGCCCTAAGGCTGCTTTGTTGCTTGCCACAGTTTTAGTTTCTAGATATCTAACAGAATAATGATAGCCTCAATAAAACTGAATAGAAATGTTAGGCTTTGGTACCTTTTCCTTTGCTGCTTCTTGTGCAAAAATTGCCTTCTTTCTTTCCTGTTCAATCTTCATTTTCTCCATTTCTAATTGAGTAGTCAGCAGTGCCTACAAAAGTTAACACAGGTTGTTAACCCCCTGTTGGCACAGGTGTCAATAAAAGCTAAAAGCTGAAGTAGACTTGAAGCAGACAATACCTTTTCTTTCTTTGCATCTTCCAAAGTTTTTGCATATTCATCTTTGAGTTCTTCTAGTTCAACCTCATACCTACCATCAAAGAGGAACAAAAAGTCAAGAAATAAGTATTCTGTATTTACTTTTGTTCTGATGTTGGCTGGGATAGAGTTAATTTCTTTCATGCAGTCTTGCATGATACTGTGGTTTGGATTTTTGATTAAAACAGAGGTGATAACACAAGAATGTTTTAGTTAATGCTGAGCAGTGCTTGCACAGTCAAAGACTTTTCAGCTTCTCATGCTGCCCCATGGGCAGGGAGGCTGGGGGAGCACAAAAAGCTGGGAAGGGACACATCCAAGACAGCTGACTCAAACTGGCCAAAGTGATATTCTGTACCATACGATGTCATGCTCAGCAATATCTTTATCAGCAAAATCACTTAATAAAAACATGACTTCAAGATGTTAGAACATTATGAAGTGCCATATTTCAGACAATCTTTAGCATGAAACAAACTACCCCCGAGAAGTTGACTGTTATCTTAAGAACTGGGTTTTTTGTTTGTTTGTTTTTAAACAGTACTATCAACACTCTGGGGATCGAAATCAACACTCAAGATTCCAGCTTGAAGTCAAAGAGCTGCTGCAGATGTTCGTACAATAGATAGCTGACTCCACTCTACTCACCTACTGTTTTCAACTTCCATTTTCTTCAGTTTGTTTCTCTCCATTTCTACCTGAGCCTGGAGGCGACTATTCTCTTGCCTTAAGCGACTGTTCTGAGACTCAGTAGAAGACATCTGAACTTTATTAGACATAAGCTCTTCTGTAGCAGCCCGTTCTCTCTCAGCAGCTGCTGCTAGAAGAGTTTGAGACTCACCTAATGTTAAAGGCAAAAACAAACAAATCAATACAGAATTTACCTTTTCTGCTCACACAGTTATAATGCGGGTCAATCATTTATGCATCAAAATGGACGTTGAGGCATTTTTGTCAGTATTTCTGAAGCAACTATTTTTTTTTCTAAATACCAGTCTACCTTCAGTGTCTCAGCGTTCATGCTTCTTTCACATGCTGTAAGTACATGCATACTGTAACACCTCTATCTTACAGTCCCATTGTCCTGCAATTGTGTTTTAAAGAATATCAGTGAGTTACATACCTGAGAACCTTGGCGATACAACCCATATATCAGTTCCTTACAGGAACGCATTTTGTGCTCACCAATTCCAATTCACTCACCCAACCCTTGGGCAAACATTAAGCCTTTTTAAATTTACTTTCAGTTACTTTACATCTTCCAGCGAGAGTTGTACAGCTCAGTATAAGCTACAAACATCTTACCAAGTCTGTCAGAAAGGTTCTTTTCCAATTTTTCCCACGCAGAGGTTTGTGCTCCCAGAGTGGCTTGTAAATTCTCTATCTGCCGGAGAAGAGGGCGTGTAGCAGAAGTAACACTTTGACTTAGTTCTTGGTTCCGGCTCTCTGCTTCCTGGAGTCTCTGAAATCACAAGTTTAATGTTTTAAAGCATTAAAACCATACAGTGGATTTAAATCATATCACACAACTCATCTAAATACATCACGTTCTAAAATCCTTTTGATTAAACTAACAGTGAAGCCTGAAATCCCAGCAGGGTAGTGCATCATTTTTAGATACATGACAAAGCAACAGCCCACACATTTTCATTTTCAAGAGTAGAAAGCAATTTATCCAATACCAGCGGTCAGTTCTGATGCCTGAAGCTTCCTGAATTAACCAACCTTGCAAATTATCAGTTCATACCTGGCAGCACACTAAACATTGCAGCAGAAGACAAATAATGCCTCTAATTTTGGTAACCTCTCTCCTCATCCTCCACTTACACAACACTTATGCATGATTCTGCTCAGTTCCAGCCCCATACAAACAAATCCCTTTGTGCTCCAATATCATCTGTTATTAAGTTTACTTTCCCTCAGGACACCACTTGAAGACCTTTGACAACAAAATAACTGAACATCAAGAAAAAAAATACTCTTAAGAAGAAGATAAGAGTCATTCGAAACATTTGCTAGCAATTTTAGAAGACAAACTTAATGACTGTACATTGTCTCATACTAGAAGAATAGCATTACATTTAAAATGCTTTAAAATTATTATTTTGTTTTCAATATTAAAGGCAACGTCTTTTGACCACACATTTTTTATTGTTCTTCTACATGGGAAAAAAACACCACAGGAAACTGGGAATACAAAACCTCTCTTTCAGGATACTTATGTAATGTAAACATTTTGTTTTCAATTTTTTGAGCCCTCCTTACAGATATGCATTGCTTATTTGCTGGAATACCTGCTGTAGTTCACTGATTTCCTGACGTAAATAGTCTTCTTTTCTCGCTGCCTGCTGTTCTGCACGTTGCAGAGCTAGCCTCAGGTCTGCCACCTAGGTAAACAAGGTGTGTCATTAAACTCTTACCAAACATTACAGCGCCATCTACTAACTGCTATAGTCCTCTGTTGCTCTTAAACACACTCAAACAGGGCGTGTCTGCTTACAAGTTTAACACTTGAGTTCTACATATGCACAAATAGCTAGATTTTTGTATTATTTCATTTATTTATCCCCCAAATTTATCCCCAATTTATTTATCCCCAAAAGTTGTGTCCAATTAAATTTCTCGACCTTTGCATCATGATACGAATACTACACACTTAGTAGATAGACTGTCAAAGTCACTTTATTTAGACAACTAGAATTAAGTCTTAGAAATGAGTTCCATCTTCTTTTGTGCCTGATACATTATGGAAGATGTACTTGGCACCATCCATATGCACTTGTTTGTTCAATTAGGAAGTTTTATTCACCATGTTTAAGACACACCTGAATTGCCAAAGCTTCCTGTTGCTGCCGTGCCTCATCCTTGGCCTTCTCCAGTGCTAACCCAAGCTCTTCCTTTGCCTTCATTTCCCGACTCAGGGCGGCTTCTTGTGCCTCACTGTCCTTTGTAGCATTAGCTTTATGAAGATCTGCAAGTTCTCTGTGGGAGAGAGAAAAGAAACAAACAGTGACTTCACAAATAACTTCATTATATATCATTGTAGCATCATGGAAGCACTGCATAAGAAGTAGACACCGAAAATGATTGTACAGTGGAATACAGACATACAAATATCTGCCTACTTGTATGCACTGTCAAGTGCTGCCTGGACACTTCTGTTCCGTTCTTCAAGGTCTTCCACTTCTGCCTGAAGCTTAGCAAGATCCTTTTCTTGTCGCTCCACAACAATGTTCAGTTGTTTAATGCTGTCTCGATGCTGCTTCTCAAGGTCTTCCTTGCCATCAAGTACCTATTAGGGTGCCAACAAGAAGCATCAGACTAATTCCAGTCCACAGGGTAGATCACGTCATCTGAGCAAGGACAGTGACAACTGTGGTAACAGATACAGAATTAATTTACACAAAATGACTGAAGTGATATTAGATCTTGCCAAAACAGAAAGGGAAGAGAAAAGGTTGCCTCTCCAGAACACATTCCACCACCAGTTTCACATACTTCCTCATGTTACGTCTTCAGCTTTTAAGATCTTGATTTGAGCAACAAATCAAAGTTTAAAAAAACAAAAACAAAAACTGACCATGTTTTTCCAACTCAAAATTTCGTAAGCTGAATTTAGTCAGCCTGAAAATCAGCAGTGCAAGTGCAAACAAGCAGCAGGAAAGAGATGTGACTGCAACTTAAAAGGACCGAAATTGCATCTCAGTGTTCCACTAATAAGAATTAGAAAAGTTTATCAACAAAACAAACAAAAAAAAATAAGTCCACCTACAGCTTCCCCAAAAGGCTGAACTAAAAAGCTTTTGAGAAAAAAGCAAATCTCACCTGTTTTAAGTGCTGCAACTCTTCTTCCAGTTCCTTAATCTTTTTGTTCTGTTTTGTGTTAATATTTTCTCTTTCTTTCTCCTTTGCTCTTAATTTCTTAATAGTGTTGGAATTGTGAAGCTGTTGTTTGGAAAGTTTTTCTCCTGTGAAGTAAACACATAAAATTTAGCATCTATTGCCTGCTATTCTAAGAACAGTCTTCAAATGATGCATTTTCTCTGCCAAGTAACGAAGGCTTTAATGTAAATACAGTACATTTCAAATTATTCTACAGATTTTACTTTATTTTTTTTAATTCATACCTTCCTCCATCAATCCTTTGATTTGCTCTTCTTTTTCTTTCAGTAATTCAGCAGTTTCATTGGTATTAAGTCTAGTAGCCAACTCCTCTTTAACGGTCTTTACTTCCTAAATAACAGAACAAAATACTTAGGGTATTTTAGTAGGATGTGTTTATGGATAAATGCATGGTTATGCTGATCACCTATTACTTTTCCCCTTCCCTCTCAAAATGCTCCTCAAGAACAACAGGCTGGAAGGGACCTCTGGAGGTTACGTGATCCAACCTTGTATTTAAAGTAAAGCTAACTTCAGAGTCAAACGGGATTGCTCAGAGCTGTATCCCATCAAATTTTAACACCTCCAAGGATTTGTTTCATTAAAAAGCTGATTACCTTTTTAGCTGCATCTCTTTCTTTGCATGCTACCTGGAGCTTCTTTTCAGCATCTGCTATTCGCTGTGCAAATTCCTCCTTAAGAGATGAAATGCTGCTGGTCTCTTCTTTCACTCTAAACATTTCACTGCATTTAAAATAAACACTTCAGAACAGTTTCACAGATATGTGACATTCCAAACATCCTGCAACAGTTTAAATGCTTTTAAAATATGCTTATGACTTTTACACACATCCATAAGAAGTACCAATCAAAAATCTTGATTAATCCACTAAGTTACCAGCGAAAGCAACAAGATGCTAGATAGACCTTAGAAGTTTTGCCCCTTAATCAAGTTATTTTCAAATAACCTCTTAATCTGTATCATACATAGGGGAAATGAATACATACATTTTTAAATTAAGATCAATTTAGTCATTAGATAATACCTTCACATATTATCTGCAAATGTCTAGAATTCATATTTGATAAGTAAACTGGCAAATTCAACTTTTCATTTTGCATTTTAACTTGAGTTAAATAATGAATTCATATGTTAATTACAACCAGCCCTCCTACCTTGTTTTCACTGCCTCTGCTCCTGTCAGCAAATGACACAGTAAATCAGATTTATCTCTTTGTCCCAGAGCAGTCAGTTTCCCTTAATAGCAGATCCCAGCCTTATAATAAAGATCTTTAGTAATATCAAAATCTGACTGCACATCTGATTCCCACTCCTTACTTAGGCCTCCTTCATTAGCTCTCCCAAAAGAAGTTGTAGCTACAAGAAATAACAACTCTAAGAAATACCATCACAGCACATGTAAGCATTACTTCCATCTGCCCCAAATACTGCATATCCCTTGTAGCCTTTGTTCTAGTGACAACTGGTACATGTTTTACCATTTCATCTACTTTGTGTATTACAATAAAGTTACACCTAGACCAATGATCGTGTATACTTCCATACTTACTCCTTTAGGTTATCATAAGCTTCTTCCAGCCGTGCCTTCTCTTTACTTGTACTCAGTAACTGTGTTTCCCTCTTCTCCAGTTTCTCAGTTAATGAATCAATCATCTGGACAATGTTTTTACAGATCAAGATTGGATGAATGGGACAATTAAAACACGAAAGGAGCAGGTTTCCCCTTTCCCCTCTCACCATTCCCTCCCCATATTATTCAACATTAAACTTTTCAAGGTTTTCAGGATCGTGTAGTTAGAAGATCACCACGTGTCTGCTATGTTTACTTAGAACTGAGTCAATTCTAAACACAAGATTTCTATTCTAGAGTTAAAACAAAAACCCTTCTAAGCAAGCACATACAGCTCAGCTGAGCTCCTCAACAAAATGAACAGCAGTTGTATTTAATTACAAAGTTTTTAAACAGAGCTGATAGCCTATAGAACAACAGCTGATGTTAAACACTCAGACTAACACTGTGCTCCTCATACCACTCTTTACAAAGTCATGGAATTATTCACATCTGAAGAGGTCTCTTCTATGAAATGTTAACATTGGATGAGAAAACAAACTTTCAGACAGGGTGTGGAGCTGATAAAAAAATCATCTAATAACGGATTTTTGAAAGCTAAATAGAGGGAAATAGCACAAACATATACAAAATATAAAGAAATCAAACAGATTCTATTAATGAATGGTGTTATATGGTCAATAAAAGACAACATTTGTTGTGGTCCATTAACAACTACTTGGTATGTTAGGAAAACTTATGTAGACTAATGTAAACTTAAGGAGATTCATGACTATGGAGTTTCCCTAAGGAATTTACACTGATATTCTCTACAATTTAAAGAAACAAAAAAAGCTTTCCTTAAAATACAAATAATATTGCAGCTTTATGAGCCCCATAAGCAATTTTTTTTTTCCTTGTTAGGGTTAGAAACAGCTTTGGTATGGCAAACACGCCTACAGGACATGGCCTACAGGGCCTACCTACGTCACATACTGTGCAAACACACTGTGTCTAAAACAAAACGCAGAAAATAAATAGAGTAAAATGTACCAACACATATCAGAATTTAAAGACAAGAACAGAGGGGCAGGAAGGTGACAAAGGAAATGGGACAAATAAAACAGCGCACACAAAGCTCAAGTTTAGCTTTCCACAGAGGAACTAGAAATGTGGAGAAGTAGGATATTCCATCTATTTAAACTAGCCGTTCAAATTTCTCCTATTTGCTATCAATACGCATGCCTTCCTTCTCCATTTAATGCCTAATACACCTCTTTTTTAAAAGTAAAGATTATTTCTGCTAAAAACACACATGAATTGATCCAGAACAAAGGACATTCATGCTATTACTGTCCCAAGGATCATAAGTAATGCTCCCGCAATGTAACCAGACTTTAACAGTTCGCAAACATGGGGAAAAAATGCTTGCAAAAAACTACCCAGATTACTGATGAAATCCTAAAGGCTTGCAGTTTCACAGATCAAATTAAAATACCTCAAGAAACCTCTTCCACCTTTCACAGAAAAAAAGGAATTTGCATCAACCAATTAAAGTAATACATTTGACTTTTCAGTACTTCCCATTTGCCTGCATCAGCCACAATTCTCAACACTGATAACTGAACGTAAGTGAAACCCAAAATGATTTGACCAGAAATTTCAGCAATATTTTTCCACAGCAGAATATTAGATAATTTTCTACAATTAAGTTAATTCAGTATTAATCAATTCAGCTGAGGTAAGGCTAATATATCTAACATGAGATGATGGGAGTTTAGCTTGGAATCAGAAGGTGTGTTTGCAGAACTTCTATGCTTACCTTTTTAAGCTTTTCCACTTCAGAGTCCTCTTCCAGCACCGTTCCATCAGCATCGGGCTGAGGCTCAGTCTCCTCTTTCCCAACCTGTTCCTCAGTTTGCACGGCAGACAGCAAAACATCTGGCTGCTCAGAATTAACAGGTGTTGCACTTCTCCCACTCTCTTCCATCTCAGCTTCCTCAGTGTGTACCACAGGACTTTCGTTCACATCTTCAGATTTACTTTTCAGGGGGTCAACCGTTTCTGTCTTTGGTGCAGAAGGACTGATAGCAACAGATGCTGAACCACAAGCCTTGCCTGATAATTCATCATCTGAATTTATTTCACTTACACTTCTACTATCCAAAGACTGCACACTAAATGAATCTATTCTTTCAAAAGCATCAGAGGAGCAGCCGCTTTCGGTCATTTTTTGAAAGTCATCCAAACGATTATAGTCTGCACAGGCAGATGTAGATAAAAGCTGAAACGACGTTTGCATTAGATGAAGACTGGATTTTGAATCTGCAGCTTCTTGTCTTGAACTTACTGAGCTCTCACTTATTACACTTTCATGGTCCAAAACTTCAATATCACTAGTTGTGGATGTCCCCGAGGAGAAAGTGCTTATTGGGGGTGATGGTGTATTGCTTTGCCTGTCCTCAGTTTTTTGTTCCTTAGTTTCCAAGGCTGCATCTTTTGTACCTGTATTAGGAGGCTGTGAGTTGCTATCCAGTGCACCTCCAGTTCTATCTGCCCCCACATTGGATTTTCCATTAAGAGCATCCTCAGGTTCTTTCAAATTTAGAGCAGACGCCTTTTTGTCAGCAACTTCATTTGTGCTTTCTTCATGCTCAGCATTAGATTTAAGCACAGAATTCTCTCCTAGTTTCTCCTTTGGACTATCACGGTTTTTCAAGTCCACTAGGCCACCTACAGAGGAATCCTTCACTTCTGCCTCTGTAGTCACCAGTACTTCCAGCTGACTGAAGTGCTGAGGTTCCTTTAAAGTGCTTTTCACCTCCTCCTTGGGTCGCTGCGATTTGGCCGGAGGTTTGGACACCACTGGACTTTTCTGTATACTCTGAACATCCGTTGGAGAGAGAAAGGCACTGAAGAAGTTTTCAGACTCATCTACTACTGCTCTCCTCACTGGTTTGGTGATTGCTGTTGGTGATACTGGCTGATTCTGTGGTTCTGTATTCGAACTTAAACCCCATGAAGAGGTATCCCATCCTCCACTTATGAGAGAATTTGTTCCTGAAACAATTAAAAAGCACAAAGATATAGACCAAGAGAAGTTTGAAATTATTTTTTAATATTTTTCTTATATGAATATGCAACAGGTTGAGAAGAAAAGTTTTCAATATCATATAAAGCAAATATGATCACAAACAGCAACATTTTTGCTAACACTTCCTACCAAAGCTTGGAACTGGCTTTTAGACAAAATAAAAGAAGGAAGACAAAGTAACTCAAGGACTTAAGGTGGACCAAGACACCTCCAGCAAGTAAGAATATCCGAGAAAAGCAAACATACTCTCTGCATATAACTTGAAAAAGGCCTGAAAGAAGCCATACAAAATTATGGCAATAACGCAAAAACAGAGGATTTCTCAGAGGAGATGGGGAGGCGGTGAAGGGGAGAAGAGCCCATGCAGCACTCGGACGGTCCGGGAAGATGGGAGGCCATGAGGAGAGCCGCCCTCCCGCCCCACGCACTGTAAGCCCAGGCCTTGCCGCCGCCCTCTCACCGTCGCCGTAGTCGGGGATGACGGCATCGGGCCAGGGGCTCTCCTCGGCCTGGATGTCCAACACCCGGTCTATAGACTTCTGGGCCTGGGACAGCGCCTGCTTAGCGAAGCTGGACAGCTGTGAGGCGTTGAACCAGCTCATCCTCCGCGCCACCCGCTCCCGCTCGGACGCGGCAGCCCCGAGCCACAGGCAAGGCCGCGGCCGCGACCCCCGGGCCCGTAGGGCCCTCTCCGCGGCAGCGGCGGAACCGGCGGCCTCGGGCTCGGCTCGGCGCCTGCGCGCCCGCACGCTCCACGTCGCAAACAGCCCTCGCGCAGCCGCCAGCCGGCCCTCCGACACGTCGCACGAGGCGGAGCGAAGCCTTCCGCCTCGGTACCTGTCATGGCGGAGGGGGTACCACCTCCACTTCCGCCTCGGTATCTGTCATGGCGGTGAGGAACCACTTCCGCTTCAGCGCTTGCGTCGAGGAGGGCTGTCCTTGGTTCCCAGAAGTGCAGCGGCCTGCCCGGGCCGTCAATGCCTCTCATCCCGTCCCCTCCATCTTCCCCACGAAATGCTGAACGCGCATATGCATTTACTCCTCCTCAGTGCCTACTTCGGCTGCTAGTTGCAGCAGGAAGCATATCACAAACAGAGTAGAGTTTTATAAAGCTCAGTACCTGAACCACCTGCTCCCACAGCCTATGCTGCTCCTTTTAACATTCCTCAACACTGAACTATGAAATAACAAAGATGCGACTAAAGCAGCCAAAAGATGCAATGTTTTTCCAACTGTGCCTATACACACTCTTAAATAAGCCACAAACTACGGTACCTTTATGGGTTTTTATTAATAAATATGTTAACAGCACTGATGATACTTGAACATAATTCTGCAGTACTGCATGCAGCAGCTGATGGGTGACTGCAAACAGACATGTCCCCAAATTCACGTAGTTTTCATTGCACCCTTCTATGTTTACTTGCAAACAAAGTAATCTCTTCAATACTTCACACATTTCATACAATTGAGCAAATCTCAGTATCAAATAAGAGGAAACCAATCATTTTAGTTCTACTGCCCTCTCTTGGATTTACAGTGGCAGCAAGCATTCAGGAGTGCTGTGATTTGAATCCAGGCGCAGTGGTTCATTCTTAAAGGTCTCACTCTGCATATACATGTATGCATACGTGTTAAAAATTAAAAAGACAAGAAGACTTTTGGCCACTCTACAATTTCCATGTGTCTGACAGCATATCAGCATTAACATTTTGACACAAAAACTGGGAAAAAGTGTATTCCTATACATCCGAGTTCTGTACATTAATAAGTATTTATACAAATATAATCCACCAAATATTGGCTTCTACTTAAAATTCTGAAATATGGTGATTCATTTGTATTACCTAACCTTCAGCAATGCCAGTACTAACATGAACTTTTCAGGTTAATTTAAGATCCACAGAGTACGTTTGTTTTACGAAGTGGGTAATTTCCCTCACTGTATAACCAGTTTACTTATACATAAATTAAGTGGTAAAGTGAAGTTTGAACAGCATCGTCTGTGGCGTAGTAACGTCAGCAACTGCAAGCTCCTGGCCATCCACAAGTCCCAGCTCTGAAACAGAAAGAAAAGTTTAAATACAGCAAATCCATGTTTAAAAAATATATATATATATGAATGTCCTTCACATAAACCATACATGTGATGAAATAAAGCTGCAAATTACTCACTAACTAAACTAATATTCACCTGAGTCAGCTGGGAAACTAACAGAACTTATCAAAACCTATACAAACAACTACTGAAGCACCTTTAACCTACATGAGTTATCAGCCTGCTTTGGTCCAGTTTTTTGTAATCCCTGTTGACAGGCATCATCTGGTGGAGCAATTGAAAGTTCACCCCTGAGCAGTCTAAGAAGAGCATGCTGCACTGGATAACGAAGCAGTGCATGCCATATAGAGGAGTGAAACCAAATGACTATCTTTCTGTTTGCAAGTGTATCTTGGAAACCTACGCGTGACAACTGTACATTACCTTTTAGTGTTTTGGAAAGATTTGGCCTTGTTCGTTCTTCAATTGAAGCTACTGTCTGAAAAAAGTCAAAACATTTCCTGTCAAATTCAGGCAAGTAAATTTAAATAAAATTAGGTAACAAAATTAAGCGGGTTCGGTTTACCTGTAAATAAAGAGTTTTATTTCCCCCGTACATGGTTGCTGTGATTGCAGGAGATTTCATTTGCCTATATAAAAAACATTTAAAAAAACCAACAGATATAGACAACCAGGTAAAAATATAAGTAAAAATTACTTAAAATTATCAAATAAGTCAGAATAGTTGCATACTTACAATGAAGCATTATTTGTCAAGTAATCCAAGATCTCCTGCAATTTAGCTGATGGGGAAATCTCAATGTTCTGGGGAAGTTGGCTGCAAGCTGGACAGTTCTCCTACAACAAAGCATCACGGGAGCTCAGGTTGTGTCTTGCAAAACAACTGCTGTCATAACCTTTTGTGAGAAGATTTGCTTCTGAGTGTTCTTAAGATGTATTTTATTCCATAAGCTGCACTTCGCATATTAACAGGTGAAATCTTTAGGATTCACTTTCAAAGAAGTAAAGGACTATTTTCCTCCACAGGTCACATCACAAACCTTTCAGATACCAATGTAGTACCAGCACTAACCACAGAGTAGCTATCTGAAGAACATCCCTATGCCAGAAACTACTTTTCCAAATGTTAGGAAACTTTGGCTAAGCAGGCAAAAATTAAATATGTCATTACATATACTATGCAACAGTTTTTGGTAAATCGATGAGTAGAAGAAAATCTTCTGTTACGAGGGCATCAAACAGGGTATCTGTTGATCTGTAGATTAACATTCCAACTTCCCTATGCTACGTGGACAAAACACCACCCTAAAAGCATAGAAGGTTTTAAAAAAATAAAAGATTCTACATCCTACATGCTGAAAACAGTATGTAATAAAAGAACTAGAGTAATAACAGTATAATTTCTGCTTTTAAAACTTCATAAATACTTGGGTATAGTGCCAAGGGCCAGAGAAGTTCAATAGTGAGTTTCAAACACAAACAAACTGCACTAAGTTCAGTAAAAACCAAAGAAATAACCCCGTAAGCCTTTAATGGTACTGACCTTTCTTTCAGCTTCAAATGTGTACGTGTATAATCCATCCACATCATTGAACACCAAGTAGTTGTTGAGAGGAATGTATGCACTGTAATGACAAATACATTTAATGTTAATACATGTCCTTACATTGGAAGCCATGTATGTAATTAATAAGAAATGAAATACCTCGTGGCTATTTTAAAAACTTCAGTGGCACAAACAGCTGAAATCAGAAAAAGAAACAAAAACCAATTTGTTTGTTTTCTACATCCATCTTAGAACATGCAGACATTAGTGCACAAACTTGTAACAAAGAAGAGACCAAAAAAAACTTCAGAAAGGGAAAAACAAGCACCTGAAGGCAGCTGGTAGTTCCATGCACTACCACCACAGAATTGGCACTAATCTGAGATTATGTTAAACTCATATATTGTATTTCCTTTCTTTTTTTTTTTTTCCCCTCAAGTCTGAAATGCTTTTGCTCACTCCCTGTCATACATAAGCTTAGAATTCGTACACAATAATTCAGTTACTCCAAGTGGGAAACAACAGCAAGACTGTAAGTATAAGTTGCATCCATTTGAAAACTATAGTTATCCTTCCCAAGTTCCCTATTCCAAACTTCTACCTCACAGAAAATAAAGGATACGTGAAATGAGTAAGAAATGACATTCTGGTTCTTTCAGCCTACCTGCAATTACTGCATTTGTAGAAGCTACTGCCGGAATAATTCGTTTTACAACTCCTGTAAAAACAAAACAAATAGCTTTGTCTTTTTCCAGAACTATACAGAAACATTATTTTTAGCTAGAATAATTACAGAAGGGTGTACCCAAAGGGACTTTAAGCACTTTCCAAGAATTTCTCTACCAATAAGGTATAATGGCAGGCTGCTCAAGTACTTTGGCATATTATTTATTTTAGTAAATAAACTCTAAATACAAGGATGCTGTATTTATTTAGCACCAGAAATTAATGTAAAACTCAGTTCTATTGCTGGTTAACTGGAGAAATGCATGAAGAAAAAAACTTGTATTTGGCATTCCCTGTGCAAGAGCAAGCTTGCCAAACTGTATCCATACTTTCATCCAATTCTTAGCCAGTCCATCCAAACAGCACAGTACGTGGACCAATACCAAGCAAGCTTTCCTATATACACAGGTTTGTACTAAGAAAGAAAGAGGTTCCCTTTTCATTTTTCAGGCCTTCCAAAAAAGACAGCAAATTCCTAAGAAGTCTGGCTTGCTGCTATTGACTTACTGTATTCCCTTCATACCCAAGAAAACATCCATCAAAACTTGAAGCTTCAGCTCCTTTCTGCTGTGTACCTGAAACTGAGGCTATCTTCAAATGCTTCAAAACTGTACAGCCATTTGCACATATATAACTGTACCTCGAGGAGTTCACATTTATCTATGCCAAAAACCTACTTGCTAGAGTCTTACGCAGCATAAACTGGCATAAACTGCTTCTCTTGCTAAAAGAGCCAAATCACATTCTTTTACTCCTACTTTTTGATCCAGCAAACGAGGTAAAAGTGTAATGGAAATTGTGGAGGTGCTCCAGGTTAAAAATAAAATGGCAAAAAGAATGTTCAGCTTTGTCCCAGATTAAGTTCCTATGATTCATCACAAATATCTAAACGTCTGATTCATCATAAAATATTTGTGCTGGCACAGGAGATGAGTTGCTTGTTTCTGTTTTAAGATGTTAAGGGGAAAAGAGAACTATTTCTTTCCCAGCACAGCTGCCAGCTTAGCTTCAATAAATGCAAAGAATGCCAATCCAGGATAACTGCATTAATTAGCAAAGTGTCATACCCTTACCTTGGGTGAGTCTGTATGTAACACCTTTAATATTAAATTGTGATGCTCTTTCCAAAGACTTCTGGTAAATCCACTGTATATGTTCAGGATCATCTCCATCCAAAGCAACACCTTCTGCAGCAATTTACAGACAAGTTATGGTTATAAGACCTCTTGAGAAATACAGCATTATTTTTTGCCTAAAAACTTCCTTTGTTTTTATTTGTGTATAAAATAGTATTCCATTTAAATACCAAAGCTTGACACTTTGACACTTCAAATAACCAAAACATAATTTCTATAAACATACTATATTGTAACACATTTTATCTACCATCTGTCTTAATTTCACAGGTTTATAGAGAGGTTACGTGCTACATTCTGTGTCAGGAAAGATATTGTACAGTAGGAGAAACAGACACCTATTAATACCTATGAACAAATAATGGACTGAAGAGCGAGTCTGAGAAGAAAAAGATTTATCACCAGCTCAGAGAAGGTCCAATTTCCAAAGTATAGTGCATCACATTGGTTAGAAGGTCAGATTGTAAGTGTGTACACTGAACTCAAAACAGAACTGTTGAAACTAGAAACTTTACCTTAGTGTCAGTGCAACATAGTAATTACCTCCGAATGGTTGCTCCTTTGGCCACTGCAATATTCTGACATACTCAATACAATGCTCTGGTAGTCTGGGCATAGATGCAATAGTACACATGGGAAAATTGACCTGAGTGGTCGGGGGTGGGGAGAAAAACAGAAAAAAAAGATTTAATCTATTACATGTAGTACTTGGAAAAGAAACAATCAAACCAGAAAATGGAATACATATAAAAAAAGGAAACATCCATGCTAATTACCTGTGGTGGATAAAGTTCAAGTGTGCATTCAACACATGCTGTCATACCAGGAATAATCACACGAGCATTTCCTTTGAAACCTTCTGTCCCTCCATCTATTAAGGGTATGATGGAACTCGGATCCAGTACACCATCTTCATAACGTAAAAACGACATCTAATGAACAAAAGTGGACTTTGCTGTGGTTTTGTTTGTTTGATTTTACAACTTGCAGGAAAAAATCAGTAACAATTTTATTGTTAATGGTATGAAATAAGACTGAAGACCTAGTATACGGGCTATTTTAAGTCCATAAAACACTGTTTACGTGTTAGTGCACAAGACTTTTACCTACCATCTTAACCCACCTCCACACACACATAGCAAGTGCTATTCTTTCCTTACAGCACACCAGAAGAATTGGTTGGTTGGTTTGAAGAATTTGATTTTTTTTTTAATTCTTGTTTGGTTTAATATTGGTAAATAGTGACTCCTTTTCAAACAGATTTACAGTGATGAAACTACTTAGTTTAACGCCCAGCATTCTATGTTGTAGCAGCGGGGCTACAAAAGACAACTTTTACAAGTTGGAGAAATGCAAGTACTTAGACAACAAGAAACAAAAAGTCACAATGGTAGCATCCAAAAGAGGCTCTGGAACTTCCATACTTATGATTTTCAAAAGCCAACTGAACAGTGTCCCAGTTAGGTACCCTAATTGTGAAACAATCCCTTCAAGGCACTGCACAAATGTTGACTAACACTCCTCAAGAAAAAGGCAGGTGAGAGCATGGACTTTATCCTTTTCACAACAACAGTAAGATAGAAGAAGATACACACAGATGTGAGTTTCAACAGCCCTTACTTCATTTTAATGATATATTCTATGCAAAGCTCATCAGTTTTAATTACATATACTCAAACAATAACCAAGCTTTAAGAAAATTTAATACTTTACCAGCATGCCATTTATCCATCTTCTTGCAATTATAGAGTCCAGCCCACAAACAATAATATGAAACTCTAGGGGGGAAAAAGTGATATTTAAAGTCTATACTAGTGCACACTTCTTAAGACAAGCAATGTATTCTGTCTGTATCTTCTCCAGAGAAACTGGCTGTAGTTTAACCATTTTTCCTAGGTCACCAAGAAGATAGATACATTTAAGTTCTACCTATGTTACCTCTGTAACAGTCAGTCTACACTCAGTACAGTGTAGAAGTCTAAAATAATTAGCAATCTAGCTAGCATGACAACAGCAAATAACAACTGCAGTGTTCCCCTGAATCACCAGTGATGTTTGGCATGCAAACAAATGCCACTTACGTCGATAAAAGCTTTCATCCATGTCTTGAATCTTTTTAAAATATCTGAATGTAAGCACAATAAAGGAATATATCTATAATGTAGTTGATTCTATTGTTTTCTATTTGCTAATCTAAAGCCAAAGCATGATATAATCTATAATTTTATATGAGGCTTTCTTTTAAAACTAAGTGATCAGAATATTCAAAGTTCCCACAGCTGATGCTGTAGCAAGTGGTAAAACAAGTAAGGTACACAATGTCACATTCACACACAGGAAAAAGCTCAGAAGAGAACACTATTCAGGAAGCTCAAAACGTGCTCTTACAAAGTCCCACATCAGCAGTGCTGCTCTATGTTTATAAATGAACAAGTCTTACCACTGCATACTCAAAACCTTCTGGTGAATAAACCTGTAATTCTAACATTCCAGTGAAAATGAGAATATCTAATTTGAATAAAAAGACTCAGTGGAAACATGCAAAACCATTTCTTAAAGCTTAGGCTTGCTTCCCCATGCATACTTACTGCATGTCAAAACCTCTCTGGGAAAGAATTCTCAACCATCAGCTGAATAAATCTGTTCTTTATTGTATAGAAAAAAAGGACTGCAGCAAAATATTTTAGATACTCTTACCACCTACAGAGTTTTCTAGGCTTTTTGAAGTCTTTGGGGCTACTTCACTCTAAAAGGATACGCTACAACAGCACAGCTGGGGATGCGACTGTTCAGGAATTCTGCTGCAACTTCTGCTTTCGGTCGCCCAACGTCTTTTGGTCTGGAAAAAAAAGGAATTGCAAATGGATTAATTTCTAACATTCAATCTTTTGAGAGTTTATTTACAAATACTGAGTTAAGTGACTAATTATTACTACAGGACAACTTACTGATATGGATAATATTAAGACATTCCTGTAAAGCATTAGATGTGAGAGCCCCAGAGTTATCAAAGTCTATCCCTGAAACAACTATTATCAGCACACCCACACATACACAAAAAAATCTGACTAAAAAAAGGTACCAGAAAAACTGGTATCTCTATTTGCATGCATTACACTTTGGTGTCTTATCTTCATCAGTCATTAACAACACAAATCTCAGAAAGAAAATAAGAAAGAAAAAATCATGCCTAACATATAGTTAACTGCAAGTACTATTTTACTATTTTGATATGGAAGTTTAGAAACCTTTAATGACATTTTGTCCATCAAAATAGTGATTGTATTCATATGTATTGTTTAGATTCAAAGAGCGGATCATGAAAATAACACTTACCGAAACAGAAACTGTCGGTTAAGGTTAGACACATCTATAGTATCCATGTCAATAACATGGATCTGCCTAAAACCGGACAGTGCCTGTGAAAAGAGATAGGCAATCTCACTTAATGGACAATGAAAAGCTTACAGTGCTGCAAGATTCATCCTGAATGCCAAAAAGGCAACCTTTGGAGGAACAAATGTAGGTGTTCTTTGTTCCCTGCGCAGATCAGCATGTCAGCTCTCTTTGTTAAAATGCTGGGTTGCTAATGCTGGTATTTGGACAGATGGAATTAGCAACATTTCAGTTGTCAAAGCACTGGCTTTAGAGAAGGAAAATGCTTTGTGGTGTTCTGAAGTGACACAAAAAATGGAGTCCCATGCTCTACTTTTTTTTTTCTTTCCATGAAGACTCAATCTTGTCACACATAAAAAACTTCAAACTTCTTATTTTATGCTTTTTCTACATCCCATGTGTAATAACTGCATTAAATGCTGCACTGTGAAACTGATTAAACAAACGAACAAGTGGACTAAAGATTTTCAGAACAGAAGTTAACCTCTGGAAGAAAAGCAGTAAGAATTTCTGTATGTCATATTGGGTACCTTAAGTGCTGAACACTCATATTGTTTCACAGATCAAAGTTCAGCTTTTGCCCAGTATTATCAAAGCAGATCAGAAGAGCCTAATAAAGAGAAGAGTGGGCCTGAGACATGAGGAACATACATGTTGGAGCCCTTAAGATATTTTTACTGGTGTGTCAAAGACACCAAATACACGTGAACATCATCTAGATTTACTTATGAGCATTTCTTTCTGAAAATTATAGAAATAAATCATGATAACTTAAAAGCTCTTTGAAAGATGGGGACTGAGCACACATGGCAGATTTATGAAAACCCTTAACACAAGTCCTTCCTCAAAATAAGTTAGCAACAGAGTGAATTTGTTATGCCCCAATGAGCCCACAATGCAGCAGCTCTAGTCAGAAGTTAAATTCATCAGCACTACATTTTTGAAGAAAGAAAACTGCTGTGAAGTTTTCAGTCTCTTCAAGGAAAATCCTGCTTAAGTAGAACAGTAACAAAGCAGTCCCAGAACAATATTACTCACAAGTGCTGGAACTCAAAACCCTAAGCTAACTGATCTGGAATACCTGACTTCACATGAGGTGAATGATTTATCAAGCACCTCAAGCTTAGAGGTAATCTGTAGCATAGTGAAATAACAGTAAATAAAAACTACACTAAGATGAATCAACACATAAGTGCTGATATAGAAACTGTATTTCGTAACAATTTACGATAACAATATTACAAACCACACATTTTCCATGTAAACTGTAAGGGCAGAAGTTTCTACTGTTGAAGGAAGCATGTAAACTACAGTAACTACTGCAGTGTTAGTCCAAACTAAGTGATGGTAAGTGATGCATTATGACAAATAAGAAAGGCTGTGACAAAGAAGAATAGAGTAATAGAAAAATTAAACTCATACAATGTATATTAGGTACATGTCAGATAGCACCCTATCCCATGGCTGCATTTTAAACACTTAAAAATTGCTTCTCAGAGCACATAGAGAATCCATTACAAGCTAGTGCTGCTGTCAAGAAAACTACAGTAACTCTGTAGTGTATTTTCTTTGGTCTTACCCCTATTCCTCCTTAGCCACTTCTATACAGGATAGTGCATGTTGGTCTGATGGAATAAAGAAGCATTTTACAGACTGGATTCAGCAATACAGAGGCAGTCCTGAAAGAGTGTTGAGTCTCTGGAGATAAGCTCATGTCTACTGAGAGCCACTACTCAGGAGAGGCAAACGGATTCCAGCAATGAGGAGGAGGTCGCCACAGGCACAGTAAGACTGGCTCTACTTTCACTTTTAAAGAACATAAGTCCAGCTTTTCCAGCCTCTCTTTGCATTAATCTAAATGCATAAAAAATTAAGTTCAGCTTTGGCTGTTAATAATAAACTCTCCATTACCTATTCTTAGTACAGTTCATTTCGCAGAATCTCATAGCTGGGGAAAATTCCCAACATTAGGCCCTACCTAAGGCTGTAAATGATCATTTTCCTACGCTTCATAAGCAGCAGCATGTTGCTCCTTAGGACAAACTTTGAGAGAACTAAAAGTAAATACACCTTACACTACCATCCTTCAAGCTCATTTCAAGGAATAACTAAGATTATAAGAAAAGATGAAAACTGAGTAATTACCAGGTTTTTCAGGAGTTCGCATCCTAATCCTCCTGCTCCAATAACCAGTACTTTACATGTGCTTAACAGAAAGTCAAGAGCCTGTGGAAAATATAAAACAAACAAAAAATTAATACACCATATAGGAAAAGATACATTTTGTCCTTTGTTTCATACACCTTATAATTGTGTCATCATAATTTTTCAGTGTCCAATAAGCTTCATATAAAACAAGTGAGATCAATAAAACAGTTTAAGCTTGTGGGAGTAATTATACTTGGACTTTAATCAGTTGTTGAGTTCATGTAATTCTTATATCTCTACTTAAAGGGAAGCAAGACTTTGGTATCAGTATTCTCTTTGTATGCATTTGTCTGTTTAAAAAAAAAAAAGCTCCATTTTATTATTACTCAGTTTAAGGACATGTTTCAGTTTACTGTTTTTCCTCCAAGAAGCTTGCTTACATGTAATATAAAATAAACATAAACAGATAGAAAACATTGCTGGCCAGATAATTTTTTTTTTTTTGCTGTTAAACATTCTATTAGACTCTAAAGTCAAAGTAGCAAATAATGGAATGATACATTAAAAAGGTTAAACACATTCAACTGTAAGATTTGAAACAAAATGTACCAAAGCAAGGAAAGCAGAAGAAAATTAAGAGAGCCTAAATTTTGCTTTTCCCCACAGAATATCCTTCCCAATTCTGTAAGTACTCATATTAAAGTTAATTTCTTCTTTAAGTACAAGAAATTCTTTACTGTGCCTAATTATTTAACAATCAAAAGACAAACACTGCTATTTTTCGTGTAAAACTCCAAGATGGAGAATAATTATTATTGTGTACCATAAAATACATTTCTACACATGACAGCAAGCTTGTAGTTGACAGTTTACAATTAAGAAATAAAAGCATATAAAAAGAATACAGCACATTCTTCTAAAATAATAACGTTCACCAACTGAAATACATGGTCTTCATGCAGGTTTACTATTCATATACTGCTGGTGGTCAATTAATGAAACCATTTACATTAGTTTCCAACACACACTACAGGTTTTGTTTTACTTAAAGTAAGTGTTTCTCACTTGAGTGCCTGGCTCGAAATCAGGATGTGTGAACGGTCCAGATCGCTCGAGGAACTTCTTTACATGGTTCCAGCGACCTTCCCAGTCTCCAGAGTCCCCATACCCACCATCAACAGCCATTCTGCACAGAACACAGTAAATTCAGCTGCAAAACCATAGAGAAATAGCCACACTTCTAAAAGGTGTTTTTTTTTCTTGTATAGGTTAAAAGTAAATTACTGATCAGCCATGCAAATGTATCCACGTATTTATGTTGATCATACACACGTGTAAGTTATGTGCATGAACATTTGCAGGAGTGGGCTTCATCGGTGGGCCCAGTAAGCAGTAATACAAACATGCAGAAGACAAAAACTGGCATTTCAATAAATCCCACTGATTTTGCTGTTACTAGTAAAAGTTGACCTGAAGAGGAAAAAAAAAAAAAGAGGCCTACTCTCTTTGCTTTTATTTCCCCCACATTTTAAGAGAATGCGTAAAAAAGAGGCTGCCCTTTGGATTTTGAGGGTGCTGTTTCCTCAACAAAGTTGAGCATTAAGTTCATTTTTTACAGACTTTTCAAGAAAGTTCACAAAACATACTTAGAATTATCACTGTGTAACTGCAATTGTGAGGCACTGAAAGAGCAACAATAATGTGCCCCAACATTATCACATCTGAATCTCTAAAGTAGTTTAAACAACTATGAAAAGGTATGAATTTTGAACGATCTTTACCTGCCATGAATACCATGGTATTCATGACACCCTCATTTTCCAGCTGTCTCCTGAGCCTGTTAGAAGTTACTATCTGACTTGAAAAATAAACATGCAGTTCTCTTCTAAATTACAGAGACAGAATTTTACATGAAGCACTCCCACTACCCTTTCTCCCCTCTTGCAGGTCACTTTTAGTAGTACACAACTATAAAATTCAACTGTTAGACTTCCTGGAATAGCTCAAAATCAGCTCACTTAAATAATTTCCTAATATAAGATCACATACAAGGAATAAGCCTTTCCTTAACACAGCACACCTCCCTTTTTAAGTAGGAGCTCCACACATGAATACAAAGGGTTGTTTGCTCTATGTTAATACAAAACTAAGCTGGTTACAAATGAGCTTTGAAAGGTTGGATCATCATCTATAAGAAGCATCATTTGCTTCCTCCTATGAAGAACGTTATATCAATAACTGTTGATCAATGTTTAGAATTTACTACTTCCTTGGGTCACATCTGGACATTGAATCTCTTGATCCTCACACAAGATGGACAAAACAGTATGTCTGTGATGGCTTTAACTTCCAGGTCATAGTTTTGCAAAAGGTTTCCAGTAATGGGAGAAAAACTTAACTGAAAAGCAACAGTAAACATATCGGATTCTGCCTGTATTTTGATTGCTGACTGAACTCCTTCTTGGTCAACTGTTGACTTTAGGTATGTTAACCTAGCAGTTAAATAAATTCTTTAAAAAGAGTTTAAGTTCACAGAGGATCTTTTGACCTCTGACCTGCATTTCCCACTTTGCATCAAATTAAGATTTTAGGAAGGCAGGAAGACATAAAACTCTTCCTCCACTGAATTCTGGCCTCAGCTGTTTTAAACCAGTTTTCAGGATGTATATGAAACAAACATAACATGGGAGAATATAGACCACAATAATTGCTTTTATGGATTTTATCTTGTTCTGGAAACAAGTACAGAAGTTAAGCCTGGTGGCATTACAAAGGATTCCTTAATCCTTCTTTACAGGCCATATAAACAGCCACTGAGCAGCTGTACTTATTCTCTGTTTAGATGCGATTTTTTCCTTTTAGTGATAAGATGGCAAGACCTAGTCTCACTTCTGCAAATATATTAGCTTGTTTTTTACAGAGTTGGACACTGTGGAGATCTGAAAAACACCAGCGACTCAACATGAGGCATTACATTTAGCTTCGGAGACAGGTTTATTCTTGTGTTGTTACAGCACAACCAAGCATTCGCGTTATTAGACTCTAGCAAAACTTGTATGCGTTTCAGTGGATTTTAGATTTGGTTCAAAACATCAGAGCACCACAGTCCTTTTAGGCCCACACTTTTCCCTACCACCTTCGCACACCCAACGCTCCATGCTTGTGCAGGACGTGGCATGCACCCCACAGCCCGCATGCCTCGGGGTTGCTGTGACCCTCACCCCAACACGGCTCTGGGAGCTTTGGGAAGAGGGCCACGAGGAGATGGAGGGGAACAGTCAAGGGATGGAAGCAGATGAGGTCAGAGGTTTCTGCATGTTAGTTTTCAAGGCTGTGCAGAATTTAGAGCTTTAAGAAGCAGAAGCAGCTGCTCTGGAGACTGAAATATTCACTTTTGGCTAGTTTTGAGTCCCCTGCTCCTAGCCTAGCGGCCCTGTCAGGTTCCGGCCAGCAGCAGCAGCTCTCCCACTCCTGCCACAAAGCTCTCAGCACACCAGCCTCCATCATGCCAAGCTTCAAGCCCGCAACCCGCCCCCCGCTGCGGGTGAGCCCCTCGGTCCTCTCCCCAGGAGATTCCTCTTCCCCAGTCCTTGCTGCTCAAGCGCCCTTTCGCCTTCCCCTTGCTCTCTCTCACCCCCTCAATCTTCCTGCTCCCAGAGCCCCTCTCTGCGGCCCTCACAGCAGAGCCGCCCGCTGGCCCAACCTCTCTGCGGGGCTGCGGCTCCCCTCACTGCCAGCCGCCCCTCGACAAGCGCTGCCTGATCTTGCTCCTGCTCCTGCCCCTGTCCCTGCCCCGGGCCGGCAGCCCGCTCGCCCGCAGCCCCGCACTAACCCATCCGCCAGCAGCTCCTCTAGCCTCCTTCTTTTCTTCTCCCTAAAAGAGAGAGAATAAAAGAAGGGTCAGTATCGCGCTACAGAGACCGGGGAGGAGGGAGAGGGGACCCCAGGGCCCACCCGTCCCCGGGAAGCGGGGGGAAGGGGCGGCCGAGCACGCACATACAGGGCACTTACGGTTCCTCACCATCCGCCATATTTTTTCCCTCTGCTTCCCACAGTGCCCCGCGCGCTGCCGGGCTCCCGCCATGCGCGGCGCCATCATGGGCGGTGCGTCGCTGAGCGCCGCGACGGCCGAGTATTGAGGGGGGCGGGGGGGGAGGCGATGATTCCTGAGGGCCTCTGCGTGTGGTGTACAACCTGCACTAAAGGCAAATATAG
The DNA here is from genome assembly GCF_016699485.2 of Gallus gallus. NCBI lineage: Eukaryota > Metazoa > Chordata > Aves > Galliformes > Phasianidae > Gallus > Gallus gallus. The sequence continues at coordinate 15,505,923 of NC_052543.1, forward strand.
AGATGGAGTTAGCCTCAGACATGCCTCCATCAGCCAGCTCTATCACGTCAGCTACGCTCTCAAGTATTTTCTGTTGTCTTCCCAGCTGTCCCTGGCAGCGGACACGGACCCATAGGGATCTGTTTATGTTTGTCCAGCGGAGCGCTGCTGGAGCTGGGAGGTGGGAAGCAGACGTGCAGCGCTCACAAAGATTGTGATTATGGCCCCAGGCTCCTGAATGCACCTTGAGGAATGCAAATGCTTTGTAGATTGAGAAGCTGCCACAAACCCCAGGCATGACGGCCACACCCGGCTTGCCGGGACACACCTGAGCCAGGCGTGTGTGTTCAAGCCGTGCGAAACGAAGCGTGAAGGCACTGAAAACGTTCTAACGTGAGCAGTTAGAATCATCACAGCTGCTGGCTGCCCACGACAGCTCCGGGTGGAGGATTCAGGGCACGGCCACCTCACTGCCGGCCCTCAGCGCGATCCCGGGCCGCAGGAGCCCCACCAGCCTCAGTGCCGCCCCGCTTTCAGGGGAATCAATCCGGATTCGCACGCACCAAACGCGCGCCGTTTGGGCACAACAAGCAAACAGAACGTACAACACAACGCCAGTGACGAAAGCGCCGCGGCAGCGCTACGCCTTGCCGGCTGCGCGTAGAGCTGCGTGGCGGCTCCCCTTTCCCGTTTCCCCGCGGCCCGGAGCCGCCCCGGGGCGGTACCACGAAGCCCGAGGCCTGCGCGGCGGAGGGGCGGGGGCAGCAGCCATGGAGGTGCAGGTGGCTCCGTTGCGCTCCTGGGAGGACTTCTTCCCCGGCTCCGATCGCTTCGGCCGGCCCGACTTCAAGGACATCTCGAAATGGAACAACCGGGTGGTCAACAACCTGCTCTACTACCAGACCAACTACCTGATGGTGGCCGCCGCCGTCGTCGCCATCGTGGGGTCAGTGCGCGGGGAGGGGGTGGGGGGGAGCGGCGGTGGGGCTGCGGGATGAGGGGCGCCACGGCCCCCGTCGGTAGCGATATTCCCAAACGCAGAGCCGCCCTCGCTCTGGGGTGGGGGCTGCCTTGCTTAGGAGCGTTGTGTAGTGTTTACGTGTTTTTTAATTCCTCTCGTGGCTGGGTGGCAAATCTGGGAGCTGCCTTTTGTTTCCCACGGGCCGCTCGAGCTGAAGGCGCCGGGCTCTTGTCGGGGTGCCTGGCAGAAAGCAGCGGTGGGTGTGGGTGCCGGATGTCACCGTCTGCTCTGCGGCGATCTCTGCTTCCTGGCTCAGTCTGCCCAGCGTGGCTGTCAAGCGGAGATAAACTTCACTCTGAATTCCAACAAATACGGAGCTAGATTCTGCTCCCTGATACAGCTTTAAGCCTATGCCGAAGGGACAGAACAAGCCTTTCTTATTCCTGACCTAGTGCAGATTGAAAAGCTTTTAATGTAAAATAAGCACAGCACCCATCCATCTTTGCGAGACTGAGACCTTCATGTCTCATGTCAGCTGAAGCTTTCCTAGGGAGAACTGGGAAATAACCTAATCATTACTAGAATTAAAGCCTGGGCGACTCTTCTTTAAGTACTGCGTTAAGATCAAGAAGCTCTTTGTCAGGAGTTGCAGCAGAGGCTGTGATGATTAAGCTTTTAAAATGGAAACTGAGATACATTTCCATGCTCCTCAGCAAACAATGTGCAAATGCTTAAAGTGGAGGATTGCCTGGCCACTAGGCCGAAGTGGTTTTGGCAGAGGTATATTTGATCGTATAGGTTGCAGAGGCTTACGTTTTTCCCCCTATCCATTTCTTTTTGGTGAAGCAATCTGTAACTTTCTAGGGCTGCTGATGCTATTGACCCAGCATCTGAGTCAGTGGAGGATCTCTGGGCTCGGGGAGTTGTGTCCTGTGCTTTGTGAAAGGAGAAGTTGAGAACTCGGCTTTTCCCTACTATTGCTGTGTATCAGCTGAGGGTCTGGCATGGGAGATTTTCTCCTTAATTTTGGTAGAGATCCATACACTGTATTCAACTCAGTAGCAGATCATTAGACTAGTAAAAAGGGACTTCCAGATTCTTACTCACTTTAGAGAGAGTCTAATCTTCTCTCTTTATCTACCTTTATTTAGCAGTGCAATACCGTAGCCAGTTCTAAATAAGCAGGTAAATGAAAGCAACCCTGGAAGGCAGGAGAACAACTCATCTGCCCTCAAAAAGCTGGGGAGAAAAAAAGGGAACAATTTTGTTATCCTCAATTGGAAAACTGGAATGTCAGCTTTCACTCCTAAATTCCTTCCCCTTTTATTCTCTGATCTCACATCAGATCAAGGATGGTGATACATTTCCATTTATTTCCCACCATTTTGCTGAGGTGGCGGTAGGGAGGAGAGCCACACAAGGCAGAGATTAATACCAGAATTGTAATTCTAATATCTTTACATTAAACAGTAACCTGCTACATTGAAAATTTACAGACAAGAAGAACCTGGAGTGAATTTGTTTTATTGCATATCTTAAAGCCTTTGATATGTGGCAGACCTGCTTCTTCCAGCACTGAAGTAGAAGAATGGGAGAAGAACTCTAAAGGAAACAGGATAGCACTTCAATAAAGAAAAGCTATCCATTTCTTTTTAATAAAAGATTTTTCTGTTGGCCGGACTGTAGCTTTGGGAGAAAGGCCAAGAAAGGTGTCCCAATTAAATTTACATTGATGACTAAGATGCAGTCTTGCACTTCACCCTCTAGTGGGCAGGAATCCTTGGGTGATAAGTGATGAATCATGGCTTTTTAGGAACTCCAGGACTGCATGTAGGCCTACAGGCAGGATAATTGAAACCGTTAACGCAGTGGCCTATGTGATCAAAACTAAACTTTGCCCGTGACCAACTCTACCTGTTCTTAAGCCATCTTAGTTATGCAGACAGGCATTCAATGCGGAGATGGTATTTTGGCTACTGTAATAGCATGGTAGCTGTGGTAATTCTGGGCTGAGATGGAAATTGTACTTGCGGTATCAAGAAATCTCTGGGCAGTGGTGCTTATTGCCATGGCATAATTTACTGCCTCCCAGACATCAGAATTGACCTCTTCAACATATCACCATCTCCGCATCTCTGTATGGTATGGAATACCTTACTGGGAGTGCAGCATTCTTACTCTGAGCTAGGGCTTTGTCACTGTGGGAGGCACCAAGTTTAAGAAATATCTTCACAGCACTCCCAGCAGCCTGCAAATGTTTCCCAACCAATCAGTCTGCCTCATAAGCAGCATTTGTCTGTACTTTCTCCTAGACTGATAAGGCTTCTCTGTCTTGCAGTTCAAACTACTTAAACTGATGTTTCTTTTAGGCTTATGTTGCTTCATATTTGCTAAAAAAAAATATGTGTAGAAGTGATAGTATTAAAAAAGTGTAATGTGTTTCAGAGTGCTGCATGCTTTGGCACAGTGTCTTCTCTGCAGCCTGAAGTTCAATGTTGCTTTCCTTTTGTACTCTTCTCATTTAAACATCTACTGACCATCCCTGCAATGAACGAGTGTGTGGGTGTCTTTTTCTTTTGTTTTTCTTTTAATTAATTACTTTCTTTCCTCCCCAGACCACTGTATTAGCTGACTTGCTTGTAGTTAATTCCCTTAAGAGAACAAGGATTGCAGAGCAGCAAAATGCTCATTTGTAGTTTGTGTAATGCCTGATGAAATATTCAGAAGTGTGCAACACACTGCTCCAAAACTCACTGCTGCAACGTAACGCTATGTAACTTCAGAAAGTGGATAAAAGCTTCTTTTTAAAAACAAACATACAAAAACCTTCCTAAAGGTCCGGTAATTCTGCAGAAAGAACTCCAACCCCTGTTCTGAAAGCAGCCTAAGTGAGAAACAGTATCTAAAGGAGCCTTGCTAAATCTGTGGCTGCTGTGGTCTGTCGGCTGGCTGTGCCCAGATTTGTTAGTGACAAACCAGAGGACAACATACCGTTCATAGGTTTACATGCTGCCTTCAGATTTGCTGTATAACCTCATTGAAACCAGAAGTATGGGGAGTGAAGAAGCAGAACTTGGTCTCCACTGTAATGTTTCAGTTAAAACAGAGGAGGAAGGAAGCAGGTAACTGCTCTCCTGTCTACCGCTTCCAATGTGCGTTGACTTCTGGGCTCATGCTGCTGGAGGTTTTCTGCCTTGAGCAAAAGATGAGTCTTACCTAGCTCTTTTTCCCTATGCTGTAGCAGTGAATTCTCCAAGTTAGTGGTTACCTCTCCTGCTAGAAGGCTGAATCCAGGGAAAAAAAAGAAAAATAGTGTTTTATTTTAGTCTGCTTTTGCTGTCAGAGGTAGCTACACAGTTACCAAAACTCCCACACCATTGCAACCCCAGCAAGTAGCCCCTCTGCTATCTTCTGCTACAGCTTCCAACTGATACAGTGTCCAACTGATACAAGGCCCTGGTTGACACAGTGCAGCGCTTGTGTCCCTGGATCCTGCGGACAGAAAGAATGTTTCTTCTATTTATTCATTTTTTCACACCTCTTTTTACTCTGTATCAAAGCAATTACAGTAGCAGACAAGTAACTGCAGGTGCTTACTGTTGCCCTGAGACACCAGTGGCACTAAATCCAGGTGACAGTTTTCCTTGCCAGTTTGTCCCTGCTGTGTTGGAGGCTGCAGCATCCTACCACGGCTGCATCTTGTCTGCCAGAGGGAGCAATAAAGTAGAGCATCCCATTAGGCGGCTCTGAGCTCGAGGTTGTTTGCACACCAAATGTTGCTCAGTCCTGCCGTACTGATTCCTTTCAATGTAGTGAGAGTGCAGTTTTCTTCCTCAGCCCCCAAAGAGTATTTCTTCCCTTAAGATATCTGAGCAGCCCAAAATCAAGTTACCACAACACTGCCATGCTAATAGTTCCATGCATTACATTTTTAAGTATTTGAGAGGTCTCACAAATCCCTCCTTGAGAGAATTATTTTTAGAAAGTATCTCATAACATGGCTGGCCACTTACCTTGTCTCAGCAGCTTTGCAAGAATCCCAGCCTATCTGCCTGACCATGAATTCATTATATTGTGTTCTGATCTGTATATAAATGTGGCCAATAGCAGTGCTGATGGTTCAACTGTAAGAGGACTTCTAGGGTTCTCATTTTCCCCCGGATATGTGTTCTATAAAAATGTACCTGTTTTTTTTTTCCTTTTTAGTCTTTAGCTATTGTGCTCGTGAGAGAAGTGTGCCAGCAGATCTGAATTAAACTGCATAATGGAGATCTGTCCTCCTGAAAAAAAAATGTCCTTGCTGGAGAAGAGAGATCTATATATGAATGTCTAGGAGAATTTTAGGCAGCATTGTGAATTTTGCTCTTTTGGTTATTCAAACAGTGGAGGGGAGCTTGGCATGTGACACCCTATCCGGTACTGTAACCAACAATGCTGAAGCCTGTGGATACATGGCTGATAATTTGAATACCAGTTTTTAGTGGCAACTGCTATCCCCCATCTGTTTTCATATGGCTCTGAATGACTTCATTTGATACTTATGTTCACTGTTTCCTTGTAAGCATTGGAATGCAGCCCACTTGAGAAAACATGTATTTCAATTAACTCACCCCAAGAAAATGGGACCTTTTGAATGTATTTTTTTTCCTTCACATCCCTGACAGCAAGTCAGTAACACAGAGCCCACGTAACACCAGGAAAAGCATAAAGCAGAAGAGCCTTTGCTCTTTCCCTTACAAACACAGGGGGATTGCTTTTCACCAGCAGTTTCTGAAGCTGTAACGAGAATGAGAGGAAGGACAGGGAAGATAAAGCCTTGCAAGTATTTATCTGACACCTGGAAAATGTAGCATGGAGCTCAGGCTGGCCCATTGTTCCTTCCAGGATTATTTTTTTCAGTAACTTTTTGGGAACAAAACTAAGGGTTGCTGTGAGCCATCCAAGTAAGTTTGGCCATTTCTACTCCAAACAAACAGTGATGCCGAGATGACTTCTACTTTAAGAATCTCATATGTCCAGTTATGTGTATATACACAGGACACTAGTGTGGTGCAGTCACGAGTCACCTTCCTTTGGCTACAGAGGAACACAGATGAAGCTGATTTCTTTCCAGAGCAGTACTGTTCACTTTTTCCAGCCTGGAAACTTAGGATTGACAATTCAGAGCTAAATATAATCTGGCTGGCTGCAGGGAGTGACTCAGATGCAACAAGCGAGTCTGCCCTATCGCCATTTCCAAATAGCCATGCTGGCTCTTCAGCATGAGTAGCAGAAGCAGGTGGGGAGCTAGTTCGGATTCTAATCTCCTTCTATCCAGTTGTCCTGTCTCCTGTTGGCACAACTGACTTACAGGGTCTAGAGCCAGGCTCTGAAATCATTCTGGGGGTTCTTTGTTCTCTAGGGAAATGCCCTCTGGCACTGCAGGTACAGTGTTGACATGCCCGTCCAGAAAGAGATTTCTTCAGCTTGTGCCGGATATGAAGCACAGACCACAAACCATAGCATCCTCCTCAGCACTGGGCTAGAGTGGTGAGTCATTGTGCCCATGACTTTAGAACAGTAAGTCTGACTGCAAGGTCTAAGGCAGAAAATCTTTACTGCTTTACAGGAATAGTGTTATGCTGCTGTCACTCAGCTGCTGTGTAATTAGGGCTGTGCAAATACAAGCAAGTAAATCAGAATGCACAGGATATCACACAGCTTATTTCAACAGAAGTGAAATATAGTTGAGCCTGGCTTTGTACAAGTACGGAAACAAGCTAAGCAGAGTCATCAGTGAAAAGTGAGGACAAAGCAACCTCTTAAATACTTGGGAGCAGGTGATGTTCTCCTCCTGGTCCCAAAAAGGGACTTGCTGTTTATAGTCCAGAGCTGATCCACTCAGTGGCTTGGTTTGCTTGGTAACTCCAATAACAATAATAGAACACAAACCTCAGCAGTCGCCCCTTTGCCAGGCCTGGCTCTTCTTCCTGCAAGACCTTTACCCCACGTGTCCAGTTCCATCTGACTCTCAGACACATTTGCTTGGGACTGGGCTTCTGTGTGTCATGCTGATGGTGGTAAGCTGCTGCAGGTTCATAAAATTACCTTAGTCGGGTATAAACTGTTAAGAGGGATAATTCAGAGATAAAAGACTACACAGAACAGTAAAGCATAAATAAATTTAAAAGAAGAAATCATGGGGTGAAAGTCTAGGCTCTAACAGTTGTTTCAATTCTGTACTCTCGGGAGTAATGCCTGCTGGGGAAAACCTTCCTTTCCTGTCACCTACCCACACAATGTATCTTCAGTTTAAGTTAAAGTTACCTCTGAATCTCATGTTTGTTTGGCAAGGGAATTAGTGTAACAGTCTGTATCAGCATTACACTATTTTCTAAGATCTGCTATGGTTTTTCTATAACTATAGGCAATTTAGGTAGCTGGGCATAATGAACATTGCCTTCTTACCGAAGAAAATTGCCAGTAAGTTGCTTCCACGTGCTTGTTTTGACATAAACACCATATGTCAAATTTGGTAAGTATCAAAGGCATAAACAACAATAAAGTAACTTTCTATACTCAACATTTCCCATGCGTTTTGCCCTTTGTAAATCTAGACAAGATGACAAAAGCTAGTTGATCTGAACATCTAGGCTGAGCCTGGTTTTGGTAACGTGCAGAGGAAGCTGTTAGGATTTGCTGACTTGGACTGTGATATCAAGCCAAACCATTGAATAGCCTGGGTGGGAGGCAGTCTGGTGCTAAGTGTGTCTGTTAAAAATACGATGCAGAAATTCTCATTATCCTCAGCTGTGTTCAAGAAGAAAATAAAGACAATAAAGACAAAGATTATCTAAAATATGCTAGTTCATGGCTACAGGTTGCTTGTTCAGCTACTTTGGGGTAAAAAATCAGAAGTCAATAATGACTTTTGCAACAGCAACTGACTTCTTAATGACTTAGCTGGCTATCTACCTACCTAGCGGAAAAGATACCAGCAAGCTGAATGTTTGCTGCATGGACACAATTCAAAAAAGCTCTGAAACAAACTTCCTCTTCTCTGTTTTTTTTTCCTTTTCTCTCACCTCTTTTCTCCAGATTTCTGAGTCCCCTGAATATGCTCATTGGTGGTACCGTGGTGATCCTGGTGTTCCTTGGGTTTGTGTGGGTATCACACAACAAGGATATACTCCGCAGGATGAAGAAGCAGTATCCAACCACGTTTGTGATAGTCATCATGCTGTCTAGCTACTTCTTGATCTCCTACTTGGGAGATGTCATGGTGTTCATGTTTGGGATCACTCTTCCTCTCCTCTGTAAGTATTTTTGCTATTCTCTGAGGGCTGAACTGAGCTTTCTCCAACAAGTCTTGAGAGACTAAGTTGGCTAATGGCTGTACTCTATTTAAGTTGTCTCAAAGCAAAATCAAGACTGGGGGAGGGGGGCATGTAAAACAGCACAAGTCATCTTGAGCGTTATTATTATGAAATAGATACTTGCAGTTACTGAAGCAGTCATTCAGAGATCTTCTTCCAGCCGATGCATTCATTGGGTGTTACTGATTAATAAACGTGTTTTTGTTATGCAGTGATGTTTATCCATGCTTCTCTGAGGCTCCGGAACATAAAGAACAAGCTGGAGAACAAAAAGGAAGAAATAGGTTTGAAGAAGACCCCAATGGGTATCATACTGGATGCTCTAGAACAGCAGGAAGATAATATCAACAAACTGGCTAGCTACATACCTAAAGTAAAGGAGTAAGCAACTGCAATGTGGTGTTTTTGCCTGTTGCAAGAGTGTAATTGCTATTTACTATTGTTCAAGCTTGCTTTCAGTTTGTGTACAAAAGAAATGCACATGTCGTACAGATTAATAATTGCAGGATACAGTATTCCAAGGAATTCAGGGTTCCTCTAAGAATATTAAAAGAGTAACTTTTTTTGTTGTATAATTAAATGTTCTGGTGTTTACAAAAATACCAACTTAAACATATTTGCTTGTCTCTTATTCTTGGGGGGATAAAGGGAGAAGAGGTGAAAACCTATGGAATGCAGTCTCTTAAAATGTCTTGCAGCAGATTTGTCTGTTAGTAACACTCCTTTCGTCTCAGTTCTCCAAGATGGCAGTTTAGCCAGTTTGTTATGCTGTGTAGCACCCTCATGCTGGCAGTGTTCAAGGTGAGCTGGAATGTATCGGAAGTATGTATCTCTTGCATCCTCTAAACCCCTAACTCCAGTGGTCTTGTATTAAGACCACGTTGCTAGCTTAACTGGCAAGTGGTAAAACTGTGCGATACTCATAACCAATATGGGTTCTGTCCTCACCTCACATTCCTCCTTTGGTAGCTGGGAAACAGTAGATCTAAGCATGAAGAGTATATATGGCACCGTGCCTCTCAGATCCAATTAAACATACCTTTGTGTTCCCTGAAATCTTCATTCTGTTGATCTCTAGAAGCTGCTCTTCTCTGCAAGAGAGGCAGAACTTCCTTATGTAACTAAAACCAAGCATGGGAGGAAAAAAAGGTTTTGGATAAGCTAGATGAGTTAGGTTTCTACCCTATTGATGTTTTTAAACACTGCTACTCTAGGACTTACCTTGTTCTGCTTTATTCTGTATCGGCTGTTTTGTAGATGAAGGTGTATGTGTGTTTTCATGTGTGGTTTGTTTGGTTTTTTTTCTTCAGCAGAATGCAAAGAGAAGTAAAGCTCGCACTTCACTGACTGTAGTACTGACAGTCTTCAAAGAACAAACTGGGTTTCAGGTTTATGAGTAAAAGCAATAAACGTCAAGATACAGTTATTGAATACCCATTCCAAATTCATACAGACACTTGCCTGTAACAACTCCTGACAGTGTTGTGTGGGATTCTTTTATATATATTTTAACCTAATTACCAGCTCTGATGGAATTGAATTGCTAATAGCAGCTCTCAAAATATAATGGGAAAAAAACGTTGTCCAGGTGACACTCCATTTCAAATATTCTTGCATTTCTCTTTTTCTAACCAAGTAATTAATATAACAATAAAGCAAACATCCTTACAGTTGCAGCTTTTATGTACCTTACCATGCTGTTTTCATAGTGAGCTGTGTAGAAATCTGAACACGTCATTCCATTTAAGTGTTAAAGTGATCAGTATTTATTGACAATAATTCCAGCTGGAAAGTCAATGGCCTGCTCCTCACTTGTAGCGCATGGTCTTTGTTTTTGAAAACTGTTTCCACACTTAAAGGTAGTAGCCTATGGCTTCATCATTACTGTAGAATTTTAAAAAACTGCACAGTTATGAAGAAAAATAAACTCTAATGGTGACTACTGAGTGTATTTCTTTCAGGCTGGGAAACGTGACTCTAACCTCAGCCTGTGGGTGTCTTCACAGCTGGTGACCTCAGTGGGGTGGTGGTGGGAGAGCTGTGGTCACCCTTCCACTCATGCCATGAGACAGTGCTTGTGATGAATTCTGGTTTGGATTGCTGTCTCTATTCATGCTGCTGAGGCACGAGAGAGCTGCTTGTGAGCTGCAGGAATGGTGCAGCCTCGCTTTTGCATCCTTGCAAAAGCCTCTCTGCAGAAGTGCAATATAGAAGCATTTGTTCATGTTGTTTCAGTCTCTTATATAACTCTGCTTAACTGCGATTTTACATATCTTCTAATTACCTGGGAGGGATTTCTGCCTGCTTCTAAGGTTACTGAGAGCCATGCCCTGAGCAGCACTAGGATTTAGCTGCCAGAGAACCATTGCAAGCAGTCGTAGGCAGCAAGGAGAGGCTGACCTGCAGGAAGGCCTGCCACAAGCTGCAAAGTGGGCGTTCTGAGTGAGTGGATCAGCCACAAGAAAGCAGTGGAGGTGAATCTTAGCAAAGGGGAAGGCTTGGCTGGGAGGAGGGGAGTGGATCAAAGGTGATTTTACAGAAATAAGCTTTGTAGCTTCCAGTAACTCGGGGGAAAAAAAAAAGAAAAAGCTGATCTCACTTGGCTGTATTCCACAGGAGAGTGACTGGTAGCTGCTGGAGAAAAGTCTTGCAGCAAAACCATCCAATGCAATTAAAAAAGGGGAGGATAAGAAAAAATTCACAACAATATTAAAGTAAAAACAAACCGTGCATATTCAGGTTACAGAGAGAGGGTTAGGGCTCATCCTCCACGTGGTTGAGAGCAGTGTGAGAGGTTGGCAGTGGCATTTTGGTGCATCCCAAGGTGGTGGGGGTATGGAGCCCGATCCAGGGGTGAATTACGTGGAATTAAGATTACAGCTCTCTGAACAGCATGGCATCATCTTTTATGTGCTGGTCAGGAATGAGACCAACCGGACTGCTAGGAAATACACTGGTTTGAAATCCGGATGCACCAGAGCTCCTTCTGTTCTGCAAGCTTCTTACAAGCCATGGATGTGCTGCACACTTCTTATGGAGAGAGCTTTTATTTCATTCATTTCCTTAGCCTAAAAAAGAAAGCTGTTTACATAGAAACCAAATGCTTTTCTCATGGACAAGAGAATAATCAAGGAGCATGTGTGTGAAAAGAAAGATAAGCTAAAGCACAGCGTGTTCCTGCAGAATTGGACAGCAGAAGGACAACATGGAAGCAAAATAGTTTACTGACAAACTAGAAAGACTTAAAGTTATTGATGTCTCTGAGGAAATCCTCCCACAACAAACTGGAGCCTTGAATCCATTTGGCAGACAGATGGCACTGGGATTTTGATACCTGATGAAAACTCTTAGTGCTGATTTTTCCCATGCCAGCCTTTTTCATCACACTGAGAGAAGTGCATATTGCAAGCTTTGTTCCCAAAGAGTCATATACACCACCTGGGTTCTGCAGAAAACTTCTGCTGAAACAACTGCCAGCAAAACTTGAACAGTCTTTGCTCCGAGTTGTTTTCTTTGGGTCTCTCACTCCAACTGCTTTGGTAATGGCACCTGGACAAGGACAAAGAAACAGTAAGGAAAAGAAATTTCTCAAAGCAGTTCAGTTCAACATAGACACTCAAACCTTCAGAAACTGTGAGAGGATCAGAAACGTAATGGCAAGGAGCATCAAGGAGTTCAATTGGGAATTCAGGTTTGTCTGCAGTTTCCCACTTGCAGTCTGTGATGCTTAATGCCCAGTAGATCACTTTATAAGCAATGAGCCTCCCCCCCAAAGAGAGCAAGGACACCTAGGTTGGCTCAAGCAGTAAAGCATAACAGAGTGACACGAATCTGAGGGTATCAAAGCAGAAAAGCAGTTACCAAAAATCACATGAGCAGATAAGAATAAAACCCTAATGCCCTAAATCCAAGCCATTTGGCCTGATACTAGGTGGATCAACAAAAAATCAGCACAAATGGCCTTTGCTTCATCTTTCCGGGTCACCCAAGCATCCGGACATGGCTCCCAGCTCAGCCAACAAGCAGCTCTGGAAGAGCAAACAGCAACAAATCCCACAGCCCTTGTCTGTTAAGGTCTGTCTGGGATTTTGGGTGGGGGGAGGGTGGATTAGGACTGTGCCAATAGGAAGCCACAAGCCCAACTCCTGGTCTGGGGGCAGACCAGTAGCTTAACTCCAGATAAGGGTTCAAGGTCACTGCAGGGCTGATCCCTGCTGATATTTCAGGACAAGACACTGCCTGAAATTACTGAGGGAGCAGTTACTTCGTGCAGACAAATGGAAGCAAAGTGTCCCCCACTGTATAAAAGGGTCAATATTAAGCAACATATTAATTACAAAATACTATTTGACCATTTCTATTTGCAAGGGATTTTCTGTCCTCTGCCTCAGACTTTAGCAACACAAACAGAGGCATCAACATCACTAGCTACGCACATTTTGAACTGCTTTCAATTTTCCTTGAATAAGGGTACAATGCAAAGTAATGCCATGTTACAGGGAAGGCAAAGAATGAGCATCAGAAGCTTCCTGGGAAAATGGTTCTCATCATCAGGCCACCAGGTTCTGTGTGCACCAGCACAGATACCTCCGTGTGCCTCAGGCGAACTTGGCCTCTGATTCTCTGATTCTCCTTCCAGCACCTTAGCGACTTCTTAACACAGAATAAGAATGAGCAACAAAACCCAAATCCATAATTCGTACATTTGTTTAGAAAATCAGTAGAGCACAGGACCAATTATTTTACCTGAGATGCTTTTATGCAGCTCTACAATTGTAAGCAGGCAACCAAGGAAAAGCATCTTCTACCCATCCTGCTGTTATAATTCAAAATGTAAGGCACAGGCTCAGGCCCATGGAAAATAGATTGTAGAGGGGTCTTTGCACCACCTCTGCTATAGAAAGTAGTAATAATAATAGGGCTACAGCATATTTTTTTTAATGGGGACCTAATGACAGATTAAATGAATTCTGTGAAAAAACAACCTGTTGTATCTCCGATCTTATAAGAGCATTTGCATAAGATAATAACTAATACATTATTACCAGCACATTAGCATTGAGTTCCTCTGAGTTTGTTTGCCCCCGACTGAATTTCTTTAACTTTACGACTGTGGAACAAGAGGTCAAAGTCCCACACCTATCACTGGGATTTCACTAATTTTGCCCTATGATGGAGCAAATGAAAGCCAAGAAGGCAGTGGGGCTCTGGTGATGCTGGGGCATCCCCCCCATTGGATGCCATAGAATAACTGCACACAGCTTTGGATGTGCTTGGAAGTCCCACCGTTGTGCTGATGGGTAAAGCCCAGGATGAGAGGTAGTGGCTTTAAGGTGGACCAAGGGAGGTTCAGGTTGGATATTAGCAAAAATCTCTTCTCAGAAAGAGCTGTGATGCAGTGGCAAAGGCTGCTCAGGGAGGTGGGGGGGTTCACCATCACTGGAGGTGTTCAAGAACCATGGAGATGTGGCACTGAGGGATGTGGTCAGTGGGCACGGTGGGGGTGGGTTGGGGTTGTACTTGGTGATCTTAGAGGTCTTTTCCAACCTTAATGATTTCATGAAAATAGCAGCTCTGGAGCATGATCCCCTCCACTGCTAAACACTCACTGGTTTCAGGTACGCGACATTGCTCTGACGAATGTCATTCAGCAGCTGATCTCGGGGTGTTATCTCGACGAGAGGAGGGGGTCTTCTCCTGGGGATCGGCTTCAGGGTCTTGATCACATCCTTGAGATTGGTTTTCTCAGTGGGCTCCACATACTTGGGCACGGCGGCTTTGCGTTGGATCTTCTTCAGCTTGATCACCCTGAAGCTGGGCTCAGCCCCACGCGGCTGCTCAGGGTCTGCGGGCCGCATGCTTTCCTTCCCCCGTCCCTGCGGTGCTGAGGTGGGGATGGGTGGTTTGGGTGCTGGGGGAGCTTCCTGTGGCCTGGGTTGGGGCAGCGGCCCCCCCAGCATCTCCCACATCCCAGGTGGCAAGCCCAGTCCGTTCTCCAGCATGGTGATCAGCTCTCTCTGCTCTTTCATTTGCTGCTGCCTTTGCCCCTCCTGCCTCTTCTGCCTCTGCTTATCCAGGTTCCTGCTCAGCAGGTTGGTCACCACCATCCTGGGCCCCGGCAGCTCGAAGTGGTAGCCCATTTTCAGCAGGGTGTTGTTGGCCTTCAGCAGCCTGGCGATCTCCATCTCAGCCTGGTGGCCCAGCATGCTCCTCTGGTTGTGGAAGCGGAACTCCGTCAGCATCTCGTTGTACTGCAGGCACCTCATGATGGCCACAACGCCCTTCCCAGAGATGAAGTTGGAGTCGATGTTGAGCGTGGTGATGCTCCTGTTCTCACGCAGCATGTTGGCCAGTGCAAACGCAACATTGTCATCGGCTCCCACGTTGGCCAAGCTGAAAGTTTTTATGTTCTTATTCTTCTTCATCGCATTGACAAAGTCTATCAGCATTTCTTTGGGGATGTTCTCTATGTTGTTCAGGTTGAGCTCCTTCATATCTGGATTGTTTTTTCGGACTTTCTCCAGGCTCTCTTCTAAGTTGGTTTGATTTCCTGATGGCCTGGCGCTGAGTTTCATGAAGCTGGTATCCAATGCTAACTTTTTGGGGATGTTCAATTTTGAGATTTTCTTTTCATTTTCTTCTGGCTTTTCTGTGGTTTCCCCTGATTCCATACCTGATTGCTTGCTTGTTTGATCACTGTGATGGTTTTCATTAACACAAGTTTCCTTTGTTTCTGACTCACTCTCATCTTCCTCCTCTTCACCTTCCTCTTCTTCCTCCTCCTCGTCCTCTCCCTCCTCGTTGCTTCCATCTCTGTTCATCTCCCCAGGCTGTGTTACTGCATGAGACACACTCTCATTTTTGTAGTGCCGCTCCTTCCCATCAGCGTCTGGCCCCCTCCTGCCGCCTGCATCTCCAGGACCACCACCATCTCCCATCTCCTCTGCAGTCATTCTCTGCAGGAGACAGAAACAGCCAAAATAACATTAACCTTGTGCTAAAACAATGGGATGGCAGTATTTTCATGCCTCTATGTCCACTACAGAATAATAATACTTAAATGTGCTATGAAAGTCAGTGTGCTGGATTGGTATGGAATGAAAGGACAGTTGCTCTGAAAGTGGCTGTAGGCAAATTTCTCATCTTTGCCCTTTAAGAACATTGACCAATAAATCCTGGATGGATTTAATGCTATGTTAAGGTGGTCCTGAAACCTTTCTGGGGATTAAGGAACTCTGATCCTAATCTACTTCTGGGTTTGGTGTAACTTTTATCATTTCCTTGTCAAGTACCACGAAACGCTATGAGCCCACAAGAAGTCTGGCTGTGTGCTCAGCCTGAGGGAGAAAGGACACATTGTGATAGCAGCAGGGTCAGCTGGCTCACAGACGATGAGGCCGTGTGCTGGTACCTGTGTTATGGAAGCAGCCATGAAAAAAACACAGTAATAACTTGGTTTTATTCTGAGTCCAGAGATAGGAAACTGGGTCTGTACACAGAAAGGCTGAGAGGCAGTGGTGTTTTTGGCATCAAAATACAGCCACCTGCAAGCCTCCCTCTGCCTCTCTCCTCCCCAAGTCACTCTCCTGGATGAGATTTTTAAGAATTTCCCCCCTTTCTGAGGGCAGCCCCAGCACTTTGAAGGTAGAGGGGTTTCTCTGAGCCAGAAGTGCCACAGCTGCCAAGGCAAATCCGCCAAAAACCAAGGATAATGATCCACAGGTTGGGCTGGCCCCATCCTGGCAGATATCTGAGTGTGACCTTAACCTCTATTCAAATCATATGGATAGTACACCAAATTTAAGGACTGCACTGAAAAGGATGGGATCAGTTCATGGAGTTTGAATGCCTGCTCGTTTATGTACGTTCACATTATAAAAATGGGCTGTAGGACTTTTCCCCCAATATGACATTACATTCTACCGATGATTACATTAAACATACTCATTAAACTCAGTGCTCCATGGAAAAGCAATATGATGCCAATCAATGCGCAAAGCCAAACCGATGTCTTATATCCTCCACATTGATTTTCTGAGAGTTTCTCAGTGGTTTGCTTTATTGAAACAGCATTAGGAGGTTCTTCTGTTGAAAACCACATATAAAGATTTAGGAAAACATCTAAATATAAACTTTCATACCAGTCTAAGCTGGATCCTGACACTACTGAGACTTTTAAACCATTTAAACTCATGGTTTATACCATACCAAAGAATGGAAGCAGGGCTAGATTAAGGTATTACAACTACAAAACGGATCCCATAGCAGACACACAGCATTGCAACTACAAAGCAGATCCCATAGCAGACACACAACAGACAGGTGTGAGTTTTTGCTGGTTACCTCAGAGGGCAGGAGGGTGACAGGAACTCTCTCATCCTCAAGCATGCGTCGGGACGCCTTTTGCCAGTACAGGTAGTCCACCAGGGAGCGGTGGTCAAAGCTGCCTGTTGGGGGCTTCTCTGTCTGATCCCTCTGTATCATCCCTGTGGGGAGCTCGGGGTCAGGGGCCATCACCTCCATCTCGCTCTGCAGCTCCTTCAGCTCCTCAGGGGAGAGATTGGCCAGAATTTCATCTTCATTGATGTCCTCGGGGGACACGTCTTCATCAGACGTTTGGCTGAGTTCAGACATATTTGCTCGTTCCCTGCTTCCCCTGTTACTTTATAAAACTAAATAGAAAGATAAATTTGATATTTTTTCCCCCTAGCAGTAGCTCATTTGGTTGAATCGACGACTCTGTGTTTTGGTTATGAGCGGCGGCAGCTCTCGGTCGCAGTGCAGCAGACGGGCAGCACCTCTAAGTCTATATTAAGCTGCACTTGGCTGGATAAAGAGAATTTATGGAGATGCTGCCATGCTCCATTTTCAGCAACGTGTCAGCTGTGCAAACCCTTCTGACATTTCAGTGCAGCTGGTGCGTCCCCCATTGAGATCCAGAGGAGATGGTTGTTTTCTAGGGGAATTTAGCGTGACTTTCAGTGCATGGATTGCCCCCAGCCCATGGGTGGAGTTGATGCTGCCCGCAAGGTGCCTGGGGGAGCTCTGTATGTATAGGAAATTATTATTCTTTATAATTTCATGAGGTGTCTGTATCCATCACATCTCAGATGTCTGAAAACCAGGACTGAGGACAGCAGGGGGATTTCACTACCTTTAGTGAGATCCAAAAACCTGAATATTGCAGGGGAAGTGGTGCAAGGTCACCTGCTATGTGGGCTACAAGCTCTTCCAAGTGTCAGACCCTGGTAAGACAAAGCCCCTGAGATGGGAAGAGGCAGCCAGTGGTCAACACAAAATGCATGACATCCATTTGGGGACGGGTCCATCCCCTCTCCCAATAGTGAGGGTTCCCCAGCACATCACAGCCTGCCCAGGAGCGATGCAATGCCCCACTATGTACACATCCCCACCAGCCTCTCTCTGTCACCAGATATTGGCTGAAAAAATGCATCTCAGGTTCAACCTTTTTCTACTTTGATCTGTCATTTCAGGGACCATCAAGTCAAGTCCTCACCTTATGACCGTGGAAGCATCTTTCATAGGAAAGAAGCTACAGATGTGAAGCTGTGAAACCCAAGTCGCAGTGGGTCAGAGCCCAGTCCCAGTCGTGTTGTACTGGAATCTGCCAGCAGAAAAACCATGTCTGTGAGATGGGGCCTCATGTTGCTGAGTTCTGTAACAAGAACCGTGGTGTTCAAAGCCCTATTAACCTCAATTAAAAAGCCACAAACCACAGGTTGGTGCACCACTGCAAAGAATTCAAAAATCTGAGAATCCAATAAATGGTAAATGTAAAAATAAAAACAAACTAAGCCAAGTACATAGTGCTTCTGTTTGCCCCTTTGGTATTTCAGGGGCCATCCTTATTTTACATTATGCAGTAGCAAGCACAACAGCAGACCCACACATCAATCTATCTGCTCTAGCAGCTCTAACCCCACCAAGTGCTGTCCATAATAGAGTCCATAAATGGTTTCCTGATGTTATCAAATAAATCAATGCGCTCCAGTAGCCGGTATGTTATTCTCCCAAACGATGCTGTTTGGGTCACAGAAGCTGTCTATTCAGTGGTTACAAATCGCTTGCTAATTTCTTGACTGTAAATAAAGCCCATGGTCACCTTCTTGTATTTCCACGATCCGCAGCCAGGCCCATCTTGGGCCCTGGTCTTGCCAGATCTGCTGAGTTAAGTAGGGTCAGCCCATGAAGGCCTCCCGAGATGGAAAATAGGGATACTGAGAACACCGACAGGGATTTAAAAAGCAAGCTTTCTTCTAAGTAGAAATATATCATTTGTCAATACTGCTGTTAGGAAACACTACACCTCTGGGAGCGGTGCCTTCTCCATCGGGCACAGGGCAAAGGCTGCCCAGTGACACCTCTCCCAGTGGCACGAGTGCTAATCCCATAGATTTCCAAAGTGGGTATCACATTTTGCCTACTTTAGGTCTCCTCCATAAATTACACTGAGTACGGGATCCACTTCCTTTTCTAACACGTTGCTTAGTGTTTTGGTGTACTGGAAACAGCACATTAAGGCAACAGAAGACACCCTTTGGGCTGAAACCATTCTGAAGGCCAAATCTAGAAGTTCTTTCCAAGGCAAAACCCAACTCCTCTTCCCAGTAATATTTTGCAGGCATTTCCATGAAGGCTGTCCAAAATCCTCCCTAATGCCATCACAGTGGATGAAAGAGGAAAGCCACTTCCAACGGTGGCACTCATCATTTCATGCCAATTTGACACTTGCTTGGGATTCCCAGCACTAATGAGCTGCTGCACGAGTTGTAGGGATGTAAGAAGTGTTAAATAAAAGGAATGAACTCTTACTGTGTTGATAGGAAAAAAGAAAAAGAAAAAAGAAGCTTGCACTTTCAATGAACAATTCGTACTTCTTGTTTACTGTTCCTAAAGCAAGTAGTTACTTGTGGATTGGTTCATACATGAAACTCAGCAGGCTCCAGTGCAGGATGGTTGGTTCTACATCAATGGCTTTTCTCTTTTGTGCATGTTCTTCGAGGGTGCCAGCCTATCTGTCTTGAAAGCAAAACGGTTGATGAGTTTTTAACTGTCAAGTGAGGTTGACTTCTGTGTCATGTCTTGACACTAAGCAGGCCCTCAAGACGTGCTTCAAGTGCCTCAAATTTATTCTGTATTTAAGGTAATCGATGGCACACACACTGATGCCAAATACTTGAGAGGAATTTCTATAATGCTGGCTGTCATTTTTTCACTAATAAAACCAACATATTTATTTCCCTTTGCTACTGATCCATGCCATTTCCCAGTGCCAAGGCATTAAGTGGAAAACAGTCAGAGAATGTGCCTATGTAACATAACCATGCATTGCTTTTAAGAAACACATAAGCTCGATGGGGCAGTCTAAAATTGACCAACAGAGGCATACACCAAGAATGTGCAGCAATCCCTGTAACGCTATATGGGGATTATAACGGGTCAGATGATGGAGACCTGAACAATAACAACCGCTGAGTAATGAGAGCGATCGTGGAGAGAAACCCTGTGGGAAAGTCACCAGGGAGAAAAAAACACCCCACACACCTCCAAGCGGTTGCAGATACATGATCAGATTGAGTTTGCTGCTTAAATATGGAAGCGATGTCTGGCTTTTGAGGCATGTGCCCTAGCTGCTTGAGGGGGAGCGGTGAAGTGGAGCCCTGGGGCAAAGCAGGGGGACAGGGACCTGATGTGGAGGCCTGGTTGCCACAGTCTGTCCCAGTACATAACCAGAAAGATTTATTATGTATTTATTTTGCACACACCACTGTCAGATAAGGCTGAGAGCAGCCAAACAAAGTCCTCGCTGTGCCATAGGACAGCACCAGTGCCATCATCCATTATCCTTATTGCAGGGAAACGAAAATGAGATCGTGAGCAGAGGGGAGGGGAGTGCAGGGGGAGCTGGGCCATGCCAGGAAATAAAAAGAGCAAATTTCAGCACCAAGCAGGGCCCCAGCACCCCACAGCGATACCTGCAAGGCAAGGAAGTGCACTCACATCTAACACCAGCTCACACTGGAGAGGACGAAATCATCAGTTGCTGCTTCCTGAACCATTTCAGCTGTTTGAAACCATTTGACAATAACCTGCCCAATCCCCACGGGCAGCAAGCAGAGGTCCATGCCAGTGGTTGCTCCCAAGCAGGTGTTGTGCTCTGCACCACCAGCAGCGCTATCACATCTCACATACCCTCCACATTTGTGTGGCAGAGCCTCAAGAGCAACAAAAGCCCCACCCTACAACAAGCAGATAAAATTAAGTTTTACAATATCTTCTGCCTTCTTTGCCAAATGTATAATTCACCTCCAACCAGTGCATGCTAGTGCTGTCTGATCAAAACCATGATAAGAAAGCACAAAGGGCTCTTGGAGGAGTAACACCACCGTCGTAACCTTGCAAATGAGTGATCTCCTCTCCGAGCTGAACTGCTGAATTCAACACAAACCACACAATGAAAAGAATCAATGAGCCAGCAGATCAGATATCAGAACCTGGAGTCCCTCTGGGTAGCAATGTCACCCTTTGCTTCAAACACAGGGGTGTATCTGGATGTCATGGCAAACAAACCTATCACAGCCTCCTGCCCTGTATCACCCTGCCACCAAAACGTGCCCAGGGGAAGTGCTGCTGGGGCTACGTGATGGGTTCTGCACATGTCCTGCCCTAACCTCTGGCCAGGAACAGGTGGGAGGCTGCTTCTTGAGTTACTCCAGCTGAGCCCCTGCTGGCTGCAAACCCTTCTCTGCCTGCAACTCGTTGATGGCACCCCAACCATGAACTAGAAACTGAGACTTGTGCATGCTACTGAGCTCTGGGAGAGGGTGCACATCCCTCAGAAGTCAAGGGCTTGCTGAGGGATATATGGTGACATAGATAACGAAGCTGGATGGAAGGCAAGGAGCTTCTCCTTGGCTAAGGTTTCATCACTCTTTGACAAGGACCCTACTGTCTCCATGTCCCCCCTTGCTACCAGCACCAAGCACTGCTTACACCATCCTTTCTTCCAAAAAGGGAATGTCACATCAGCTTTACTTTTGGCACTGGGGCTTGAAGATAATGGCTTCCAATGACAAATCCAGCCCTGGGACATGACCCATATGGTCCCAAATCCGCATCCAACAGCTGAGAAGTGGAGGTCTGGCAGGAGCAGTGCACCAGGATGTCACCACCTGCATCCACTGGTGTCACAATAGTGTTTGGAGATGTGGAGAGTGGTTTTGGGAAGCTCAGCTGGGTTTGTGCCTGAAAACACAGATGGAAGCCAGGCACAGTCCCATCCACACCCTGGCTGCATGTACTGTGCCACGATGAAGCCCATCATCCCACTGCTTGGTGAAACAGGCAGCACCCATATCTGCACTTACCCCACTTACACTGAAGCAAACATTAAATTGTTTCTAATGAAAGCTGCATGAAGTGGAACAAGTTGGGTTGCACCCAGATTAAAGCCCCTGCCCTGTGCCAGCACCACAGGGCCGTGAACGAGCACACAGAGCTGTTTGTGCCTTTGCACATTTACAGAGTAAAACAAGAACAATGGGGAAGAAAAAGTCTTACCTCGAACAGCTGCAGTGAGTGCCCAAAACAATCTGAAAGCCACTCCGGGAGATTTCTGTTTGCAGAGAGATAAGGACATCCTTTAGGACGTGGAGTTCCCCCCCAGCACGGAACGAACCCGAGACCACCACGGTGTCCGCGAGCGCTTCACCTCGGTGTGTCACGCTGTTCGTGTCCTGGCTTTGCTCCGGATGGCAGCAAACACCAATTCCTGAGGACCTCGGAGCTGGGAAGGCTCCTCTCCTCAGCAGTCGCTAGGTGTCCCTGCTCACCCTGCGGTAAAGTTTCACCAGCTGAGGCAGCACGTCAAACAAAGCCCGGGTCGTTTGAATTCCGCACTTGAAAAAATACGATAACAGTTATAACCACATCATCGTTACCTTTTCAGATGTAGCACCAGGTCCGTATAGCACAACAGCCGTACACCTAAGCAGCACGGCAGAGCTCAGCAGGCTGGGAAGTCTGCTAGCCCAAAGGGGTGTGGGCAGCAGAACGTGGCTGCCTGCTGGCCAGAAAGCCCTGTGCCCTCCAGGTTGTCACCCACGAGGGGTTCCAGTTGCTGAAATCCAGCCCTGGAGGTTTCGTGCTCCATGGTTGGTGGAAGGACTCCACTTGAAGCCACCTGCAATCCCCACGTTCTCAACACACACATCCCAAGTCACCCCAAACCATCCCGATCTCAGCCAAACAACAGCAGCAGCCGGGTGCCAGTCCTGTGCCACCATGGGCACGTCAGGCAAAGCACAGCCCTGAGCAGGAAGGGAAAAGCCCACACAAAATTCAATGGCTACAGCACTGAAATAAAGGAACGTAAACAATGCTTGAAACAGGGAGCAGATCTTGTCACACAACTCATTTCCTTTTTTAAATGAAAACCCTTTGTGAGCGCTGATGAACTGCCAGAGTGCAGGGACAGCATTTGTTCTGCAAGGGGCAATGGACCCCAAGCCATGCAGCTGCCTGCTGCAAGCACACCCTCAGTGAGAGAAGTTTGCCAACAGAAAAGGCTCCAGAACTACCCGGAGAAATGAAACAATAGGACAACATGGGGTATCAGACCAGGCTGACCCCCTCTTGTACTCCCAAACCTGGATATGCCACACACTGCGCTCTCCCAGGCACTCAAGCAGAGACACCTCAAAGAGAAACAGGAGAAATGCCAAAGAGGTTTTTGGTAGCACACTTTGCAGTTTATTGACCTATACAAAATAATAGGTCTAGAAATCCGTAAGTAGTAAAAGAATAAGCAAAAAAGAGCTTTCGCATTTCTAGAAGGCTATACAAATATGTAAAACCAAGGAAATAAGTTATTTTTTTTTATTTTCTTGGGCGTTTTTTTGTTCGTTTAATTCCCAATTGCGACTCTAATACAAATGACTAAGTACCAGCTTAACAAGTGTGTCCTTCTGTATATATTACATGCTCTGGAATATTGGTAAAAAACGTCAAAAAAGTGTATCAGAAACCTTTCTATTCACAATATGAACAGGGAGTTACCAATCCTTTGTATAAAAGAAAGAAGAGCACCATCGTATGGGATCCTGAAGCACACACAGCTGAGACGCAAGAGAGGTTTTACAGTATGCAGATGAGTCGTCAATCACACAAGTGAACCCATGCTAACTTGTTCCTACAGGTGGATGATATGAGGTAGGTTTATCCCTCTCTCAGACCAAGACTGCACTTTTCCTAGACACGTGGTTTTGTTAAAATGCTGTTCTGTCACTTGGTGACTCCGCAGCACAGCGGGCAGTGCAGGTGAGCGCGGTGCAATGCTAATGCCCCTCGTTGTAAGGCACCCACTGGGCTGGCTGTGTTCGCATCCACCCTACAATACTGGCCATTACGTCACGTTGTTCCCGTGCCAGGCGGAGCTCCCCACTTCCATCCTTGATTTGCTATGGCAGAGCAATGCGGAGCTGCCATCCAGGAACGATGGGGTCCGCCTGTCCCCAGACTGTGAGGTTGTACCACGGAGAGGTCAGGCAGTGAGGTTGTTTGTGACACTTCATCACGGAGAGGAGCAGACTCCTCTGCTTCCCAAACCCACAACCCGGAGTTTTAGGTGACGTGTTGTGACAGCTAATTCTTTTCTTCCCAGAACTCCTTTGCGGTGCTAACAATCACTCTTAACAACACTCCAAAAACAGATAAATTCATTCAAACCTCCGTAACAACAACAAAAAAACCCAGCCTTCCTTCAAGTAATGTTCCAATACTGATCAAATCACCCTTTGCCTCATTCACACACACAGAATCAATCCTTCATCAGCTTATGAAAGTCCTTCCAGGTCCTCACAAGCCATGGTGGAAGAAATTCCCATTTGTTCTTCTTCCAGACATCAGAATTGTGCTCCTAGAATTCCTGCCTTTCCCAGAAGTTTCCTTTTCACATTAATTTTTTCTGAGGTTTGCTTTCAACACCTTCCAACCTCTCCACAAAAGTGCTCGCTGAACATAAATACTCCAACCAAGTGCTGCATCTTGTCATAGATTCGGTTGTGGCTTGCCCTTGCTCGTGGAGGCGATGTGGATTCAGAAAGAAACGCCATTCTTGGTAAGACTTTGTCATTTTGCTACAATCGCTCTGAATGCTGAGTTTCAACGTTCCCGGCGACATCGGTCTGGAAGGTGCACCCAAGATCTCCTTCGGAGTAACAGCATTTTGTGCAAGGCACGCAAGGGTACGAATGCGGGGCTGTGGGTGGTCTACACGAGCGTCCCAGGCTTGGAATCCTCATGCCAGAACAACCTCTGCTCGTTGCTGTGCAAGTCTTCCTCCAGCTGGTTCTCCTCATCGCCGCCCAGCTGGCTTGGCTCCGGGTACACTCTGTAAGAGATAGGGCACCAGGGATAAGCAGGAGCTCCCATCCTCCCCAGAGCCCCAAGCGCCCACCGCCTCACTGCAGTGGGCACGAGCACATGGTGGCCCCGTAGGCTGGAAGGAGCTGTGGATGCTGTGAGTGCACTCTGGCAACATTTGGATCCAAATGCAAACCCCAGGCTTCGTGCTAGTTGTGTGCAACAGGATCGCTGCTGCTCAAAGTTGTCGGGAGTATGGAATATATTGATTGCTTGTTTGCCATAATCACATTGAAATAGAAAACCCCACAGATTAATGATTGGCCGAGTAATTCAGAATGTGGAAAACAGATAGAAAAAAAACACTCAGGAAAAGCTGCCAAAATACACAGATCTCAAAGCTCAATTATAGAAAGTAAGTAATTAGTACCAACAGCACTCTTAAACACTACTGTTATAGATCTCTTAAATCACTGCAGTAAAACCAACAAGGCAGTCAGCTTAGCAACACGGATCCAGCAGAAGCCTTTGCATCTTTCCTTACACTTTAGCTTCTTTCTAAACAAACAGACAAACAAGGTGGTCCTTTCCTGCGAGGCACCCTGGCACAAGCACAAACCACAACCCCTGGTGCCAGGCACACACATGCACAGTACTTACACTACAGCTGGCTGTGCTTAGCATGGGGGCACTGAGACATGGCAGCATCTGTGCCACTTCTGGGACAGGCGGCTGCTGTTCTCCCCGGTGACGGCTGGCGTGCAAGCACCAGGGCAGAGCGAAACCGCAAAGCAGGAGCAGCAAGAGTCCTGCATGCATTTCTGCAACACCCCAGCGGGATCCTGGGCTCCTTGCAGTCCTCAGGAAAGCCCCTGCACCCAGGGAGGCTGCAAGCAGCAGCAAGTCGTGCCGAGGTCGGTGGCTGAGCTCTGCCAAGCAAGAGGCGCTTGGTTTATTAATGGGCTGAGCAATGGTGGTGTTGCCTTGGAGCAGCAGCACGCAGGTGTGTGGCTGAAGGGAGGTGAGCAGGGTGCTCTGCCCAGCTCTAGTGCTACCCTGCTGGGAGCACGAGGCTTTGGCTGCATCAGCTGGGAAGCTCATCCATCCCCATGCCTGTTCCCCCTTCCCCGAAGGCTGCTGGAACAGTTAGGCTGATCTAAGCCAACAAGAAGTCACCCTCTTAAAAGCAATTCTATAACCACTCTTCATCCCAGCCCTCTGAAACCAAGCTGCTGGCTTCAGATGTTTTGGTAGCCTATAAAGTGCAGGAGGGGCAGAAAATCTCAACCTTTTACTCACCTGCTCTGCAAAGGAAGGTTGCCATAAGCATTTCCATAACAGCTGGCAAAAGAGGAATGAGATAACGTATCATAATCTGAAAGTCCCAGTGCAAGTGGGTTCCGCCAGTTCCCAGCAGTGTTTGCAGAAGATGCTGGAATTAAAAATAAAAAAATAGTACATCCATTTAGATCTTTCTGCAGCCTAAGGAGATGAGAGAAATTACACAGTACTCATTACTGATCTCTATGGGTTTTTGTGGGACACAAACAAAATACTGTCTATCTACAAGCACCACAGGGAGCAAAACAGTGTGTGGGCAATATTCCAAGTGAGAGAATCTCTCTTTAATAAGGACTGTGGTGCTGACTGCACTGTATTTTGGACAGTGTCACAGCAGCTGCATGTGTATGGCATACAGGGGGGTGCACTGCTTCTACTTGGTAGACACACCTGTTTGAAACATGTGGCTCTCTGTGCTTCTTTAGGTTACTGTGCTTACAAAGAGTAAAAGTTTTACCCAAAGAAGGCAACAAGCACGTAATATTCTTCCCAACCACAGAATAAAATAACAAAAATCCCGTTGAGTTCCTTATCTGCCTTTCAGCCTTGCTTATATCATTCATTACAGGGGACGAATTTGATGAACAGAAGGGATGTAAAGAACACTTAGCATCGAACCAATGAGACATTACCCGAAGAGAAAGACGACACCCGACTGCTGGGAGAGCACGGCACCTGCAGACCAGCAAAGCCCAAACTCCTTTGAGACCCTCTGTCAGACTCAAAGCCTGCCTGCAGGCAATGACCCTGTTCCTTTAGACTGGAGGCACGCTGGTACCAACCACGGAGATGCTCTGCTACTAAGGCCTTGTGAATGTTTTTGGTTATGTGCTCCGTTTTAGCAACTTGCTTCCTCGGAAGCCGTAGGGTTGCGTATGGGTTGTGCGGTACTCTGTCCACTTCGTCCTCATTGTAAGACCTGAATTCCCTGTAACGGTCGTATCCGTAATGCGCCGATGAGCGATACGAAGGATTGACACTGTACTGTCCCTCCGTGTCGCTCTCATAAACGTATCCTCCATTGTAATACACATCAGATTCAGTGTACGGGGAATATCCAGAAATATAGTAGCTGGAGGAAGGCTGCTCCTGGCTTTTGTGGTAGACACCATTCCGGATATCCTTCTGGGCAAGATTTGGCATACTTCCTGAACCCGCAGCAGAGATGTGCTGTTTCTTTGACCGTCTTCGACCCCTGGTCCTGTTGTCAAGCGTCTGAGTAGTGTAATATGGTTTGGGTGTAGGTGTCACGCAGTAATATTCGGTGCTTGACTGGCTGGTGTAGGATGACCCATCATCGAGGATCTCAGTGCTGCTGCTTCTCTGGGACTTTGTGAGGGAGAAGGCCGTCTTCTCGGCAGGAACCTCAGACAGCAGGTGGGTCTGGGACTCCAGGCTGCCGCTGCGCTGCCTGCAGTGGTGTGGGGAAACATCTGGCCTGCAACAATACAGATGTAGGTTGGTTAAATGTCGTCTCATGCAGGCAGAGAGATGGAGAGAGCACACGTGGACTAACCAGGCATGCTTCCTCCCCAACCAAAGCACAAAACCAAACCAACATTTCCTTTTTACATAGAATTCAGCTTGGTTGAATTTTCCATTTGCTGCAGCAGTAGGAGATTTTTCAGATAAAAGTTATGGTGAGCAAGGTAACCTACACGAGTGACAGATGCAGCAGAGCTCACAGCCTCTCATTTTGCAGTGACTCACAGGAGCAAGCTCACAGTCAAAGTAGATAGAGTATGTAACACCTAGCCAAGCAGTTGAGTGAGGATGGGAGCATAGGAAGGTGGGTTTCCTACAGCTGTGCATCCCACAGCTGTGTTACCTCAGCTAAATAAACCATGAGGTCTCTACCAGCTTTTAATATTTATAGCATCTCTCCTTCTCACAGTAAGGGCAGTAATTTGGATCTCTCTCCTCCATTGGGTGTCATACTTTTCAGGAGGCTCAGAGGACACGAATCCACAGATGATATCTGTAAGCACGCACACGGCTTCCATCTCACCCCTATTTTGCAGGCAGACTCCCACTTGTGCAGCAGTGCATGCTGCTATTTCTGCTGCTGCCCAGTGTTTACGCTCATGTAAACGCTCTCACGTGCGCGTCGCAAAGCTGGTGCAGCACTGTGCCAGCAGATGGTGGCTGATAGCAACCCAGTGCCCCAAATATCCAGATGAGACATTCAGACAGCCCTGCCCCTTACTGTAAGTGGCTGCTACTGTAGGCATTGCGTGTGAGCACAGGTGTTGTAGGCATGCTTCTTCCTCCATGGGATGGGGCCGCTCGTTCCAGGGTGCGGTAAGGACTGCTATGAGTGGAAAGTGCATCCCTGCAGTGAAGAATACAGAGTTCCAGTTAGGTTAAACACAATGCAAGTCACACAGACTGAGACTATGTGCACTCTGTCTTAAAGAGAAGGGAGAAAAATAATCTGAAGGCTTCATAAAACACACAGCCCAAGAAACAATGAGACGAGTGGGAATCCCTATACTGAGAACAACCAGCACCAGATCAGACCCACACAGCACAATCCCACAACTGAGCTGCTGCTCCCATGTGCTCCATGGAGTCGTTCCCCCAGCACACAACTGCCCAAATCCTATAAATCCATATGGGAACCTGAGCCACTCTCTGCAGTTGGCACTGATGCTGGCATGTGGCTTACATCCCAGTAATTCTCCTATTTTTAGACAAACTGCTTCTCAAATCTCAGGTGACTTCTGTGTGTTGTAACAATGTACCTGCTGAAATACTGATAGGATCAGGAGGGATGGGTATGGTTTGGTGTTATCTGAAGCAATTACAGTCACCAGGAAAAAGACAAGTTGTTTAATACTGGAAACAAACCACAAAAATAGAGACAGAGAGTGAAAGTAATGGTGGGCAATTCCTTAAGCACAACCCTTCCCACTGCATTTCTCACCTGACTCACAAAGACATCACTCCCCTGCAGTTTCACAGACCCTGATGACTACCTGTACACACGTGAATTACTAAGCAGCAACTTCAGTGCTTATCACCAAACTCTCAAACCACAAGAGAACCATGGAAGCAGCAGCAGCAGCTGTGAGAGTCCGTAATAACAAATCTTTGACACAGACAGGACCGAGCTCTCGTGCAGAGAGCAGAGCTGAGATGTGCAGTACCTGGAATGTCTTGATTCCAAGAGCTGCTCGTTCATGGATGACTTTCTGAGATGAACTCTCTCCAGCCCGAGAGATTTCGGTGGAAGCAGCCTTGGGGAAAGCTGAGCAGAGCTGGTTCGTTGTGCTGGCACACTGAGGGATTCACTGCCTGTTGGAAAGGAATATGCATTTAGTTAAACAAAATCCATGCAATTTTTGCCCTACATGGAAATCTGCAGCCACTGAGCAGAAACTTTGTGCCACGGAGATGAGGGCAGGAGCTGTGACTCCAGGAGGCTGCAGCACAGCTGCCTGCATCATGCTTTCCAGGCAGGACATCGTGGAGGCTCATGCAGGTCTCACAGCCCTGACGGCTGCTGAGGTTCCTGCTCAGCGCTGTGCAAGACCACCGAGTGGGAGTTCCTTGGACAAGTGCCTGTTCTGCAGCTCTGTCCCTCCCAGAGCAGAGCTGGCACGCTCAGCTGCACCAAAGTCAGCTCCTCTCCCTCACCATTCAGCACTTCACTTGAAAATGATATTTTAAGGATTAGTTTAACTACAGCCTGAAAGGGACTGACTTCAAAAGCGACTGAATGAGCACTGACAGACAAATTTGGCTGAAGGCAGTTGGGAAGATGTTGGCTTGATCCTTGCTCTCAATCTGCTTAAGGTAAAATCCAGCAAAATCCCATTAGAGCCAAAAGGAAACTACACCTAACACAGGTAAATGCAGGACAAGTATCACAGAGAACGTGTTCCCAAACCGAAACCTCAGCTCTACTTCTGCAAGCAGGAATCAGGTGCAACTCCTTTTTATAGTGCCAGATGGGTTGTACGAGTCTAAAACTGGGACAAGCGAGATCAGAATCAGGCCCGAACTGAAAAGTGAGTAATAATTTAGATAATGTTTGTCCCCGGATGATGATTATCCAGCAAAGGGAGAGGCATGGTAAGTCCTTCCACCTTGTGGAACAGGGTGTGAATGTGTGCCTGTGGGTGTGTGCGTGAAATGAGTAAGCTGAGCAAACACCAAACCCATGCAAGATGGAGCTCAGTAGGTAACACTGAAACGTAAACAGATCATTGCTGTCTCTGACTGTTCCACTTCTAGTGAGTTTTAGTAGCAGTGAGGACAGAACGGCTGGGCAATCCCTCCCAGCTCCCACCTCCTCCAGCCACTCATCTGCCTCCAGTCAGGCCCCAGGGACAAAGCATCCGTTGGAAATTCACAGCAGCTGATCACAGTACAACCAGATGCCTTCTCTGAAGATGACTCAAATCAGCCCACAGAGCAGAACCTTTCAATAAGTAACTCATTATGAACACTGACTCCTGACTAAGCTCTTTTTTCCTCCACTGTGATTTGTCACTGGAAGACAATAAAATAGCAGCCTAAAGGGTGTTAAGTCAATGAGTATCTCCATACACGCAGAAGGAAGAAAAAGATAATCAACGTACCATCATCATAGGTTGTTGTATCAGAGAGAGAGCTGCTCTCAGATGGGATTATATCATCTGTGAATGAAAACAAGCACTTTAAGAACACTCAACATTAATTTCAGAATATCACACGGAGTTTATTTCCCAAAGCTCCAGAGCCAGTTGATACCCATAATGCTGCAACCAAACCATATCAGACTTCAGCAGCAGCCCGAAGACAGCCCTGCTTTTCTTTCCTCTCAGGACCTATTTGTTTCCATTGCAGATCTGCAAGCTACCTACATCGTTATCAAAGCAGATTTTTTTCAGCTGTGGTGGGAATCAGGCCAAGATTCAAAAAGGTGTTTTCCATTCAACTTGTAAGAGATCTCACAGGGTGTTCTGCTGCTTCTGTAGGAGGCAGGAGCCTCCTATACAGACATGTAGATCTTAGCTGCTAGCATCTAATCTCCTCAGGTACACCTGAAATCCTACCACGTACGCCCTGAAAACCTTTTGAAACTTGACATTATGTTAATTTGAGTGCAAATTCTGCTTCAATTCAATTAGTATGAACTTGGGAAATTTTTGCTGATTTCAATCACATGCAGGAGCTCTGAATTCAAATCCCAAACCTGTTCAATTCCCTGTAAAAGGAGAAGAAACTCTCTGAGGGTACAAAGGAAGCGAAGGAAAGGGAGAGGAGAATGTGGAGAGCAGGAGACAGTCCCATGTGTCCTTTGCCTCCCATCCCTGGGGGCCTGAGATGGAAACAGCTATGATGTGATTCAATAAATCAGTGTTACCATTCAATGCGTCACTTCCAAGCCACTCCCAAACTTTACAGCTACAAGAGACATCACTGCTGAGCTCCATGCAACCCTGCACCTTGACCCAAGAAAACCATCAGTGATAGCAAAAAGGTTGCATGTAAAATCAGGTATTGAAGTTGAAGCAAGAGAGAGCTGCTTCTGGTGAAGTAAATGCACTGTGCTGCAGGAGCTGGGAGCTGGAAAGGAATACGGCTAACCTACTGCTGGAGCAATGCCTGCTGCTCCCACCTGCAGAGAGGCAAACCCTCAGAGGAACCCGGTCCCTTCTGTGCTCCCCTTCTCAGACGGCAAACAAGGATGCCATGCATCAGATATTGCAAAACAATGGGATAAATAGTGCTTGTTTAAGGACCAAGGGGTTGCATTGAAGTTCCTTGTTTGCATGATGGCAGAGAAAGCTCCATGCAACAAACAGTAGTAGGTATGCATGGATGCTCTCTGTGCTCCTACTGGCCTTCAGCAGCTTACTCTGCTGTTACTGTACATCATGAGCACCAGGTAATGCAGGACCTCCCACACTTAGTGCCCAGATTAGTGAGCAATAGCTGGAAAAGCAGATGCTTTCTTCACCTCCGTCAATCAGGAACGAGATGGGCCACATTAAAGAGCAATAATCATCCTCTCAGGATTATCGCCTTGTGATGATGGACAGCCCAGCACTGCTGCATTGCGTGCTGGCTGAGGACCCACACCAAGCTCTCAATGAGAGTGAGGTACAGCAAGAACAGGAAAACTCACACAGTCTGGTTGTGCCAGAACTGCAGCATTGCAGAAACAAAGGGAGCGAGACCTCATGTGTGGCAGCTCAGCAATCCACCTGTATCCAATCACTACAAACTGGGACGCCACACCAGTTTCAGCAGCGATGCTCCTGCCAGCCTTCTATCTATAGCACTACTGGCCTGCACCCGGTGCTGCTACGTGTCTGCACTTGTGCCCAGAACAGCAGCTAATCTGCCCTCAGCCTATGAGCCGTGTGCTTACTGTAGCAGATGCAGCAGCAATTGCATCTTGCTTTCTTACTTAACTGCCTCAGAGAAGATAAAAATCACGTAGAGAGATGTAAACAAAACGCATCAGTGAGCCAAACGTGACTTCTTTTTTCCTGTTTTCATCAGAACACGGGGAATTCTCTTGTTTACCTGGCAGAGTAAGACTCGATTTCTGGGTTGGCTTTTTGCCACACTTGATCCTGTATTCATTTATGGAGTTTTCTATCTCTTGAAGCTTTTTTACAGCATCAGCATACTCCTGTTTTCTTTTCTTCTTCACGTTTTTGCAGAGGTCCGGCTCGCTGGCAAGTTTCTTTGCAGCTTCCACCAGCTTCTGCTGTATGACAAAATTGCTCTCCAATTCCTGCAAAGCGGGATCCTGCAAAATTGAGAGGTGAGTTATTCAGATGAGATTACACAAAAGGCAATCTGGTTTTGCAGTAACGAAGCGAGATCTTGAGCACAAACCACAGAAACACCAAAGCTTATACACGAGAATCTCAGCACAGGAAAACTTCAGATCTCCTGTCTGTGACTCAAGATCATGAGGTCTCTTGAGAAAGACCCGAGGTTCTCAAGGCTGGGTGGCTGAAGTTGCACACCTGAGTTCAAGGTTAGCCCCACCTGTTACATGGCCAGCTCACAGACCTCCCACTCCAAGGCAAAGCCTGAAAACATCTCTTTGAATTCTCTACATTAGAGAAAATAAAAGTTTCCATCACCGTACCTACAGAACAGGGAGACTGGAGATTTAATGAGTTGTTAATAAACAACTGTGAGAGGTTCATATGAACGAAGCGGAGAAGTGCAAAGTGGCATAATATTAAATCTGGACAGCAGGACTTGGTTTCAGTTATGTAAGCAGTTTGCTGCAGACAGAGGTTATGCCAGTACTATAGGAGCCACGGCAGAGAGTTTGGGGTGAAAGATGGATGCAAAGTGCTCAACATCTACTGCTACTTGGATGATAGAGCCAGATGGCAAATCTCTCAAGGAATGAGGGGGAATGATGCATGTCCAGAAAAAACATACACCTGAATTAGCACAGCTCCTGAGTCAGGCTCTGCCAGCAAAATTCACCTTAGCTTCTTGAGCAATATAGAAAGAGCTTCTACTTAGGTGGAACTTGCATTAAACCAGAGATAAATCTCCTCCTGCTGTCATCTGTCACCCAGCCATGCTTACAGACAGATGATTTTGCAAGGGGGACAACACACCTCTGCCATGCTCTGGGTTCAAACACAAGCTCAGCACGAAACAAATCAGTGCTCATGAGGAAAAACTCACAGACATATGTTGCCAAACGGCACTATCAATCTGTTCTTTTCCAATTAGCAGCAACATTTACATTAAGATATTAGTAATGCAGCCAAACCAGAGTTCAGGTTAGAGGGTTTTGAGGCTGAAATAAGGGCAGCACCTGTCTAAATCCCTCAGCATAGGCATGCAACTGTCTCATCTTAAACCACCAGGGAAGAGCAGGATTGTTTAGAAGTAGCTTTGGCCACTGGTCTGACCACCCCACCTCTGCTGTGCAAACAAGCCACAGCACTCACCTCCTCAGTAGGGAGCAGGTTGTCATCCAGCTTGAAGGCTGTGCCGACACGTCTTCTGACCTGGGGAGGTTCTTCTCCAGCACTCAGAGGATACTCCTTTGGCATCTTGCCCGTCAGCTCCTGAGGAACAGAGAGGGCTCTACGTGAAGGTCCAGTGGCCAAGAAGGGCTCTCACCCACCCCCACCCATAGGTGCAGCTCTCACCGCCTCACGCAGGCAGATTTTCTTCAGCTCCTCGACTTTCTGGAGTAGTTTTTCCTGAAGGAGTTTCTCTTTCTTCTTTAGCTCCATGATTTTCTCCTTCTTTTGTTCTTCACTGACCTCTGAATCCTGAGAGCCTGAAAAATACATTACATAAAATTTAAAAAAAAAACATAATAAAGAGTTAGAGAATTTGCAGGTAAAAGTCATTTCATTCTGTCCTACAACAAAGGACCAGGCAGGTGTACTGAGATCTCCCCAGAGCTGGCTGACCTAGTAACACTGCATCACCTTCGAGATGAAACATCCAGCTCTTGTGCCATCCAGGATGCAGGCTCTTAGGAAATCCACACTCCCTCAAACCCCCAACAATTGCAAGTAAGCCTCAAGTATACAACCTGAAAACCCACTATCTGGAACATTAGGATTAGCATTATGGATATCTATGATACTTGATACAGGCACTGATGCTCCTCGCTTGGGTTTCAGCTCCAGGCACTCTGGTGGGACAAGGCAGGCTTCCACCTGTCCAGGTCTCCTCCATAGGTGGCAGAGACATCCAGAGACCACTTCAGAGCCAATTTTTATTTGAGAAAATGTCGCTTTTCTGCTTATTTTTGAGGAAGCTTGGGTCCATTCAACTCCTAGAGCAGGTGTTCGAGACCTGCTTGGATTAAACTACCCTCAGACTCAGATGAGACGTGCTGTCATCCAAGGACAGACTAACCAGTAAACTGATAGCAAGTTACTTACGGATCAAGATTACACGAGTGCTTATCTGCCTTCAGCATATTTTTATTTCTTTGTTAGTTATAGCAGGAGAGGAAACAGCATATGATAACAACAGATGTTACCATCTCATATGTAAACTAATGCATACTGTCACAGTTTTGCTGTATTTATGGTCAGCTGGACTCATCATCCCTTCCTACACACAAAAGCCCTGCTGTATTCATGGCCTTGTATTTACCCAGAGTGTTACCTGATGAGATTAAGCTGCCATTGCTGGCCATAATAAGCTGATTTTTTGCCTCCAGAGTCACTAGCTTTGAAACCTTTGGTGTTCCCATCTCTGTCAAATCCATGGCGATATCATCCAAACTTCTGGCTGAAGGAATTTTGGCCTGAAGGAGTTAAGAAATAAAATCAAGTTAGTTCTAATTAATTTCAGAACACAAGGTCACAGAAGATGCCATTTCACACCTCATCCTCCACAAAACCAAGGGCTAACACAACACCCTCACACAAGAGCTGACTGCTCCAGCACTCCTCCAACCTGGCCCCAAAGCCTGAACTGCCTCCAAGTCCCTTCTCTATTTGCACCCTGTGCAAACTGAACAAGGGAAGAGACAAAAGGAAAAAGGTAAATTAAACACTGAGACGTGGGAATTCCCTTTGCTATGATTACAGTTCCGTAGCTCTTAATTGGAGGCAGGCTCAAATGGATCCAATAACAATACTGCAGCTGATAGTCTGCTCAAAAAGCAGATGAAGACTATTTGTATTTTTTCCTCCGGAGAGCAGTTTATCCATGGAACAACATACACTGAAGGACATGCAGGAGAGGTGTTGAAGCTTATGCCTACAGCAAAATGCCGTGTAACTTACTTTGCTTTGTTTTCTGTCCAAGTAGAACTGGTGTTGACTGATTGCCATTACCCAGATGGATTTGATCAGGGAAGTGTTTGCATACCAGGTTTGCACTACCAGCCCGCTCTGACCAAAGGTCCTTCTTGACACTGAAATTCTGAAGAGGTGAAAAAAAATGCAATTTGAGGATAGCCCTGCTGGGTTTAAATCCCCCAAAGCCTCTTTCCTAACCGGTCAAGGCTTCATGCTAGAGATCTGAGAACTTGGACTTCCTTCTCGCCCCCCACCCGCTGCTCCCTTTCCTCCCCCCTAACTCCCAGGAGTCAGCTCCGTAGCACAAAGCCAAAGTTAAACACAGTTCTGCACTGACATCAGTGCAAGAGCCCATCCCACCCATTGGTTCACAGGGACAATGAATGCCCGCGCTTTGTTTCCTCTCATGGCTCTGAGTGTCCCTCCAGCCTCACCTGCGGGGATCGTGCACTTCCACAGCAAACTTCTTCTCACGGAAATAGAGGTTTTCCAGCTGCTTCCATTGGAATAGCTATAGGAGAATTGGGAGAGAGCAGAAGAGCACCGTCATTCCAAGAGGCACTGATATCCCCCCCAGGTTATACAACTCCAGCAAACTACAAATCCTGTGCATTTTCAGTTACGGCACAGACTCAGCAATAACATTCATAACAACAATTAAAACAAGCACACAAATACAGATGCTTAGAATGCCCTTCAAGTAAATGCACACTTTTGCAAACAATGCATGGCAACTTCTGGATCTTGCCTGCAACAACATCTGCTTGCACAGATAGCACATTTAATGTCACCACTCGATGTTTGTAAGGACCTCAGGAAGGTGGGCAAAGTCCTTTTCTTTCTGATTAAATGCATAAAAACCACAAAGTAATCACAACACTGATGGTCTCTCCCCATAGAACAGCAGCAGATGGGGGAAGCCCAAGACCTCTGTTTTCTGAAGATACAGGGCATGAGGCTCAGAGAGACACTTTGGAGCAGGGCTATGACACACACAGCGAAACCACAGCGAGCAGAAGGAGCCACCCCGCAGCACAGACATGCTGCAAGGAAACCACTGCCTTCCTGCTGAGTGCCAGCTGGGAGAACAGCACACCTCTGCAGCAGGGCTCTGGGATTCCCAGTGTTAGAAACACAAGGTGTGAGGGCACACGGTGTCCACACACGCTGTCCCTGAAGGCAGCCAGGCAGCAGTGACCCCTCCATCCCACCCCATTGGCGCCAGCAGCCCCACCAGCACGATGTTCCAGCAGGATGTGGCTGAAAGCAACGCACTGTGCCACAGCTGCAGAAGAACTTCGTGTTTGATCAAGTTGCACTTTGTGCCGTGCTCCACCTGAAGGATTCTCGCCGCGGGTTGGAACAGAGACCCGACCTCATTCACACCTTTGTGGGAAAACCCCAGCATTACTCTTTCAACGAACTTTCATCTGCTTTGATAAAGCTTTCCTTTCTATCGTACTACAACTTGTTATTCTAATAATAAACCTCTGCTCGATGAAAAACACATCGGGGGAAATGTCACTGACAGAAACTCGTAAGTCATCTCCAAAAAGACCGTACA
Organism: Gallus gallus; assembly: GCF_016699485.2. Taxonomy (NCBI): domain Eukaryota; kingdom Metazoa; phylum Chordata; class Aves; order Galliformes; family Phasianidae; genus Gallus; species Gallus gallus. The sequence goes on from NC_052543.1 coordinate 15,543,258, forward strand.
AGTTTGCCACTTCAGTCCATTTATGTTCGGATCCAACCCACCCAACGCTATGAGCGCACCGCCCGCTCTATCTTTGTCGCTGAACTTCCCAAACTACCATTTTCCCACGCAGCCGCTGCCCTGAGGCCCGCAGCAGCCCCCCACCCTCTACTCACCTCCGCACGCAGCCGAACCGCACCGCATCTCCCCAGCAGCGCCTCTCCCCGCGCTGCCCGCCCCGCTCGGAGGCGGCTCCCGACCCCCCTTCCCCGGCAGCGGGCGGGGGGGAGCCCGGCCGGGATCGCTGCGGGTCCGGAGGGGGCACAGTGCGGAGCGGCCCCGCGCCCACGCTGGTAAAAGCGCTGGGTGTGTTCGGTGCCGGGCACGGCGGCAGGTGGTGACACCCCCGGGCTCTTTGTCACTTCCTCTGGGCTGGGCCCCTCCGGACGCGCTCGGCGTTCCCGAGGGTTGCGGGAAAGCCGCGGAGAGACGGCTCGGGGTTAGGGGGATGCAAACGGGATGGTGCTTCCCTAACCTACCCACACCCTCTTCCGCGCCTCCTGAGTAGGGACACAGCACGCGGCAGCGCTTGGAGGGGGGTGCAAAGTGAGAGAGTTTGAAAAACTTGGGGGGGAGTATATAAGGGGAGAGAAAATAAAAAAGGGGAGGAAAGAAAGAAAGGGGGAGAGAAAAGAGGGAGATAAACGGGACAGGGAGGGGAAAAAAAGGGAAAGAAAAAGGGAGGGAGGTTGGAGGAGGAAGAAGGGGGAGATGAGAGATTAAAAAGAAAAGGTGAAAAAAGGGGGAAATGGGGAAAGGGAGCAAAGGGAAAGAAGGGAAAGAAAGGGAAAGAAAAGGAGGAAAAGAATAAAAAGGGAAAAAGAGGAAAAGGGAGAAAGGAAAACGAGAGGAAAAAAAGGGAAATGAAGAAAAAAGCAAAGGAAAGAAAAAAAATAGAAATTAAAAATGAAGGAAAAAAGGAGGAAAAGGAAAAAAGGAGGTGGGAGAGAAGGACAAAGAGAAGAAAGAGAAAAAGAGGAAAAAAAAATAATGCTAAAAATATCCTTTGCATTTTAAGATTGCTTGGAAGTGGCTGAGGCCCAGCACTGTGCTCCCAAGGGCCCCAAAGTGCAGGGCTCACCCAGTGACAGTGCCTGGCATGGGGGGGCTGCCTGCAGCCAGCAGCAGTGCCACCCCAAATGGGTTCACTGCATTCAGAACACCAGTACTGTACTTGGGAAACTGTTACTGCAGGTTTCCTGCTCCAGTCAAATGCTACAGAACTCTACAAAGAAACGTTTCAAAATCATTCCTCATTTCAGTCGTACCTGAACTACCCACACATGCAAAGACTAAACAGCTGTTAAAAAAAAAAAAGAAGATTTGAAACTGGTTTTGAGGGCTGGAAGTACAATTAGGAATAATTACCATGTTTTTTTGTGGAAGTTTTGCAATGTATGTTCCCTTTAACCAGATGATTAGGTCCACCTGAGTTAATGAATGTTTTCTCAGTAGCCTTCCCGTTCTACTGACTGCCAGATCCTAACTGCTTGTGGAAAACTGCCCCTGAGCATGCTGTGGGCCATCCATCAGACCCTACAAAGCAGGATTTGTCTGTTTAGGGTTTGTTTGCACATCTCTTCGGACAAGACAGAGGTGCCAAGTGACCCGATTGCATCTCATTAGCCCTTCATGCACAAGCCAGGCTTCCACCACCCAGCTGCAGCTCCTGAAAGCACCAGGACCTTTAGCTTTCTATGTATCAGAATCATCAAATAGCTTGTGTTGGAAGGGACCTTAAAGACCACCTAGTTCCAACCCCACTGCTGCTGCCTAAATCAGGCAGTAGATGAGGCTGCCCAGGACCCCACCCCGCCTGGCCTTGAACACTTCCATGGATGGACAGATTGCTGGGGGACACCACTGGTCACTGCCTCCATCTGAACCGTTGACAAGAACCCTCTGGCTGTGACCATCCAATTCATTATCCACTAAATAGCCTACTCTTCAAACCCATATCCCTCCAATTTAGAAATAAGGATGTGGTGTGGGACCATTGTCAGAGGCCTTGCACAAGTCCACGTAGATGACATCAGCTGCCCATCCTTTGTCCACTGATGTCATCACCCCATTGTAGAAGGCCACCAGGTTGGTGAGGCACAATCTGCCCTTGGGGAAGCCATGCTGGCTGCCTTGGGTCACCTCCTCATCTCTCATGATCCTGCTCTCGATAGTGCAGAACATAGACCGAAATGAGCACCCTCCTCATCCTCTTTCCCATACAAAAGGAGCTGGTAATTGTAGTCTAACAAGACACAAAACAGACACTGACAGCTTAAGCAGGGAGACACATTAATAATAGAAGCAGCTGGTTTACAACCTGGCTGATCTCGCACCTGGTTTTGAATAAAATGCAGGTTTGCCTGAGCCCCATAGCACAACCCCTGCCTTGAGAAAGGGGCATGGGGCGATGTGCTTAGTGCATGCCTCAGCCTGGTGCACTTAGTTTAATATTTTTTAAATAACACTTTTTTCAAGGGGGGTGGAAACCCAGAGGGTGCAGCCAAAGTGCTGCTGCCCAGCCCCAGCCATGGCCCCAGCATGTACCAAAGCTGTTTCCCAGACCAAGGGTGATGGCACATTCTCACCAAGAGCTGAATTATCCCAGTGTTGGGTTTTCCACCCGAGGGATCGCTGGGCAATGCAGCGGGGCTGTGCAAGCTGTGCTGTTGCACTGGTGGCAGCGCTCCCTCAGGAAGGGCTTCCATAGGGCCCATCAGTGTGACGTGCAGTGCCTGCGATGAGGACCAGCATCCCCATAGCTCGCTGGGAACAGCAATCTCCAGACAAATCTAGCGATTCAGACCAAGGAAACATAAAAGATCTGTGCCCACAGGAATGCACCCCACCCTGATGAAGGAAATTACCACCCTGCGTTTCAGCCCCTCAGCTGCAGCATACTGGCTGGCAAAGCGCCTCCAGCTGAACTCTTTTTATTATTTAAGTTGCTCTGCCTGGCTGCAAGGGGAGGCACCTGAGGAGATGGCAGGAGGGCCAGGCTGCCCCACCTGCAGCAGCTTCTGGCAGGAGGAGGCAGACAGCTCTCACCTGTGCCAGCATAAATTGACAGCGCTCACACCTGCAGGCATCTCACACACTAAGTCAACTGCCTAAAAACCTCCTCAATCACACTCCTTTTGAATGCATTGTGACCCATCCTTGCCAGATTCTCCCTAGCGCTGGCACTAGTAAGAATCAGAGATGTTACTGCAGCAAGAAACCCAGTTGCCACAGAGGGCAACGTGTCCTTTGGGCACAGCCTTGAGCAGCTTTCTGCACATCTGGAAGGAACACAATTTCTGAGCAGCCTCGTAACAGCTCTGTGTTTATTTAAAATAATTATGCGAGCTTAGTATCTGATGTCTAAATCAATGGCTTCTGCTCGGTGAGAAATAAACACAGTGAAAGAAATCTCGGCGTGATTAGATCCACCTGCTGAGCAGCCTGTACAAATGCCATTGTGTTCTGAGCAGCTCAGCAAAGCAGGACAGAAAATTTACATTAAGCAAATCTTCTGCAAGGGAAAACTTTCGGCATCAGCGTTTACAAAGTGTATGTTGAATTAAGAGAGAGATATCATAAATATGAGCCTTTTCAAAACCAGTATATTCTAACAAAAACACTCCTGAGAACATAATGCATTCAAGACGACCGGCATTAGGATTGAAATTCTTGCAGATTTGAAACAATACCACAGCAAGATTACTTTTTCTCCTCAGACACCATAGTTCATTTATCACCAGGGAGTCGCCCACAGAAACACAATGAAGTGGGAGAAAAAGTCGAAAAGCAAGCAAGCAGCCTTCTCACATTCCCATCCCTCAGAGTATCCCCAGGTCTTGGCTGAACGCAGAGTAAACCCAGCTCACTCCACAGTGCACTCTCCATATAGGAGACAGCGCATTGTTTATCTCACCAGTGAGAAGAATACGGGTAGAGATGAAAGACAGAACTATCTTGTTTTGAAACAGCATATGAAGTTCTGGGCCCTGGGACTTGTTTTATGCATTTCCTAATCAACTCAGAAGATATTTGGGATGGGATCTTGGCATGCCACCCAGACACCCTCCATAGTGAGCAGGGGGCACTGCTCCAAGCAGCAGAGATCTGTATTAAGTGCAGCCGAAGGCAGAATGCATTTGCAAAGCAGCAGGACTGCAGAGCTAATCCCAGGTCTGAGCTGAAATCTGAACACAGTCCACAAACTCAGTCTTTTTATGCCCTATAAGACTTCAAGTTTATAATCAACTGAGCTGTAGCATAACCTCCAGCCAGCATGGAGCCACAGCTTTTATCAACAAAGAAGACAATTTTCCTAAGTGACATAAAAATTGCTCTCTGTTTCCAGCCCGTTACAGCACTGGAACAAAGCTCCTCCCTCAGCTCCCATCACTCACAGGCCAGGCAAAGCTGTACAATGTGGGTCCACTTAGCTAGAAACCACTTCCAAAGAAACACAAAGTTCCACGAGCAACTTACAGCAACAGAAATCCTCTCTTCAAACAACTGCAGGTCATCCAGCTAACTACCAGTGGCCAGGACACAACCTCCCAGCTAGCCTGACATGCGCAGGCAGACCTGGCAGGTTCGCCGGGTCCGGCCCCATGTTACAGACCATCCCTTCCAACTGCACCCAGGCAGATAGGCTGCAGTGCTCAGGGTGACTGATCTGACGTGTACAAGCTCTGGCAAGGCCAGGAGATGCATATCTGGAGATTGCTTCACCCAGTTGCCTTGCAAGTTGTTTCCTGCGGAGAGCATTTGACACTATTCAAGCAGCAGTGTTGCTCCAACAACAAAATCTTGGGATAACCACTGTGCTCCAAGGCTCATATTTAGGCTTCTTTGCCTCAAGACCTACTTGGATAAAGCCAAAAGATTTCACTCTTTGAGGAGGATTGTTGGGAATTAATTGACGCTACATTAATGGAAGCAGTTGATTATTTATATATACACACACACATATACATACACGTATATATGTATTTCGGAACGTGGATTTATCTCTGAATATATGCCCACTATCAACACATTAAAAAAATGCAGCCACGTCTGAGAGCAGCCTTTGCTGTTATAAACGACACAAGGAGCGCAGCAAGGCTGCCAGGTGGGCATTTAAGAGAAGCACAGGCACCAGCTCCACATCTCCTATCTAAATCTCAGCAGCTTTCCCATTTCAACAGATCTCAGAAGGGTTTGCACATCCAGAGATCTCTTGCATCTTTAAAAATGGGGAAGGCCAGCCAAATTTGGGTCCATTAGGATTGGACTCAACCTCCCCCTGTTACTGAATTAATCAGGCCTATGTATATTTAAACATCACTAGCTGGAGAAGTGGAGCACAATCAGGATGCTCTCTCCCAGATGGCTGGGGATAAACACAACGGCACTTCTGATCCACAGTATAAACAGCAGGATAACACCAGCACATGGCAGTTGTGAGTTTGGCTCCTTCTCAGAGAGGAGAGCAAGAAAATTCTGCTAAATCCAGCAGAACGAGCACTTCTGCCCAGACAGGCAGACATAATTTACATGCCTACTCCCCTCTTGCTGCTTTGGAAAGAATGGTAATGCCTGCTCCCTGGAGGTTTTGACAAGCTATACAGACTGTTCTCTCTCTGAAAATATATTTTGATATATTTGTGAATATCAACAAACAACAACGCTGGTTAAAGAGAAACTTCTGCCTGCCATAGCACAGACAGTGAGGTTGCATTGGAACAAACAGCAGTGTTTCAGCATCTTAACTCCAAAACCAAGTCCGGACTGGATGGGCACCTCTCTACACCCAGTGTGCTCTCACTCCCTGAACAGTGATTTAATTCCAATTATTTCCATAGTTCACATTAGAAGTGCACTGTGTATTTCAAATATCCTTTGTATGAAAATAAGCTGCATGGTTAGTCAGACTCTAATCATAGAATGGCCTGGGTTGAAAAGGACCTCAAAGATCATCTAGTTTCAACCCCCCCGCTATGTGCAGGGTCACCAACCACCAGACCAGGCTGACCAGAGTCTGGCCTTGAATGCCTCCAGGGATGGGGCATCCACAACCTCCTTGGGCAACCTCTTCCAGTGTTAAACATAGGCAGGACTCAGCACAAACAGAGGTTCTGCCATTTTTGTCCTCTCCTGCCAGCACCAGACACAAATCCACGAGTCCATTGCGATACTACAGCCGTATCCATCCACGCGTTTTCCATGAGCTTACCGGTATTAAACCTTCCCTCTGCATTTAAGCCTCTCTTCTCCACCTTCCCTTTTGATCTCCATTTTCCCTTGTATAATTATAATGATAATTACAGTACAGAACAGAACTGTTACAATTTCCATTGCAACACCTCCGTAGAAATGGTGACTTCTGAGTGCTGTTTGGTTGGGGATATTTTTGGCTTATTTATTTTTAAAGTTTTTCCCCTAAATGTAACTCCTGCTGTCTTCAAAGGCAACACCTCCTAAGAAACTGTAGCAGGGTGTGACTTGGTATCTGGGCCCCGCTGACCTAAAAAAATTTCCTTCATCTGTCTGGTTGATGTTGTAAACCGAAATCCTCAAGCATAAGAAATGCTTGGCAAAGCAATGCTTCTAGCCAGGCAAGGCCGTATTTTCTTGGAGAGAGCTGATGGTCACAGCTGGACATCTTGGCTGGAGAATGGTCTGTATTTGGACTGATAGGAAAATCTCATAGATGTCTAAATACAGGAAAGCACTGAAAGAGCAAGAGGAGCTGCTTGTTGCTTTCCTCTGATGATCGGTGTTATATTAACTTTGACTTGACTTTCTAGGGCTCCTCTTGTGTCAGAGTCATCTTTTAATGCGTGTGCTAAGAGATACCTGGGGTTAATTGCAAGTGTTCTACTGAACAAAGCACAGACTTGAGAGTTCAGTCTTGGACACACAGATGTATAAATATAGCGCAAAAGAGACCAAGTCATAGCCTGTCTTGAAAAAAGAAGATCAAGTTGGGAACTTGAAAGGGAATTGCTCTTCACAAGGAAGTTTTGTTAAGCAGTGTTTTTTGGCACAAACGCACTAAACAATATCATTTTGCAAATGTAAAATTCCCTGGCAGGAAGCACATGCTTCATGTGAACTCCTGCCCAGACAATTCCAGGGAAAAGAGAATAGCAAAACCCCATGTCTGCACCTCCTCACTGCTTCAGCATTCCAACAAAGACATGACCAGAAAGAAACCATTTGCATCCAACCCAACAGCACGGGTTCCCTCACATGCACCCCTGGCTCCTACCCATTACCAACGGTGTTAACCAACTCCTCAAAGAGTTGCGGGGCTCAGCTCCGTGTCAGTGAGACTTATGCATGTACAGGACTGGGCGAGTTCCCAACACAGCGTGTGCTTGGGCTGCAGGATGGATTTCCAGGGCCGCCAACAGAGCCTGTCAGGGCTGACTGATGGGTGGCTGAGGGGAGCCAGCAGTGGAATATGGGACCCTCTGCCCCATTTAAGCAACAACTGAAACTGTTGGCAGAGCTCTCCCATAGAAGACACGCTGGGGAGAAGGGAAGTGGAAAAGGAGAACGACCTCCATGATTTGGCATTTACTCTCAATTCCCCCTTATAATTCATCGTGTCATGGAAGCATACGGTTACCCACGCAGGCCAGCAGCTCCATCCAGTTCATCTTGTATTTCACAGACATCTGTTCATCATTTCACACACAAAGCACACCTCCGACAGCCAAAGGAAACGCTGCCTGTGTAGAAGGCCTTTACTTTGGGATGTGCAGAAGCCCAGTTGCTTGATGCTGCTACAGATATCCTTGGAGGCTGCCAAGGTTCCCATGGAGACTGCTCCAAGACCACCAAACTCAAGACAAAGCACCCAAAGGCAGTTGCTCACCGTGGCACATTGACTTCCAGTACTTTGCGAGAGGGCAGAATTTTACTGCTGTGGTGCTAATAGAATTCTTCTGCCTCCAGTTCTTTGTATTTTGCTCACTAGTTTAATAAACATTAGCTTAAACAAGTATATCCCAGCATGCAACACCCCCCACCCCCTCCCCAAATAAAAAAATCAGATGCAAAAAAAAACCTTACTTTTCTGGGCTTAACTTTGTCTTGTAAGTCGTACTGGCCTATCCCTTTATAACTTATTCCAAGCCACCAAGGGATTCCTTGTTTATCCTGAAAAAAGAAGCCTGCATGAACCAAGAGCTACTTAAGAATTAAGCAATTCCAAGATTACAGCCTGTTTCATTCATGTGACAAGTACAGGTAGGTAAGGAACAAGGACAATTTTTGCAAACAAACTGATGTGAAGTGGATTGCTAAAGTGAATGTTGAAACTTTTTTCCATTGCCTTCTCAGGCAGAGGCAAGAAACTATGCGGTGGTTGTGCAAAGTGGACAAAAAAGCAACAGCACTGCTGAAACAAATGGGTGTCACTCCTTGCAAGAAGTGGCTGTGAGGAGGAAAGGATATGGGACAGAAAAAAACTGTGGCCAATGACTGCATCCATGAAACTCAGGCATGACACAGCTGCAGAAGGAGAACAGTGCAAACCATCAGCTTCTCAGGTACCACTGTCGTGGCCATGACTGAAAGTATGGAGACGTCACCCCTGCTGAGCTCTTCTGCAAGAAAACATTTTTGTCCAGACTCTGCTCAACAAATGGGAATAAATGTTGCATTTTCATCACTCTCCAAAAATACTACTCTACTATACAGCGTTACTCCACTCTACATATGCACCCACTGATCACCTGTCACTTAGAAGCTGTCTTGTTCTACTTTTTTTTAATTAGAAATGTCACTGCAGCAAACATTAATTGCTTCAAATCTAGAAGTGATATCCACTTTAGTTAAGCTGATACAAATTTAGCTCCTGATAGAGCTACAGTAGGTTTTGAATGGAGGTTCCTCTCTGTCTTCTTTAGCACAGTGTTTTGCTGCTCTCTGAAAACACTCTAAAAATAAAACTGAAGAGGCAAAAAGTAAAGAGGTTGAAAAAATGTGGGGTTTAGTTCCTGATAGGAGGGTACTGAATCATCAAATTGCTCCTTTAGGAATGTAATCACGTGTAATAAGCTAAGCAATCACATCATCGATGGACATTTACTCACCTTTACTCCATAGTAATGGACACCATATGTTGGCAAAGCTTCTACCACTCTCATGTACCTGTAGACAGATTTATAGCTTATCAGATTATTTTTTCTAGAGGAAATGATATCTGTTAACATATTTTTTCACACATACATTCAGGACATGTCATTAATCATTTGCATATTTTGAAAGCTGTAATAATTTAATGCCTATGTCTTCAAGAAAAAAAAAAACTATCACCCAGGCTCAGGAAAGATGTGGTGTTTTGGCTCAGATAAAATGAATGGGAGATTTCTCATACAACAAAGCATTCAATCTCTTACCAGAAATTCAAGGAACATAAAGCAAAGCTTCCAGTTCTGCACTGAACGTGTAAGCCTATGGGAAATGTCTGCCTCTAATTATTTCACGATGGTGCTTTGGTAAAAATGGATAGCCTCCAAATGAAATTGTATATGCAGTTGTACAATTGTTTCACAGTGCAATTCAGATGAACACTGAACAGATAATTTTTTTCTCTGTTGAAAGAAGCCCCCAAACTACTGAGACAGAGCTGCAGGCACTAAGCTATGTGACGAAGCCTGCAAGCTGTCTACAGCAGGTGGCTATGGAAGTCATCTCAACCTTCTTGGTCACCCTGCAAGTCCTCATTTTTGAGAACTAAATTCTGAGTATTTGAACAAAGATGTGTTTGCCTTCCTTACAGAACATAAAATATGATTTTCCCTTAGAGCTTGGTGTGAAAATTAAGTGGTAGCAAGCAGGGTATGGAGAAGGCACTACTGAATGGAATCCACATTGTTTCTTCTACATTTGAGATATTTGAAAGAGGAAACTTGCCATGGGTTTCCTCACCTGGAAAATATAATTCCATAAAAAAAATAACTGATAGATACAAAAAATGAAGTTTGCAGTAAGTCATTCACAAGTCAATAAGTGTCATACTCACTGAACAATGGCTTGTCCTCTGGTCAGACCTTTTATTTGTGTATAATGTTCAATCACTCTGTCCTCACTGCAAAACAGGCACAAAAAACAACTTAGAGGTTCAGCGACTTTTCCACATATGACAGCACGTGCTGACATTTAGGTGCCCGCACAGCGTGCAGCAAAGTGCCCCTCTGTGCATTTCTCACTCTAGCTTCCATTCTGTTTCTTAGCCATTTCTTTCCAACCCTTCATTAAGCTGCATCTTAATCCCCACCATCGCATGCTGAGTTCTGGGCTAATTAACAGATCGTTTCAGATCTGCTGCAGATGCTGCTGCAGAAGAATGGTACTAATTGTACAAATTCATTTTCATGTTCTAAAGAGCCAAAGCTTCAAAGGCCTGTTAGTATTCCATACGTAAGGCAGAAGTTTTTCCACTCGTGCACTTTTTCACCTAGCATTCCATAGATGAAGAACTATAGATTTATCAGCAATGGCATTTTCCCTTTTTTTTCTCTGCTATATACTTAAACACCTTGTTTTAAGCAGAACATAAAATATGCATTTAAGTAAGTGTCAGACACCTGAATGCAAAGAAAAACCCAAGAGCACTCATTCTGAAAAATAAATCATAACAGAGGACGAGCATACTTGAAAATACATGAAGTATACATTAAACCTGAAAAATGAAATAAATGAGTGAGTCAAACTCAAATAAAGGGCATGAATTATAAAGAAACAATACTGTTGATTCATCCCCAGTGTTGTTTGCTTCATGGCACATTCATGCCACAGAACTGATCTTGCCTTTCTGTTTCCAGCTATTCTACTTCGTCTTCTCCCCTTGGCCTGTTGAGGAGCATGAGAGTGGCTGGGTGGGCACCTGGCACCAGCCAACGTCGGCACATCACAGAGGCTTTGCTGGTGTTGGTTGAAAAGGTGTTCTTTCCAAACACAGACATGGCTGGGGTTCAGATTAGCTCTTTCTAACGTGTGGCACCCCCGCTTACTCCGATTCATTAACGTGATTGAACTTTCAGTGAGGGATTTGCATCGGCTCTTGTGTAATTCATAACCTTCTAAAACTGGAAACGCTTGAACACAAGTGATTAACTCGAAGTCTTTTATAACACAGGCTGAGAATTGTAAAAACAGTTTGCAAGACTGTCTAAGAGCAGTCCTGTCACTGCCATCCACAGCAAAGATTTACATTTAAATTGACTTAAACTGCTCACCAGTAAGCAAGCGATGGATGTTCCTGCAGTGTCTTGGTGGGAAAGACAGGCAGCGTCTTCAAGTCTTTCCGAGTGTTTTCATCACTAAAGGCAAAAAAAGGCACAGAGTCACTGCTGGTGAATCATAGATGCAAATCATCAGTTTCAGCAACAGGAAAGGGCTGTGTGTGCACCCCAAGAACAGCGTATTGCCCCATATCAAGCCGTCATAGCAACGTAACTCTATCTGCCCTCTCACATGACAGTGATGTATGTGGTGTCATGCAAGCTCCTGTTGTAACTCATTATACAGACACGTGATTATGGAGTCAGCCAGGCCACTGCAGCGGGAGGGTGGTATCAATATTTATTTTGCACACACTTGCTCTGTTTGCTGAGTAGGGAATGAACACTCAACAGCTGCAAGAGGAAAGCTTTCACCCAAAGGCAATGCTTGCAGTGCTATTTTTGCTCTATCTTTAGCTAAAATCCTCCCCAAGAGACAACAAATTTCAGTATGGTATTTGTCAGATCTCGGAGTTTAACGCTGATCTGATTCACAACAAAGGATTTCAATTCATATGCTATGGAATATTTCTACTGAAAGGAGTTTTCCTGGGCTTCATATTGTGCAGAAAGTTCAAATACTTTGGACTTTTGGCCCAGCCTGGAACAAAAGAAAGGCTGCTGAAGTATGTGAGTGCCATTTGTCGCAAAAGCAACAACAACAACAAGAACCAGCAAAATATTTTAAAACCTATTAGTAGGCACTAGCAAAATGGTTAATATTTTCTCCTTTCATGCTCTGCTAATTAATCAGCTGAAAGTTGCACGCCTCATTTGTGCAGGATTTCTTCATGTCTTTGCAGCAGCATGAGCAAGCACGGACACGACTGCTGTGAGAAAAGAATGCAGCAGTCAAGTTCATCAGCATCTGCCTCAACTTCAGCAGCCAGGTTTTCCTTGAAGGTGGTTCCCCACTCATGAGTGGTTTCCATCAGATTTCAGCATTACAGATTTTCTCTGAGCTGTGTCACCCACTCTCCCCTCCTTGCAAGCACCTATAGGGCAGCTGCAGCACGGGAGCTGCTCTGTGGGATGCAGGAGGCAATGGAGGTGCAGCAAACCACTCTCACCTCCAGTCTCATGGCAGATGTCACATGGAAGGCGCAGTAAGTGAAAGCTTTTTGGCTAGTCGCCCTCCAAACTTCTCCCCCAGCCCTGACAATGTGCCTCTAACCTAAGAGGGACCACCCCTGGGGACGAAGAAACAGTTCAATCAATGGCCTCATTATTCTGCAGTGTCTTTGATGAAGTTGCCAAGAAGGGGTCAATTAGCACGCAGGAGCTGTTGTTACTGAGCTTTGCAGCCAGCAAAGCCAGGAATATGCACTTTTCTTTGCAAGCTGGCCAGCACCCAACTGCCATGAACGGGGACATCTGGGCAGAAAATCAGGATCTCTTCTCTCAGCACTTATACAGCCAGTGCTCACACAAGCAGAGGGGTTTTGTATGCGCCTTAAAAGCCTGCTGATGGGATCAAGATGCTACATGATGTCCCAGCTTGCAGATTAACAGAGTTTTGTAGGGACACATAAACCCTCCTGAGGCCTCAGAAACCAGAGCCAAGACAAAAACCTACCCCAAAATGAGGAAAAAAAGCCCCACAAAGTCCTGAGCAATCTATTCTGATCTCATAGCTGACCCTACTCAGAGCAGGAGGCTGGGCTACATGACCTCCTGAGCCCCCTTCCAACTTCAGTCATTGACTCAGAGTAATTTATTATTAAAATAAAGTTTTCCTGCTTTTTTAAAGCCTGCCTCATAATTGCAATGGCTGCATTAACAGTCAGGGCTGGCAGGGAAATAGTGAAGGATGATAGGGTTTCACAAGGAAGCGATAACAAAACAGCTCATTTTTACCAAACAAAAGGACTATTCCTCTAAATACACATTCTCAACCCCCAATACTCAAAGACCTGCTATTAAATCTCTGCTTATAAGTCCTCAGTTCAGAAATCTCATTACCAGCCAAAACAAGGGCTGAAGTACTGGAAGTACTGATGGAAACGATGCTGGGGGTCAGCAGCACACTTGTCGCAGAAATGTCACCACATCTGGCAGCTGGGCACAGAAATGCCACATCATGCCCCATATGTTGGGATACACAGTGACTAAGGGGCTGCCACCACTTATGTGATGCAAGGTGAGGTCCATCCTTTCAGCATCAAGCCAGAACCATGGGCCCTGGGGCAGCTCATTAGCAGGCAGCGTCCAGGGAGCTGTGATAAGTTTTAGAAGGGCTGGAACTCCTCTGTTCTGCCAATCTATGAATGAAATCCAGTTTCTTGTAACAGCAGAGAATACACTTCTTTTAGGAGGCAAAGTTGGTCCTTGGAATTTTCTTGCTAAAGGGACACAGTCTCCTGTCTGGTTGATCTTGTAGATCTGCAGTCTGCTCCCTATCAAAATGGTTTTATGAGGCCTGAAAGTCTATGAGAAGCATAACTGTAAGATTAAACATGAAACAATCCTAGAAAAAATGTGACAGATCTGGAAATTAGGGCACAGGTCCTTGTGTGCTGAATGCCTCCGAAGAAGGCTGGCCCTCCGCAGCACAGATCTGCTGACTGCACACCCAAGGATTAGTATCTGGGATGATTCACGGCTTCACAGATAATAAAAGCCTCAAACAGACATCTTCCTTCCTTCAAGAGAGTTCATTATCACTCCATCTGCAGAGAGGAGACCAAGCACGTCTCCCCTTGACCCTTAGGAACACTTTCCCAAGCCCTCCTGGACCCAGCCATTCCTTAGAGGTGACAACTGCAGATAGGAGCAACAGGTTGAATTATTACCTGTTCCTGTTTAGTTTCAACACAACCACCAGATGACCCAGACATTGCAGAGCAGAAGCTCCAGGCCCCAGATGTCCTACTCAACCCACTGTCCAACCAGACATGTGGTGTTCCTGCCGTGTCATGGGGAAAGGTGGTGGTTCTCCTCAGCACAGCAGGCCTGGCTGTTGGGTCCACGAAACCTATTTGCATTCCATCTGACCTCTGCCACGATGGGGCTTCTTGACTGGTGGGTCGTGGCATGAGTCCAATGCACAAACAGCCCAAAGTCAACAGGACTGAACATTTTTGGCAAAGGGTTTGTTTATTTCCCAGGAGGGGAATCCAGGAGAACACTTATCTGAAGTATTTTTTCCACTATGGAGAAGAATTAATGAAAACAAGCCAAGAGACCCTTTCCTTTCCATGCTCTACAGGGGAGCTTTCTCCCCAGCAGGTATTGAGCAGAACTTAGACTGATCATGAACACCTACATCAGAACCTCCTCACACTGATCCTTGACTCTCATTCTTGGTATCCTCTGTTTAATTTTCCACTCATCATCCGCTCATCTGTCAGCTCTACAGAGACTGAAGGGCAGCTTGCCTCCAAAATAACTAGTCGCAATATTTAACCACGTGCCATACTATGAATAGAAGTTCCCATGTCCAACCAATCTCTAGCAGCAAACCAGTACCAATGCTATGTGCTTCCTATAGCCTAAGGCTAATAGTCTTCCCATGACATTGTAGGTATCCTTCTAAAAGCTCACCAGAAACCTCAGGAAGCACATCATGCTATCAGGGCATGCTCTGCCGAAAGCACATAACTGAAAATTCAAAGACATTTACGCTCCCTGAAAGTGCATCTTCACAGCTTGTAATTGCATGATACAACACTCTCTGCCAAGCAAAGATTTACAGATCTATACTAATTAGGACCATTTGTTAATGGCTGCACACACTTTCCCCTGTCCCCACTGTCACAAACAGCTTATGCCTGTTTCTAATGCAGTAATTCAAGGTAACAGACGTAGATGTAACAAGATGTGGTTAATGAGATTAACATAAAATGTGAAGAGCAATAGCCACACCTGCAGCAGCAAAAGCAATACTGTTGGACTATAGCATAAAGTTTATCAACCCACATCTACTTTGTAAATATTAATACCTTGATAAGGACAGGACTTCAGACAACTTTTTCACTGACTAAAGTGATAGCAGGTGTGTGTCTCTGCTGAACTGTGTTGACAACACTTTTCAAGGTAGGGATTTATCACTGGGGAAAGTTCACTGTATGGTTATTTTCCTCTGTTCTTGAAGCCTCTTATCCTCACGTAAACACTTGTTCTTATTCTTCTGTGTGATCATCAGCAAGTTATTCCCGGGCCTTTATTTCACATTTAGCCTGCTCTAGTAGTGGATTTTGGCTACACTGCTGGTGGAATTTAGAGTGATCTGTTCATAGAAAACATTGACCAGCTTCATGAATTAATCTGAAAAGCACATCAAAAATCAGCAGCTACTTTTCAGAATCACATGTGAGATAAAGGTCTTACTCTGTTTAAGATGCTCAGAGCTAGTGATATAACTCAATAAATGCTCTAGGTGTACACGAACAGCCCATCCTATTGCCTGGTGGTACAGCAGCCAGGCTTAAGGTGGCATCACCAAGGTCTCCGAGTTGTTCCCCTGACCTGAGATGAGAGGCAGCAACATGGGCTGCCACCATCACATGGCAGTGGGACTACTTTGGCAGCAGGTGCATTTTTTTTTTGTAGGTTTTTGTTATGTTTTAAAGCAAACAGAAAGGAAGAGTGGGATGCCTTGCATGCTCCAGTGGAGGTGGGTCTGCCTCCCAAGGTACTACAAGGAACAGGTGTGAGAAGGAAGCAGCAAAGCAAGAGGGGGGAAAAAATTAATGAGCAGGGTTAAAAGTGCAAGAGAAAAAAAGGGGGAAGACAGAGCAGAGAAGGTAAGGGGAGAGAAGATTGATTTAGCAGCTTTTGAGTATGTCAGAGCAGCAGGATCTTGGCAGCAGGAGTTTGAAAAGCACTCCCTGACAAATCCTCCTTTGTGACAAATGCCAGACGTTTCCCATCATTTCCCAGCCTTTCAGTTTATGGTCTGCTGGCACACTCAAGAAAGTTATTTTTCCATTGAAGGACAACCGGGACCCGGAACGCCTGTGCACACAGGGATCCCATCTGCAGGGGCAGCCAGAGCACAGCTTCCCCTGGCCAGCGGGGAGCTCTGCCATGCAGGGCTGCAGTTTGCCACTTGAATACCAGATAAGAACTGCCTGCTCAAAAAAGGTATTTGAAGGAGCATTTATAAGAGCCTTCCAAGCCTCAGACATGAAAAGGAGCACGATAAAGAGTGCAGATGGCTTTTTCAATGCCAGGCAAATGCTTGAGGCTTGCTGCGCATCTATACTGCAGCCACGCTGCTGGCTCAGGGATTTCCATGTTGTGTTGCAACAGCAGCTTCGCCTTTAGTGTCTGACCTCCAGCTCCAGCCTTCAGGCTGATTTCTCAGCTTCCTGAGCCCTGCCTGACCCTCTGAAAAAGCAGAACTTGTTCATCACTGGGGTTTGGTGACCTACTCACTGGCCTCTGAAAGATGGAGCAGGAACATTATAGAAAAACAATCTTTTGCAGCAGCTATACAAATGTACATCTCTCCCCGAGGACATAAGAGACCAGGCAAGTAAATGAGATGCTTCTAGATTTCCATTGGCCAGTGAGGCACCATTTAGATTCCCCTTTCGCAGGGACCATTTCCCTGGTTTTGAAGATAAAGCCTTTTGGTGTTCGAACCCTCTGGTGCTGACGGCCACTGGTCTGTCCCATATCCACACATACAAAGCTGCTCAGCCACACTGGCAGTGTGTCTGTAGGTTTTCTCTGTCAGGTCAGACAAAGCAGGATGGCTCTGCTTTAGCTGGGATTCACTGCAAAGCAAAATATGACTATTCACTGCTGCTACAGTGCCTGAAGGATCCCCAGCTCTGCCTCACAACAACTGGCTGTTATTTCTAATGCTCACGCTCTCTCTTCCTGTTCACACAACAGTCAGATTATCCATATTAGTTGTGGCTTTTTAGCATGTCTGAGTGCAGCAGCAAAGCTTTTACAGCCTGTTATCACAGCTCTGCCTGCTGATACAGAGATACAGGCAACCACAAGCAAAATAAAGTATCCATGTAACAATGAAGGCCTGACAAGTCTGCAAAAGCAAGAGGCTGAAGCTGAAAAGCCGTCGTCTCATTTCCTCTAGGCACGGAACATGCACCACTGGGCAGATCCCAGCCATCACAAGGGAGGAAAAAATGAATGAGGATTTTCTGTCTCTCTTTTTGTCCAGAGTCAGTGCAGAGCATGGACTAGAGCTAGAACTGCCTTCCATGAAAAGGGGGAAGAAAGAAAGGGCTGTTGAGGGAGACTCAAGTATGAATGAAAACACAACAATCTCTTTGCTTCCCCTCCAGAAATTGTATTGATACCATGTACATCAAAGATGAAGATACATTATTTACTATCTGTGTAACTATTACACAGCCATGTGCAAGCAGCAAACCCCAAGAGACCAGAATGTTGCATGACTTAAAGTATCCTCTTTTTTCCTATATCTAGTTCTTTACTCAGCATTTCTACACCTAATTCATGCCAACTCATCTGCTCCATAAGCACACTCTACTAATTCCTCAGAAGCCCTTAATTTCCTCTTTTTTTTTTCCCAAGTGTCCTATTAAATTAATAATAAAACTAAAGTGATATCACTGCAGAGATGGCATAAGCTTTGGTCTGCCCTGAGCTTTATGAATCTACAAGTAGTACCAGTAGAAAAAACCTGTTGCTGAAATAACCAAAATAGAGTTAATGGTTCACAAGCAAGCACCCAGTGAGATATTTAAAGGAGAAGTGCACAGAGAGTGGAGTCACAGCCAACAGGCAAAATACACAGTGACTCACTCAGCAAACAAGAAACCATGGAGCAAAGTGAGTGCACGCACGAGAGCAGAACGCTCAGCACTGATTTCCCAGCTGCACGGACACAACTGACTGGGAACAGTGGGCTGTGCTGGAGAAAGCCTCTGTAAATACCATCGCACAGGCATTTAAAATATGCAATTGCAGTAAAAAGAAAATCCCAAACTAAACTGAATGGGTGTCTATGACAGGCACCAGATCACCTTGAGCGTGAATCCTGCTGGTTGTGTACGCACCCACCAGTACAGCCCATACCCTACTGGGAAGAACACGCTCTGGGGCTGACAGAGTCATATGGACTGTGTTCAGCACAGTGGCAGAGAGCTGACACCAACACCAGAGCCCCCCCTTAGCTAAGCACCATGTGGATCCACTATGAGCCCTCTCAGACCTCTCCAAGATACAAACAGGCAAGTAGGGACTTTGCTTTGACCCAAACTCAGGCCACATCTGGAGCTTTGGCCATTTGAACATGGTGAGGTTTCTGAAAATGGGCTGGGTGAGCTGGAACCAGCAGCCCTCAGTGTGTCCTCTCCTGGAGCTGGGCAGCTCTGCAGGCCAGCACTGCAGCTAGCAGGTGCCACACTGTCACAGAGCTGGTAGTTTCACCCAGGCAGCTCCTTCCTAGCTCTGCCTGCACCATCCTTTCCATACTCTTTTGTACCAACACTCTCCTGTTTGTCTGGCAGAATAACCATCCTCCCAAGCAAACACTACCCAAAATATAAGAGGGAGCGCTCACTCTTAATTAGGATTGTTGATACCAGTTTTGTGCCACTAGACTAAGCACTTATCCTGTTCTTTAATGAAGTTTGTCACTGTGGGACCTCCTGAGCCAGTTCCCCTGTAGCTGCAGCGTGGGAGCCTATCTTGCACACAAACCTCTTCCTGTTTCAGGCTGCATTTATCACCCACGTACCGATAAACCCCAATGTCTCACACATGTCAGCTATCAGGAATTCATTATTTAGTCTGTGTTATGTTACACCAGGCAGGAGTTATCTTTGCAGCCCACAGGCCAGAATCAAAACTGAATGTGTCAGCTATTTAAAGAAAATGGGAGCCCTCCTCCAGCAACTTTGTTAACCTCCAGGGAGCAGGGCTGGGTTTCAGGCCTCGGAGTGTTACCGTAGAAAACACGGTTCAGGATTATCAGAAAAATTTTGTTTAAAAGCTACTTTCTCAATTCATTTCAATCTGATGTTAACAGAGTTGTCCTCCTCTCCCTCCCACCCCAATACTGGAATAGAGGTGCAGCATTTTTAGGATCGTCAATAACATTGGCTGTGAACTCTATTATCAAGCTACAAAGAGACAAGACTTTATACACTGAGTATTAACATGGTAACATGGCAAATAATCACCAGCCTGACCTGGTAACTGCTCTGATTAAGTCTCTTACAATCTACAGAAAATTCCTAACATAAATAACAGCTGTTTTTTTTTCCCCTCTCCAAAATTCAACTACATCAGAAGCTGCAACGTGAATTTCATTCTCTTAAAAATCCTTTCACAAAGTTAAACATTTCAAGATTTTTTTTTTTTTTTTTTTTGCAGGCTTTTCATAAAAATCAGAGAATTGTTTGAGTTGGAAAGAACTGTTGAAGGCCACCTTCCAACTCCCCAACAAGGAACAGGGACCCGACAGCTCAATCATGTTGCTCAGAGCCCAGTCCAGTTGGTAGCCATGCAAGTGGATGACTGCATTTAAGGAACAGAACTTCTAAGCTATGCTAGCATTCACAATGTGCATTTTCCTTTGGGTTCTCAATACAGAAGCTGGAGAAGACAGAAGGGGATTCACTTCAAACAGAGAAGCAGACAGCCAAAGAGTCCTACATCAGTCACGAGCAGTGAACATGAGCAAGCACCACTTCCCTCCTCTCGAGCAAAGCATGCCAAGCCAACCTGCAGGAAAGCAGGGGGCCACCAGTGTGCAGCATCTAAGCCTTGCTGCTGGCACCACAGCTGCAGCTCCTAGACCTCTAGGAGAAAACCCAACCCTGCCCTGCACATAGGAACAAATTGGTCACCTCTTTGCCACCAAAATGGGCTAACTAATGACCGTGGCCAGGATCACTAGTTCAATAAACAGGAACTGGGTTCATGGCGAGCTGCCCTGCGTACTTGTGGGATGTGACCATCTTTGCTAGTAATTTTAGGCTGCCTTGGAGAAACAGAGAGATCCCAGAAGACGTGCACTGCGCATGCAACAGATGGCATCCTGTATTTAACAGGCCATAAAGCTTTTTTTCATTTAAAATCAATGTCTTCAAAGCTGACATCTTTTCCAAATGGGACTGGTGTGTCTTGTGTCATTCAATGACAGAATGTGCCCCTGTCCCAGAAAGACCCACTGCACGTCACCTGCAAGGACTGAGCCCTGGGATCCTCACGCTGTCAGTGCCTCTGGGCTGTGGGGTGACTTCCATAAAAGTCAGCAGCTGTTACTGTCTCCAAGTGCCCACATGTCAGGTTTGCTTGCTGAAAATGAACAGATTTCCAAGGAATGCGCTCACCCACTCAGCACGGGAAGAGGGCAGGCAGCTCGTGGGAGATTACCGTGCTCTTCCTGCAAGGCCTTATCTGAGGAAGGGGTTACTGCAGAGCTGTAGGAGTTTCTGGTGCCCTGGTACTGGCTTGCATATTCCCACCTGGAGCCAGCAAGAGAGATGTGCCCCCAACAAAAGCCCCTCACGAGGCAGGCAGAGATCACCAGTGCTGTCCAGACTGGCCCATCTTTAACTGACAGAGAGGTAATCTCCAGGACTTGAGGCAATTCAGCACTAATCCTTTATAAAAAAATTAATCACGCCATTCTCACGTAAGCAGAAATGGTGCAAGAGCCACATTCCAGAAAGTGATTCAAATGGAATTGCCAAATGATAGGCAACACTGAGCACATCAACCCAAAGCACCACAATGGGAGGCAGCCTCTGTGCAGAGAGCAGGAGGGCTGCGGGACAGTGCTGGTGGGTTTGCTGGGCCATCAGTCACAAAGCATCATCATAACACACACCAGTAATGAAGCCAGCACTTGGTGGCTCAATTGGTGGTCCAAATGACACTTGTGCTATGTAAAATCAAATTCCTTCACTCTGGTGCGTGGGACAGCTGGCCATGCTCATTTGACATGGAGGCGTAACTTTTGTGAAAGCAATTGCTGCAGCTTATGATCTTCTGCAAAAGGCAACTGTTCAGAGAAGAGCTGCACTTAGAAAAGGAAATCAATCTTGTAGCACACCTCTTGCCTCCCATGTTCTTTAAATACTTCGGAAGGTAACCACAGGCGGTCCACGCCTTCCGACCTGTCCGATGAGGCATGCGAAATAACCACGTATGCAGTCTTAGTGCTTGTGAAGCAATACTTACAAACCTATTTACTACAAACGATAAGGAGCCAGAACTAAGTTCAAACTGCACAAGGGAGGTTTTAACTACAATGGCAATTTTAAACCTTAAATCTCTTTTCCTAAGGGCTTGTACCAGGCTAGGAGAGCCTATGCCACCAGAGCTGCAGCTTAGCAAGTTGCTTCTAGTCAAGTGAGCTGTGGTGATGTGAGTTCCCTGGTTATCTGTCCCTACGCTGAGGGAAGCTGCAGGAAGTCAGGCGAGATGAGCAGTCTTTCTGGGCTGAAGGGCAGCACATTGTGGCTATAAGCAATATCCTGTGGGTCACAAAGCAGGTCTGCAGTGTGAATAGGAACAGAAGTATCTGTACAGGCAGCCCATCCAGCTGATCTTAGTCACAAGGGCATCTCTTCCTCTTTGCAGGCGTGAGAGCACACCAACAAAAAGCAAAGAGGTCTGTGATGGGCTTTACAAAGCATGTCCTTCCGCACAAGAGGGACTGGCACCAGGGCCAGAACAGAGCTGGCACTGATGCTGTGCATTGAAAGAAGAGCAGAGGATACCTCTGCTGTGGGTTTTGGAATCAGACACAACTCATATCCTGCATTTAGCAGGTAGCCCCTCACTGGGCATTTTCCAAATGTGTCCGTTGCGGCAGGAAAGCTGCTGCAGCAAGAGCATAGCATCCCACTGTATGGAAACTCAGCAAATGGTAAAACATTAACGTGACCAACGCCGACCTTTTGAATTTCTGTTTGCTCAGCAGGCCGTTACTAATTGAAGGTCTTTTCCCTGGGCTCCAACATCTCTGAGTGCAACCTCAGCTCCCCCCACAACCCCCAGCACTACTATCCAAACCAGCGCACAGAGGTGACCAGGCAGAAAGCGATTTCCAAGGGCAAGCACTCTCTGCGTGTGCAGTCCCAGCGCAGCACACAGCTCAGCACAAGTGTCGGGTCAGGTGCAGGCTGAGGGAGGCCTGGGGGCAGCTGCAGAAGAAAGAGGCTCATTGACCTCAGGCGGGCAGCTGGCAGCTCCATGTCCCCCACACGTGCTGCGGGTGGGCACGGTTTGCAGCACCAGGCATGGGCTGGCTGGGAGCAAAGGGCGGCAGCTCCCCGTCCCAGTCTGGCATGCACACGAAGGGAGGGGAGCAAAGATGGCCTGGAAAGTTGTTTTGATTCTGAGCCTGTTCACCAAAGGACTCACCCTGCAGTCAGATTTTATCCAGCCTAGCGGTGCATTCTGCTTTCTCCAGGCGCTGCTCTCGGTTGGACTTTACCCCTCATTTCTGATTGTTTAAAATACAATGCAAACCAACCAAAACACATCCATCAAGCCCGTTAGTATTAGAAAGGAAAAATGTTATTACCTGGAATAGTCCCCTTTAGCTTCCTACAATTGAAAAACAGTGACAGAATTAAAACATGATCTCTTCAAAAGTCCTCGATTTTCCCAGCATTGTTCGCTTCCCCACTCCCACAGCTTTTTGGCTGCATCCCGACTTCAGCCACATTCACACACAGCCCAGAGGCTGCCTGCATGCACTCAGGAACAGAGCTTGGCCCTTCATGCTTCCAGCTGTAGATTATCCACCTACACTGTAAATAAATGTGCTTCTAGAAGGGGGATGAATTTCACGATCCACATCCAACGTCACTTTTACTGCCCAAGAATTGAAATACAGTTCTCTCTCTGGTTGTCCAAGCTGAAGGTCAGCTCTAGGAGCAGGTCAGACTTTGGGGAGGAGTTGTGCTCTTGGAAGCAGCTCAAGCAGATCAGCTTTGCTGAGCATTTTATCAGTGACAATGGGGGTGGAGGGGGAGAAGGGAGAACGAACATTTTAAAGGTAGACATTTATTTCACAGAAAGTGGTAAATAACCAAACTTTAAGTCTGAGGACAGCACAGTGAAGGGGAAAAAATAATATAATCGAAAGTAACAAAGGTATAAAACATATGCTCTGAAAACTTCACTAGATATAGCACAGCAAACTTTAGCTGCACTACTGTGCTCTTTCTTCTCAGATCTCCAGCATATATTTAAATTAGAAGATTGAGTGATAAATTGGACGTAAATCTGCCCAAATAAATTACTTCCCTTGATGAGCTTTTCCTTTTCCATTCTCTTCACCAAGTTGAAATTGCTCAGATGCCTATTTCTCCCACTAGCCTACGAGAAAAATAACTGCTCCGGAGACTACAAACAACAAACGCTGCATGGCTTTGTCCTCATGGAGTGAAGGAAAATACAGTAAAATAAATGTGGCAAGGCAGCACACAGCTGAACTAACAGGTCAGGGGGCTGCCACATGCCAAAGCTGCAGCATTACCGATACCAGAAAGTCACCACGCACCGACACGCAAAGAGCAGCTTACCTGCAGGACCAGGGCTGCCAACTTGAAGACCGTCTCACTTTCGACCTCGATCTGCCCCTGTGCAGGGAAAGAGCAGAAGGTGAGCGCTGGGAGCCGTCCTGTCCCTGCAGAGAACGACACAGCACCGCGTCCTGCCCGGCTGCCAGCACAGCTGGGTGGGAGCCCGGCCACTCCCGCCTGGGGAGCGTTTCTCCTCCTTTCATGAGCACTCAGTGTGTGTACACAGACACACGCAGTCTGTTTCCACCTCCCCCCTGGCTCCTCTCCCACCCCCTTTTCTTGACATCGCATGTTGTCTTTCTGAAGCTTTGTCATATTGCACACACGCGGGCAGGTACCTGATCCCACACGCTTTGAAACACACTACAAACTTGCCATGAACCAGGGAAAGGAGGGTGAACCAGAGGAATTTATGGCTCTAAGCACGCCATCTCCCTGGGGCAGAGACCTCAGCTCTTTGCTTTGCTGGTGGTACGCACACCCATGATGCCAGATAAATGATCGTTATTAATTGCAAGGTGAGTATAACTAATTTTCTTTTACCACACACAGTCTGGAGATCTTACAGCCTCCAGTTCCTGCAAGTACACATGCATCTTATTGCAATGCTCAGAGAAACTCCATGGACTCCTACCCTGCACACCCTCCATTCTCAACCCCCTTCCAAAATGAGGCAGAGTCCTGTCCTGAGAGTGGGTGACTTCAAAGCTGTAGTTGACAATAAATGCTAAAAATCAAAACTACATAAAGATCTTTTTTCCCCCCTCTTTTCCTAGCTTGCAATCTTCAGTGCAACCTTCCCAAGACAATGTTTTGGAAGGAGAAAACATTTTGTTTCCATAGTAGGACCAGCAATAGCACTGGAAGAGTCATGATGCACCTGCACGTCAACTCTCAGGTGGTCAAAGCCACCCTTGATACCTCCTGCATCCTGTAAACCACACATAAAGGACAAAACTTCCCCCAGGAGCCATTCTTAGAGTTTCTGTGCAAAGATTTGTTCTTGTTAACCATCTGCAAAAGACAGTGGACACAACGTCCCCTCCCATCAAAACCCAGCACATTCTCCTGTCCCCAGAACTCAATGGCTGAATGAGGGACAAAGCTGAAATACTGCCCAAACCATTGCAGCAGGAAGACCTACAGACTTATACAGATACAGGGAAATGACATCTCTAAATATACAGGGCACATCTGGAGCTGGGCTAATTTATCACAGCTGCAGGTCTGGCCCCACAGAGACTAAATTCAGAAGTGAACAAATAAATAATCCAATTTTCATGGAAAGGAAGCTTTCTGCCAGCTTTGTCAATAAAACATTCCAGCAGCAGCTTTCCCCAGGGCAGCTCCAGGAGAGCAAACTGGGAGGAATTTCCCCTTCCCAACAGGTGTGGCAACAGCTATGCAGAAGTGGCCTCCAAAGCATTCCCAGACATTTCATTAGAAGAGGAGGGGCACATCACAAAGTAAAAGGGGAAAAAAAGCTTCACATTCTTCCTTCCTTCCCTCAGATCTCTTTAATGTTGATGCTCAAGAGAAAAGGCAAGGTTTGCAGCCCCATCTTCATGTAGGTGCAATTTTAAGGCACTTTGTTACTTCCAGGTCTGCATGAGGCTAGTCTTTGTCATGCACATCTGTGCTGCCTTCTTTAGCTTAAATTGCATCTGCTCCAACAGCCTCTGAATAAATCCACAGCAGGAAGAGGGAACATCAGGTCATTCCAGCACCAGCACATAGGGAACCCAGACATGAGGAAAGCCATCACCCAGAAAGCTCTGCTGAGCAGGAAAGACAAGCTCTATCTCAGCAAAGCTGTTTCTGGACCACAAGATCAGGGAAAACAGGGCCAGAAGGGACTTTAAAAGCTCATCAAGACCACCTCCCTACCCTGGGGCAGAATCGGCTACATGGGGCTCATTGCCTTCATGCTACACATTCATGGAGAGACTTAACTATCCAAACGCAATTCTCACATCAAAGGCCTTCTCTCTTTGTTGCAGGCTCCAAGGAAAACTCTGCAGCATCTGGGCGAGCCACTTCAGCACTAAGTCCCTGCTGACCCATAGCAATAGGTGCTGCTGGCATCACAGCACTGTTTGGGACTTAATAACCCAACACCCCTTCGCTTTTCATCTTCAAAGCGCATCCCAAACATTAACTAATTAGCAATAGTAATTACGGGGCCGCTCTTACATGTTGATTTACTTGGTCCTAAATACAAGCTTTAGGAAACTCCGGTCACTTTAGCAGGCTGCTATGGCATTTTGATGAACACTGAAAGTGAACTCATAAACCACCTCATTTAGGGATTCAATGGGCTGAACGGGACTGCCTTCTTCAGGAGTTTCAGTCTTTGCTTTCCTGGTGAGGTGACGATGCCCTTGCTTACAGGTGTATTTGCTTGGCAGCTGAGTTCAGGTGTGAGCAGGTAAGAAGGTGCTCTCTGGCCTGACTTTCACAGGGACTAAAGTCAAAGAAAAGATGGACATGGAGGTGGAGGCACCACCTGAGGTCAGGCAGTAGTTAAGCAACAGAGAAAGGATTCCAAAGCCCAGCACAGTCTTTATCTAACAGAGTGATGCTGTACAAGTGACAGTCTCTTGGACAATTCTCTCTGACCCTGGAATTATTTTCCATCATAATGTAACATTATTTGCCACCTGGTTCAACAATTGCCCATTGCTATAATATTATCCAGCCCTGGGCTGTCAAGGAGTTGAGACAGCCTTTGACTGGACGCAAATCCATATAGCAATACCTATCACTCAAACAGGAGAACCAGGGCTCTCTCCAATATCAGGCAATATTTCAATTTAGTAACAATCCTTCTGCCCCAGGGCTGGCGAGCAGGGGTTTCTGTTTTAGCACTGCTTTAACAGCAAGGTCGAATTTCAAAAATAGATGAGGAAGAATAGCTGTAGGAAAGCTTCATTTGCAAAACCTGCAATTGGCAGGGTAATTCCAGCACAGGTTTCAGTGAGTAGGGAGCCCGGTCGGCAAAGACTCTCATGGTCATGTGTTTTAGATGAAGACGGAAGGCTTTCCTAGATGTATCCCAAGTGGGAACAAGGTCACTAGCACGAGGTTAAGCAGATGCATGTAATTCAGATAATGGAATCTGAGTCTTATACCTTTTAGATGTAAATAAGTTTAAACAGAATAGAGGGTGCAGCTCTAGGGAAGGGATGAAACTGATATTTTTCCATTAGAGTTTGCAGAGGGAGCAATCATTTTAACCAGGGAGACAATTTCATCCCCCTATGTGTCTCTCTGAAAGGCTGCTTATCTAAACACTGCATTTGGTCCAGAGGATTCAGGTGGCTTTTGTCATTCTGACAAATATCAAAATACTAAAATGTTGTAGCAGATGTCCAGAAGGAGTGGCAGTGACAGTACTGCAGGAACACAGCAGCACTGCAGTAGTTACCAAAGATCTGCTCCTGCCTTCAGTGTCTGGGAGCAGAACTGAGCCCCTGGTTCAGGCAGGAGCTCAAGTCTTGTCCTGCATAGAAACAGGCCTTTAAATGTGATAAAAATCACAAGGCTTAGCTGTGAATAGAGCAGTGCACCCTCATTAAACACAGCATCAACAAGAGTTGACTGTCAGAGGTGCAAGCCTGAAACCCTGAAGACGACACAGAGTAAGAATGACAATAGCCAGATGAGCATTAACTGTGCTAAGCAAGTCTTTAGATTGCTTTAAGCAGTTTGTTTCTTAAGTAAGCAACACAGGAACAGCCATCTCTAACTCTTTAGAACCAGAGCAATGAAAACAGTTTCTTCAGAGCACACATAACCTCCAGAGGTTAAAGACTGACAGCAGAAATGTTTCACATGAAAAAAAAATGAACATTAAGATATTAAAGCACCCCTTCCCTCAAACCAACCTCTTAAACAATTTATATTAACCAAATACAGCCTCCCAAAAATCCTCATTAGGATCAGATAGCCTCAAGACAGCTACAGTATTGAATGTAATTACCTGTGATTTCTGACAGGTGATTAAAAAAGGAGAGAAAGAAGGGGGCAATTAGAGAGAAAGGAGGGAACCAAGCATCTGCAGGAGCGTGTTTGGATTGAGGACAGCAATTAGCTGGGTGTGGGCCCAGCACAAGTGAACAAAGCCACGCCAGCTCTGCACTCCCACCCAGCACCACCACAACATCCCCCAGCACCCCCAGATGTGGCCCCAGAGTCCCATGGTGCAAGGCAAGGTCCCTGCTGAGGATAAAGACTCATGGCTTTCCAGCATTCAAGGCTTATTTAGGAGCACAGGCAGCAGCAAGGAGCCCTGTACTGCCAGGATGGGGCCATCCCCCACAACCTGTTGCACCACGCCATCAGCAGCTCTACAGTAAGTAGGTCAGAGAGCTCAACAACATGCTCTTTCAGAGTGGTGTTCTCGGTTACACTGAGGAGACACAATGGCAGCAAGAGAATGCCCCTTCCAACTTGAAAACCTGAAAGTGATACCTCCAGGACCCATTCTGATCTCCACACTTGCATCCGTGTCCCCATCCCAGCTGCACTGCCTGTAGTTCATGCTGCCCCACAGAGCACCCGTCCCCTTCCCGTTCCCTCCTGTAGCTCCAAACCTTGCTGGTCTCCTCGATGAGGCAGCTCGTTCTTGGCAGGAGCTGTGAGGCTCAGAGACTTTGGCCAATGCAGCCAAACAAAAGCTATGTCACTGCTGCCCTGTATCACCTCACAGCAAGCCAGAGCTTCAGGTTTCTCTGTTACACCCTTTATTTTGCTGCCTTTGCCAGCCACCTTCAGTCTCCTTTGTCTGTGTTTTGTAGATCAGCCAAAGCTCAGATGAAGCTCAAGGGATAGCAGCAGCTGCTTTGAGACTTATCTGCATAGCTCAGCACAAGGCCCCCATCATATAATGTTACTTCCCCCCCCCCCCCAAACACCATGAACACAGCGTAGAAGTTAAAAGCAAAGAACAGGGGAAGGACACAGAAATACTTCTCTGTAAGCCGGGATACATATCAAGCATCATTAGGCTTAGCATATAATCAGATTCTCTCGCTTTCCTACCACATTGCCACTGTGAGATACCAACACACAGACAACAGAACAGGCTGAGCTGTCACAACAGCTTCACCCCATGGCCAGAAGATCAAAAGCACATAACTTCGCCACAATTAATGCTGTTAACTAGGCTCAGGAGAAAATAACTGACAAGAGATGCAAGGTATGAAGCTCTGGCTGCAAACCAGCTCAACCCTCATGTGCAATGGGATGGCCCAGCTACAGCTAGGACAGGAGCTACACCTCCGCACTGAGAGCCTCAACAACTCTCCAGGGCATCATTGCCATTCATAGCAGGCAGCCTTGGACCAGCCTCCACCAGAATGGAGGCCCTTGACTAAAACCACCCCATGTCCAGCACCTCCCCAGGCCACCAGTGAGGCCAAGCAGGACGTGTCTTGGGGTACCACTGAGTGGGGGGTTCCCATGGAGATCTGCCACTTGATGTGGGTGTCCTGTCTTCTCCCAGGAGGCAAGAGCAGTCAGTCACACTGCATTCACTGACATGACTGTGCTCCATCCTCACCTGCTGATGCACCACAGGGGGTTCAGGCTGTGGAGGTGGCCACCAGCACTCACAAGAGCAGAACACAGCCTGGAAGGCAGAGGAGCGAAGGCCAGCTGGCCCCGCTGGTTCCTCACCCTGCGCCTCACACCTGCCATTCTCAGGAGCAGAACGACAAAACAGACAGTGTGTTTTAATAGACTTGGCTTGGATCAGACTATACAGTGTTACAAGGCTGCATGGGAACACTCCCCTCTCCCTAGGGATAGGGGAGAATTAAGAAATATCCGTTATAAAACTTTCAAGGGCTATCTAATATACAGCCACTTTGCTCTCCACGAGCTGGAAGCCAGCCAGACGTCATGCTCACACCAGGGGTCTGCTTCAACAGCTCTTCTCTCTAAGCTCTGGGCTTCAGACTGCCAAGTACTCACAAGCATCGTTGTACGTGAAGCCAGCGTGGTTACAGACTCCACCAAAATCTTTCATTTCCTTTATGTTATTATTTTAAAGGCAATTCTTGTAAGTCCTTAAAACAAAAGCAAAATTAAATAAATAAATTCCCCCAACACCCAAATATAGATGGGAAAAGGGGAACACAGCCAACCTAACCAAGATCTTCATTTACAGAACGCATTTTAAGGACTGGCACAGAGTCAACTGCATGGCTGCAGAGTTATATGGAGGTTAGCTGTAACGCACAATAAACTTGACAGTGCTTTGCTAGCCAAGTAGGGTGCAATTTTTCCAAACTTGGCTGTTTTGAATGAAAAGACTAATTTATTTTCCCAAATTTATCATCATCGTGTGTGCAATTAGCTCCTACCCTCCTTGAAAGCATCCCAGCTATGGCCAAGGGTTTGTGCAATAGGATACTGAACACGTTACAAAGCTCTCCTATCTCTATGCAAATACATCAGTTCTAAGATACCCATTTCACCTGAAGGAGCGTGCTGAACTTTCACAGTTTAAGCCTCCACTGTGCGGAAGATTTCACAGGACACCATAAATCTAAACCAGCTTCTTAAATTCATTGACAGGAAAGAAAGCATGTAAACTGAAGTTGTCACTGCTGAAGGCTTTCAGGCATAAGTTCTCAAAGCCTTGAGAAAGAAGCATGTGTGAAAACAGTGCCACAACAACAAAAAGTATGCTTCTAGCTTGCAAAACACACACAGACAACCACATTTATAACTAAGTTACTGAGAGGCCCTTCCATAGACATGGAGATCTAAGTTCCAGCAGCTCCCATCTCCTGCTTGTGGGCTCACACTGCTCCTGACAGCACACAGCTTCTGCAAGCTCCAACCCAAAGAGCATGGATGTTGGAGAGCGGAGCCAGCCAGCCATACTGACCACATAGGACCCACACAGCCATAGGATTGCAGCAGAGCAGTGAGACAATAGGCAGCTTGACATGAAAAAAGGGTAGGGCCAGAGAGCTGGCAGCATTTGTTGTCCAGGCTGGAGTCCAAGCTGTATGCACCCACTAACGATGAGGAAACACCGAGTGCTCTTACAAGCAGAACAGCAAATGTTGCATTCAGTTCATGTGCAGTGAGAAACAGGGAGAGCATGGCCAGCAAACCCTGAGTGTGTTGGCAAATTTAAGAGAGGAAGTTTATTTTCCAGGTGTGTAAAGCAGTTTTGCATTACACTGCACAGCGTGAACCAGAAGGAAAATGTTGTTGTTGCAGTGGTGGATTAAGATAGGAGCAGTGGGAAGGAGCTGCTCAATGCAGCAGCAATTCTGGGTGCAGACCTCTAGCACTGGTAGAACACAACTCACAGAAGCAAGAGTAAAACCTCAGTCCTTGTTGCCTGCGGGTATGGTGCTCTCCCCTGGCTGCCCAGCTGCTCTCAGGGGATGAGCACAAGGCAAAGGGGACAGGCAGAGAAAGAGACAGGTCATACAGCATGCACCACCCTGGCACGCGGGCAAAGGGCAGAAGCACAAAGGCGCTCTGACAGAAAAGCATAGAGGTGGTGAGTGGGTGAGGAGTAGAAAGAAATACATTTTTGGCAGCAGAAATCTTATTGTCTGTGTTGTTTTTCCCTTGCCAAAATGACTATGGAATTTGCAAAATAGGCAAACCCCTAATTCTTCAAGCCCTTGTTAGGGCAACTTGGCACCCAATTTGTAGAAAAGGGGCAAAAAGGATTGCAGGAATCTGGAGCTGAGAGGTAAGGGACAAGAGGACAGCTGTTATACCCTATTCAGAACAACAGAAGTTTCAAGAAAAGAACCAGGTTAGGAAGCTAAGCCTGAAGTTTACCATATGGGGTGAAAAGTTTCTGAGAAGAAACTACTGTGAAGTCTAAAAGCTACTGAACCAAACAAACATTGAAAGTAAATGAACTTTAAATAAACAGCTTCAGTCCTGCCCATGTTTCCACCCACTCAGCTGAGTTCCCATTGCTACATATTGCTCCCTTTGCATAACCAACACGGGCCATTTTGGTTCAATGCATTCTGCATAAGTAAGGTGTCAGAGCACTGCTGGTGCTCAGATAACATGGTGGCATGAATTGATTGACTCTTCATTGGCTTTACAACACATCTATGATCAGTGATAGCATTTTTCACACCTCCCTTCTTTCTTCTCCCTTCCTCTCGTACTTTATGCACCTACATAAACACACATACTGGCACCCAAACATGCAACCAGTATTTACTTCAATAGCAGACTGCTTCTGGAGGCAGTGGCACCTTCCCCACTGCAGGAAGAAAACCAGTCTCACTTTCAAATCCCAAGTTTTTTGCTCTGTCTGAACTGCTCCAGTATTCCCTGAAAGGATCACTGCAAGTTGCCAAGACCTTTCATTGAAAATGGCAAATAAGCCAAAGGGAGCTTTGCTTTTTATTAAACTTAACCAGCGAGGCCTCAAGTTCTTCAAACATCTATTTTAAATGTGAAGGTTTTGTGAAAAGGTGCAAGTTTCTTCCACTCTTCCAGAAAGCAATTCCTGTGCAACCCACGGCCACAACTTTGTCATTAATTGCTTTTCAAGTAAGCTTTCTGATCCCACCAGTAAAATAACGAGTATTGGATACAGTGAGACTCTTCCAAAATATGAAACGTATTAAAGGTGAAAAATTTGGCCTGCTATTCTGAGCTTCAACACCAGCTAACAATAAATAGCTGTTTTCCAAGAAGAACCAAGTGACCCTCTCAGAGGGATTAAACCATGAGCATAAAACACCCAGATACTCAAGTTTGATATTAACTAGGCTTTGCTGGAGTAAAGTTCACCGAACCTTGGCTGCTGCTGCTCCTCTAGTTATTAGGGGCACAATCAGGCTGCCATACTGCCCCTTTCTTTTTCCAGAACAAGATGAATCTGCAGCAGAGAAATTTTACTTTTATGATACTATTATATATATAAATGTACCATATTATGTATTACATATATACAGCATGAATAACCAATTTAAATATTTAACAAAAGCAGTGGAAGATTTGTAACCAGAGTAAACACGAGAAGCATTGTAATAACTGCCTTTGATTGTGAATGTATGGGATTTGTGACTTTACGAGTGAATTAAGGCATGAAATCAGGGAACTAAGAACCATGTTCACAGCATACAACATTCCTCACCTACCTCAAATGTGTACTATGTAGAACACAAAGATATGTCACTCTGAGACAGAGCCTATCCACAAAGCTACAACCCAGATTTCGAATGACTTAAAGGCTTTTTGGTGTTTAAGATGTTTCAGTGTGGTTTGCACACAGTAGGGCTGTGAAATCATGACCAGGAAGCCATCATCATCCTTACCCAGAGAGTCTGCAGAAGGGGCGTAGGGAGGAGTAATGAGAGTTGGACAACATGGAGCTCCAGAGGACGCTGAGCCTTACCTTGTGTACGCAGGACTTGGCATTCAGGAAGAACAGCTCTACTGTTGTTTTATCCTTGAGGAAGGAGATGCTTTCAATGTAGAACCTGATAATTAAAAAAAAGAACAAAGTTACTTTCCTGTGTAGGCTTCATCTTCCTCTCAAATCATTTTATTGCCTCGGCATTTTGTTCTCCAGCAATAAAGTGGTACAGAGGAACTACAACCACTGCATTTTGTTTCCTGCCTAGTAGGAGGGAACAAGCAGAAAATCATGGACCAACAGCATGCAGGGCACAACTCCTTTTGTTCAATAGATCATAGACATCTGATGATTTCTCATCTCATTTGGAAACCCTGTCAAGGTTTAAAGGAGCAAACCTCACTACCAAAGGAAGCAGGTCCATGGCTGGTTACACTAGCCCAGCCAAGGTTAGCAGATGTGTCCTGGTTTGTTATACAACATTATGTATACGTATGCAGCTGGCACTCTGCAAAATCACACACAACTTGTCTGTGCTCTTCTCTGACTCACTTGGGGCATCAAAGTAGGCAGTGCTGAGATGCACTGAAAGGTGCAGAGAAAACACGTCTCTAATTTAAAGAGCACAGAACTGCCAAGTCAGTTCAAAGAGACAAGTTTGTGTGAACATGGTCCTGTCAATCTTCCTTTAGAAGGATACCTGTGCTTCATTATCAACAGCCAGCTCCTTACAGATCGGATCCAGGCTCTCCCACTTGGTGCTAGACAGAGGGCACACTTTTTTCAGCCAAACAAAGGACTGGGGCAACCACCACCACCACCCTGGCAGTGTAGATCCCACCAATGCCTTTGGCAGCAGGAGGGCTAGGTGGCTCACACAACCTGCTCTGTGTAGCCCTGGGGCTCCCTATAGCTTCCTGCTCAGCCCATTGATCTCTTTGTATGGAATACCTCTGTATGCTAAGTAGATCATATGCTCATTTCATACTCATGCAGCTTTGGGACAGACCCTAGCCCAGAAGACTGCCCCAGACATCGCCAAGGGGCTTTTCCATGATTCACCTTTCACTGATAAGAGCCATGGGTATTGCTACATCCTTTCATGATCACACCCAATATCATTTTAGCAGCTCTGCTAAACCTCACTTCATATACAGTCATGTTTCTCTCCAGAAATGAAGAGCATTAGCATGCAAGAACCTCTGCTGGTCCTTGCCCAGCATGCTGCCAGACCAACATTAGAGGCTAGTGCCTTAACCCAATAAAGCTTCCCTCCATCCTGCTGAAAAGGGAATTTTCTTCAACTAATGGCCTCATTTGCACTTGCAGTTTCTTTCAGCTCGGAACGCCAGACATGGCTTGTAGTTACCCTGTAGCAGGAGACTGTAGGAGCCATTGGTCTGGGGAGGGCACTCCTGTACAGGCAATACCCCTACTATGAGCAGACCTGGGCACTTCATCTCTTCTCTGGCATAATCTGTATGCTCTTATCACTGCAGTACAGATGGGGAACACCAGGCCACAGAGATAAGGATGTTTGAGGGACGACAGGAATGTCTGGAAATGCAATAAAGTGTTCTCCTTTTATTTCTGATGCTGTCAGCATCCTTGAAACTGGAAAGATGCTTTTGTAAGTCCTAAATCTGTGTTATACAGCCCTTCAGCAGCTGTGTGTATGACACGAAACTCAAGCCAGCCATGTAAATTTTATGTCAACTGAAGACAAATAATTAAAACCTGAAATAATTTACCACGTGTTTCATTAGTGAATGGCAAAAAGCTTAGGGCCTAGAAGCTGGGAGCCAAAGGAGAGGTATAACCAGACACCTGGAGATGCCCTGCATTCCCAGTGCTGCTGCTGGGAATTGCATAGTGCTGCACGTTAACGAAGGACAGCTCAGGAGGGCTCTGGGTACCTTTGTCCATCCCCAACACAAAATAGGCATCAGTTCCCCCACTCAAGTGTATGCCACTCACCCAGCCCTGCTGTACTTTCCATGCCAGCCTCCCACTGTACAATTCAGCTGCTCTCAGGAGAGTTTAATTAAAGAACAGGCTATGGCAAGGCAAATGTGTTTGCAGATGATAAGCGTCTGAACCAACCACCCAAGGCATATGCCATCCAACAAATGCCTGGAGTCATTCACTTATCCAAAAGGTTGTGACAAAATAGTGCTGTACATTTTGAAGTGACATTTCAGATGGAAATATATATATATATTTAACATAAGACAGTTTTTATATTGCTAATAATCCTTCTGCTCCTCACAGGCTTCCCATCCACCGCCCACTTCTGTGGGCTTAATTTCTTCTTTTAGATCTGATGACCCTCAAGCAGTCAAGGCTTGAGATAAGCCTCTAGAAGTTGATCTTCCCAAGCCCCCTCTTCATGCATCAACTCTTGCCCAGGTCTCTGCACACCCTGTCCTACAGAAGATCACCTTGCAATGGGGTGGGTAAAAATGAACATCTCAAGCCATTAACTCCATCCACAGAATTGCTCAAGTTATGTGACTGTCTTTATGGCTTTCTTGTGCTCTCCACTCCTGAGAGAGTCTGGCAGACAGTTTAAGCCCTGGCAACAGTCACAGGAGGCAAGACCATCACTACCTTCTGAGAAGATCCTCAGACAGACCCAAGTCCTTTAATCTCCTTGTGTATTATCACATGCAAGGAGGTGACAATGTAAGGCTGTTTGAGGGATGTACAGAAATGACCATGTCCAGCCACAGATTTTAGTCTTCTAGGTCCTCAAACAGTGAGAATTTAAGAGCTCATTATACATGAATATTCATTACTATGAGAAGTTGGACTCAATGACCCTTACAGGTCCCTTCCAACTCAGGTGGTCCCATGTGGAGCCAAGAGTTGAACTCAGGGATCCTCATGGGTACCTTCCAACTCAGGTGACTTTATGATTATATAACTCCTTTTTAAATGTTTTGTAGTTTTTTGCCTTTTTTTTTCCCTACTTTTTTCTTTTTTTTCTTCTTTTTTTTTTTTTTGATTAAGAGAGAAAGAAGAAAAGAACTCTGTCACAAATTAGCACATATTCAGCAAAAACAAAGTGCCATTTGTTTCAATCATCCCCACAGTGTCTGGGGGTGCAGAAGACGTGGTGGGGTGACAATGCCAAGTGACCCAACTGCACAACAGGCTCTGCTTTGGAAATGCTGCAGATAATTAAGCACACAAAGGCCAAAATCTTGATATGAAAAGTGAATGAGGTCAGCCTGCCCTCATTTACCTCACAGACTGCAAGGAAGACAAAAATAAGAACTTCAACAATATTAAGAATACGATGCTTGGTCTTTTCTGTCAGCACAGCTCTGTCTGTTATGGGCCTGACAAAACTGCATCCTAATCAGTAGAGCTTTGCTAGCAAAAAACCCTGAAGTAATGCAATTACTTTGGCCAAAATCATCACTTTGCTAGGATTTTAGTCTCTCCTGGGGACTGGTTTAAGCTGTGTGAGCAAAGAAGCCAGAAGCAATCCCTTTCAAGTACTGACAAACCTTAAGTAAACATGAGAACAAGTACAGTTGTTTAAATAAACTATCAAAATATAGCACTATTGAAGACAAGTTAGGGAAAAAAAAAGATTTAAAATTGAGAGATTTAAAGATTTTAAAATTATCCTTAAATAAGAAAAGGAACAATGTGCTAATAGCAGCTTAAAAAGTAGCAGGCTCCAATCTACCTTATTTTGCAGGTAAACAGAAAAGAAAGCAGCACTTAGCCAGGACTTAACCACCTTCTAAAAATAACACATCATTTTGACATTTACATCCTTTATCAAATCAGTGCTTTGTTCTTTTAAACAAAAATCATGGTGATAAATGAACCCAAATGGGCACTGTTTTCTTCACAGAAGGAATTACTCACCTAACAGCAAAATACAGTGTTGCTGGGCCTGGTTTCTTGGGCAAGTCATGATCCAGGACTCTGTGGTCCAGCTGCAGCCAGACGCTCTGACCTCTGCAGGAACAGATTGGGGAGATGGTTAAAACTGGGAAGGGAAATACAGAAACATGAGTTTTCCAGTGCTCACATTTACTCCAAGTGTGAGTCCTTTTTAGAATTGCAAAAGTCAGCTCTGACGCAGCCAAGCAGTTCATCAAGTTTTCCTCTTTCTCCAACTTTAAGATGTTGACATGGTTTGCTTTTGGACACTCGGGAACATCAGCCACAGCTTCACACATAACCCCATCTCAGAGCAGAGGGCCTTACTATAGGCACACTCATTAACGAGGCAGCTGAAACAGCGCTCTGCACCACAGCCTCCCTAAATGAAACTAGAAATGAACCAGAAAAATGGGTAAAGTAGAATAAAAAACCCCTCAGCCCCAGTAACTTCCCCCAGGAAGTTGGCTGAGAGGGACTGGCTGCTCCTGACAGAGGCCCCTGACAGAGC
This sequence comes from Gallus gallus, assembly GCF_016699485.2. NCBI lineage: Eukaryota > Metazoa > Chordata > Aves > Galliformes > Phasianidae > Gallus > Gallus gallus. The sequence continues at coordinate 15,580,842 of NC_052543.1, forward strand.
CCCCCTGACCTGAGGGTCAGGACAGTCTAGGAGTCATCTGCTGCTCCACAGCACTGGGACTGGCTAGCCATAGAGCATGGGTGCCCTCCAGAGGCCACAGTGAGCACCCAGGCCCAGTTTGGAGCACCCAAGGGAGCCTCTGGGGCCCTGCAGGTGGTTTTGGGGCTTTTAGGTTATCCCCTGGCAGCACTTTACCAGCAAATACAAAACTCCAGAACTTCATGGCAGCTCTTCTTGGGGGAAAAAAGCCAAGTGTCAACAGTGCTCTTGTGGGATGTTATAGGTGAGCTGGAAGAAGGCACCTTCCAACAGCCAGAACGTGTCAAAAAGATTCAAGACGAGAGCACCTTAAAAATAATACACTGGTGCTGTAAGGATTCTACAGGTTAGAAGCTCCTACCAGCCCCTATGAGGCTCAGCAGCCAGCCCTGCACCTGTGATGGGAACTGCCACAGGGGGAATTATTTCTGAATCCATTTTTTCTTTAAAACAAGTTGCTATACTTACATATCATCTATAAACGTTATCCCAAAGTACTCTTTTTCTTTCAGGTTGAAGTGTGAGGCCACCAGATCCAGCAACTCTCGAGACAGAAGCTTGGGCTGTTGAAGGAACCAACACCACTCAGTTCATTTCAGTTCAGACTTCCCATTAATAATGAAAATTTCCCCTTCAAGCTCCATGCTCATGTGGGAAAAAAAACAGGTCTGAGGCAGGGCTTGCATGTCTGAAAGCATGCCCATTAATTCCACCTCCATTAGTAGCTACAGTAAGAGATACAGCTTCTTCAAATATCTCTTACAGCTTCAGCCCCAAATTGCACTCCTTACACTACCAAGCAGGGAAATCTGGCTCCAAGTACAAAGCCAGCATTTATTTTTAATCAACTAAGGGACAAATCAGAACCACACAGGGGAAGGTAACAAAGTAATTTGGAGCTCTAAAACAACTTTTTCGGTGGGTTTTTTGCACTGTTTAAGACTTTGCAATGGTCAACGCTTTGATGCCATTCCCAGCACAGGTACACAGGGCATTACTGGAGCAGAATGAAAATGGGTCAGCACTGGGCCCAGCCATGCTATACCAGTGCCCAAATCAGAAGGGTCTTTACCTGAACCAGCAGCTCCAAGTTCCTGTCATCGAGGAGATGCACCTGGCAGTGCCGGCCCTCTGTCATCTGCAAAGACACCAACACAACACAGTCAGAACAGGAGGATCCCGGCTGATACTACAGCCAATGATGTTGGCAATGGCCTCCTGTGCTTCTGATGAGCGACGATGACCAGGGACCAAAAAAGCTCCATCTATGCAACAACTGCAGCCAAAACTCGGCCTGCTGCCCAGGACCTGGTCTCCACCCGGGATGGGTTCCTACTGGACAGTGTGTGTGTGTGCACATATCAACAGCTGCTCAAACTGCATGATTAAGAATTGGATCAGACTGCCTCAGTTCGCACTCTGCATCACATTTATCTATTGCAAGCAATCCCTCCTCTTCGCAGGAGAAGACTTCAGAAATAGCGCATTATTATGCTCTTTTAATATCTGCCCTTTGAAATACGACACATTTCCACAGAGCTTTTACATTATTTAAACTCTGCTTTAATCCTGGGCTCCTGGCAGTGCAGGCAGAGGGCTGGCAGCACAGCTCTGGAGCAAGAGATGATGGAGGGAACCTGGATTTGGACATCTCACCACCTCAGAACATCTCGTGAACCTGACAGCACTGGTTTCTCTCCAACTCTGTTTTGAACTCCGAGCAGAAGGCTGCTCTCAGGGGCTCTCGGAGGTATTGTGAGCAACACACACTCTCCTGCATGGGGACAAGGACAGGAGCCATGCAGCAACACACCCAAAGACTCAAAAATGAATAAAAATGGATCCTTCCTTCAGCCAATTCCAGTACAAGTGAACAAATCTCTCAGTGCTGCCCTGTTTCAGGGCTGCAGAACTGCCTCTGTCAGGAGCAGCCAGTCCTTCTCAGCCAAATTAACAAAGGTTTACTGTTTGAACTAAGTGAGTTGGTTTGGAGCAAAACCCATGAGGGAGCTCCTTTCTGAGCAGTTTGGCAGAAAAGACTGGGGATGAACAATCACAGGCACAGCTTTGCCATATGTGGAAAACCAGAGATAGAGCACCTGCAGCACCAGCATGCTAAGATTACTGAAAATATAGATTTGTGTAATGATATGTATCACATTTCTCTCCTAAACAGCAATAGTGGTGGAAGGATCACTAGCAGAGCAAGTCTAGTCCAAGAAACAAAACAAACAAACAAAAACAAGTCAGAAAATGAACAGTTTCCATTGTGTTGGAGTGAATGTGAACTTGCATACAAGCACCAGGTGAAGAGGGACCTCAATCCCCATGGGGACATCGGTGACCATCTCTATGCAAACCACAGTCACATCCCTGCAAGGGACCGCTTCCAGCTTCCTCCCCCGGGTTTTAGAACAAGGCTGCAGCATCACAGTGCTGGCTCCCAGCATCTGATCCCACCTGCTGAGCACGCTGTGTGCTGCCCTTCAATCCATTACAATCCCATCACAGGTCCATGTGTTACCTGGAGCTGAGGGCCCGCCTCTGTGTGTGCATAAACAAGCCACACGTGCCCACCAATTAAGCACTTCATCAGTGCACCCTTCGAGGTGGTGCATTTCTGGCTCCTGCACACTGTTACCAATCTGCCCCTGGTGCGAGGTGTCAGATCCAATGCTGTTTCTAAATCATTCCCCATCTGTTGCTCTGAGATAGCAAAAGGGTTGCCATTATTTAATTGCTAGCTGCTTTAGCTTTCACCCAGTGCAGCTGCATTAATCACTTCTGACTGTTTTAATTGCCTCAGTTGTCTACTGTTGAGTAAAAAAGGCTTCTGCTATAGCAAATGCATACACAAAGCCTTGTGCTGAGCAGAGAGGAAGGTTGCTGGTGGGACTAAACACCAAAGATGTACCAACCATAACCTGGGTTCTGTTCAGCTACCCAAGGTGATGGTAATGGACCTTAAAACTAATTGAACTTCATGGCATTACTAAAGATACATGAGATATAATTATCCCTGGTTTTATTGATGAGGCAACATAAGGACATGGTTGAGGAATGATTTTCAGAAGGGCTGAGCACCCACAGCTGTACTGTGGTTGAGGAGAGCGGCTGCAGATGCCCCAAGGATGCTGGGCTCACACAGGAACCAGATCCAGCCCAGCCTGCAGCACAACTTCTGCTGCATGAGTGCAGCTGGGGAAAGCCTGCTGGAAGGGCATCCCCACTCCCCAGTTCCTCAGCAGAACTCACCAAGGAAGACCAAACATCAGCCCCCAGCTCCAATCTCAGACCCACAGCTCCAGCACCCCACTGCTCCCCACTCAGCAGGTGCTGGGTGCCCAACTCCCTGTGAGCCCCTCATGGTCACACTTTCATCTTTAATTCAGTGTGCCTGGCTAATCTGAACAATATAATTGATTTTCTATTTAGCTGGACCGATCAGTCATGAGATGAGCACAGCTGTCTGGCTCAGTTAAGAGGCAGTGTATGCAGTCCTGAGATATATATAGACTCACATCTGTGTTTTCAGCTCATTCCCATTGATTTTACATTGTCTGTGCAAATGAACAATTCTGTTATTTTTGCAACATGCATCCAAGTTGGCCTTTTCAGCAGTTATTTTTTAAAAGGATGCTAATATTTAGACTATTATCCAGTGAAGAAAGAAGCAGTATAACATGCATTAAGAATCCCCATCTCATCCCATTCCCAATAGGAAGCCAGAAGAACAATGGAACACAAACATCTCACCATTACATTGGCAAAACTGTCTCAAGATGCTGGATTCTTATTCTTTCCCAATGTCACCCCTATGCTATGTGCACAAGCAACAGAAAAATGAAAAAAGATGGAGATGAATTAAAAGAAGAGGTAAAAAAGAAGAGGTAAAAACCCCATTGAGTGCAGTACTTTGGTATCGCTGCAGCTCTGCAGCCCTCCAAACTCACAGATGACACACTGGGCTCTCAGCAAGAGCCTCATAGAATCATTAAGGTTGGAAAAGATCTCTAAGATCATCCAGTCCAACTGTCTACCTCATCTACCCACATCTTCATTGAAGGAGAAGGAGTGAGTCTCAGAATGTGCATGGAAATTAAGCACAGAGAGAAAATGGTTCTCTGCAGTGGGTTGAAACGCTGAGAAAGATTTCATATGGCTGGGAGTTCTCACAAAGTAAGAAGGAAGTTTTGGTCTGAAGAAGTCCTGAAAACAGACACTGATATTATTTAGGTTTATATTCCTTTAATACTGTTTACTGAGCAGAATTTTGTAAAGAGAAGAAAAAAATATTTTCTCCTCCACCTTACTTATGACAAAAACTAAAGTAAATTCTCCATGGAAAGTCATGGAAGCAAGATTTTCAAAGCCTCAGTCCATTAATAAGGAAAAAAACAACCTGTATAAAATAAGGCAGAGAGAAAAAACTTATTTCTTGGTTATTTAAACCAATGCCCTGTAATATCCTGAGTCCAAATGTTTATTTGGGAAAGCAAACCTGCAGGATATTTATGCTGCTTCTCTTCAGCACTAACGTCCTCCCTATCCAAAGCCAGTGGTTACATGCAGTATTTTTAGACACTCACGTGTGTCATTGAGTTGGAGAAAAAAAACCAAAACAACAAAAAGGAAAAAAGTAGTAATTAGGGCATAAACAGGAAATCTCCAAAAAAAAAAAAAAAAAAAAAACACGTAGGCCAAAAAGTTACTCCTCTCCTGAAGAACAGCCCAACAAAGCCCTTCCCTTCCTCATGAGAAATCCCTGGTACCGTGGTTGCAGGGCCAAGGGGCCCCCCAAAATCTCAATGCCTGCCTCTTTGAGCAGAGCCTCAGAGGCACTGCACAGGTGTGCACCCAGAGCAGAGCAAGGATTGCACTCAAAAGAGGATTTCATCCCCAAATCCTCACCAGAGCTGCAGTTAACCGGCTATAAAGCTATACCAGTAATTTCCTGTAAGGGTGTTTTTTCCCAAACCTCTCTTCTGTAACTCATAAGGCTGTAACAGATTTCAAAGCCTGCTGTGAAAGCCCCTACACTGACCTCGAGTTTTCATCAGCATTTAGGGCTTGTTTTTTCCTTCAGTCATGAAGGCATTTCAGATCCAATCCTCAGCTGCCTTAAATCAGTGCTGCCTCATTGCCTCGATCCCAGCAGCCAGCTTATGTCTGCAAACGTGCTTTGCCTGGGAAAATAGGGAATACCACACAAGAATGTGTTGCAATAAGGAGCTGCCCCAACCAGGTGCATCCCAGGGAAATAAAAGCAAAAGGTTGTCCTTCTGGAAGGAATGGGCTATATGCTGGTGAGGGGGAAAAAGTAGTAATGCTTTAGATGACCTCAGAGCTTCTTAAGGTGTCTGTTGGGAGAGCAAACCTTGCCATGGTCCAGCACTTGGGGTCATGCAAAGCTTGAAGGAAAAAGAGAAATAAGAAACAAAAGTTGGGTTTGATACCAGTATCTCTACAAAAGCCTTTTAAAGGATCCACAGAGGTCTCAAGAAAAATGCCTGGCACACCTCTTTGCAGCCCATGGGTCCCCCAAGCCCATAATGCCCACCAGCAGGAAATGGGCATGGATGGGCTGAGAAGCAACACACACTGTCCCGCTCACTTGAACGGTGCCAAGATTTCGCCTTAAATAATTTCTAATCTTGTTGTTAACCTTAGCAGAAGCCAGGATCTGCCTTATTTTAAATAGCTATCAGTGCACGGGGGCAGCTGGCTGCATCCTCCACTCTCTGTGCTGCAAGACGGACTCCTCAGGACCTGTCCCATTCCACCAGCAGGACCACAAGTGCTGTTCCCTCTCTCCTTAGGGCTGAGGACCTCCTTGTGCCTCTTGTTCCAACAGACAGAGACCTGCAGGAGACTTGTCTTTAAGTATAGCACACACTGAAGCCATGCTTAGGTTGAGATAGGCAGAGACTACCCACTTCAAGTGCACACCAGTACTGATGCCCCCTGGATGATGTTCTCCAAGGAAATTTTGTCTCTGCTGGAAGTTTGGCAAAGGGTTCGGGATAAAACACGCTGCTTGGAACCAGAGCCTAAAGGATCTCTGGATTGCATGGCACCTTCCTAAAATAGTCTCATGAACTGGAGATGGGAATGAAACTTGGCTGCTGCAGACTGCCTAACGGCAGCGGCTCAGTCAGGGGGTGATGGAGCCTGGCTGCTGGCAGCCCCACTGCTCTGCCCTACTGCACTGAGCACTGCTTTCAGGGCCAAGAGTTGATGAACTTTCCTCAAGTCTCCTTTCCCCCATTTATTCTGCTGTTTCTCACCACAAGGGACAGCACATCTAAGACAATCTTCCACTTCTCTATCACTGATCATTTGCCAGTTCCTGCAGGATGACAGGCAAAGCTTCGCGCAGCCACTGGAATGATGAAACTCCCTGCAGAGTGCCAAAGGATTTCTGAGCACCCTCCCCTCTCCCACATGGCTCAGATGTGAGTAACCAGCAGCAGTTCTGTGATCGGGGTATGCTGAACCCCTCTGGTTGAAGGTCAGCAGCTTTCTGACGGGACAGCCCACTTGCTGCAGAGGGACCCTCCTTAAATTAAATCAAGATCTTACTCAATATCAAAATGCTTCTCAGGTTGTGTCATTCTGCAGGCACCACTGTTCCCATTCCTACCACTTTGCAACGTATTTCAAACAAAAACAAGGGAAGAACAGATTATCAACTTATACACAGGCCTCAGAACTCCATGGCAAGTCCTAAAACTCAGGAAAATTAATAGGAAGGAATCAGCGCAGCTCTGCCATAAATATGAAGTCAATGAAAGACTCCATCCAACATCTGCTTTCCTCAGCAGAGAACAGCTCGCAGAGTGCTGCAGACATACTTATTGTGCAGCACTGGGACGCTGCCACCAGCTCACTGCTGTGCAGGAGCCCATGGGGGGATTTGTTCCTGTGCAGCCTCCTGGGAACAGCAGGGAAAAAGGATCCTATGCAGTCCAAGAAGTTTCCTGGCGGTACGTAAGGGAGACTCAGGGAACACACATGGTGTAGCTCTGCGTCCCTTTCCCATCACGGTCCTTGCACGTCACTCATCCGTCCTCCCACCCCTCCTCACTCTCCATCTCGGCCCCTTCCTCCCCATCCTGCCCTGGGCTTTTCCAGCTGCTCAGTGCTTGGCAGGAGCCCCTCAGGAAACCCGGACACCAGCCCCAACCAGACATGAGGTAAGCAGTAGGCAGGAAAAAAAAAAAAACAAAAAAAAAAAAACAACCAGCAATATCACAAGTCCATCCGAACCACCTGTAATTTCTTGTCATTTAAAGAAATGCAAAGAGCAAGCCAATAAAGCAAGAAAAGCCCCCATACCCTCAGCTCTCTGCAATCTGTGCATGGGCTGCACACAGCACTGAGCAGCGTTGCTGGGGCAGTGCTGGTGGAGAGGAGCCAGCACCCAGTGCCAGGCAAGCACACCACTATGCTTCAAAGCACAACTGCTCCTCTGATCCTAACTCTTCCTCAGCGGCCGTTGATGTGCACTTGGCAGCCCTATGCCAGCCTCTCCAGGAGGGCTTTTCAGTGTGAGGGGCAGAGACCTCACTGATGAGACATTTAATAGTTACATGCTGAAAGGAGCCACTGTACCAGGCACTTGCTGCCCTGCCCAGGAACTTATGAATTTGGGCTTTGTTCAGTTTAAATCATATTGCAAGAAGCCTATAAGGGTAACATCTGAAAACATGTTTTCTCTATACTCCAAAGTGACAGACATGCTTTCCAGCTGCAGCAAAGTTAGCAGGATCAGGCTTGGTTTAGCACTTTGCTAACGCAGCTGAGAGAGCACGGACAACAGAAGCAGGAACAGCAGCTGCAAGTGCTGAGAGTAAACACACAGCCCTTATCTGCACAACAGAGTGCAAGAGATGCACAGAAGTTCTTACAGACTCATCCGTCAGAAGAGCAAGTGCAAAGGGTTCAGCCAGCACTACCAAAGCACCCAAAGCAAACTCGCAGCGCTCAGTGTGTTTTCTGGTTGTCCTCCCTCCTGTAAGCACAGATTCCAAACTCTGCATTATTTTTCGTGCAATGGTAGTAAAAAAAAAAATAATAATAAATAATAAGTAAACAAATAAAAATCACCATTGTCTGCCACTGTTAAGCATCAGAAATTCAAATACAGGCTCTTACCTCCAAGCCACAACCTTGCTGGTTTAAAAGGACTGGAGAAACCCAAGAAGCACACAACAAGAAGCATGCACTCAGCCTTTGTATTTTCTGCACATTCGAGCTGGGGAAGAAGGGAGACATGATCCAGGCTTCTTCCGTTGCCATAATCTCAAGGAAGTGACCTTAGCATTTGTTGCTTTGATTACAGATTCAGAAACAAAAGCCCTTCCAGTGTGAGTCAGGGGATGCAAGATGTTGAAATGTGATTGTTACAAACAGGGGTGGGGGTGAGCAGGGAAAGCACTGCAATTATTGTTTCTTCTCAATGTTTACCCCTCTATTATGAAACATAGTCCAAGTCCAAAAGCAGCAGCTGACCAAAGGCAATGAGCATGGTGCCCAACTTGGGGCAGAGAACCTCCGATGCTTTCATCCAAAATTTGTAACAGAAATGGAGCTACAGAAGCAGTTTCCCAGCTCAAGTTTCAGCAGATCACATTCCTGGGCCCAGCTAATGTGACACATAACCAAGGCAGTAAGCACCATGCACTCAGTTCTTCATTGCCCCGTGTTGCAAGAGGCACCTCAGGCACTGCATTCCACTGCATTTCCCATGTTCCCTTCGAAGGGGCATGGCTGCAGCCTTGGATTGGGCTCACCAAAAAAAAAAAAAACCTGGTAGGCAGCTGGTGTGCGCAATATCAGCAGAAACACAAGCTTTTAGATCAGAGCACAGATTCACATCCTCAGGTGGTAAAAATGGCAGCAGGAGCAATGCCAAAGGAACACCGCAGCCCTGCACTGCAACACCCAACATGGGATGGGAGCAACGGCCCCAGAGCAGGGTAATATTCTTGTATTGTCTCATGATTTCAAGAGTTGTTTCAACAGTGCTCAATATCACAAGCTCCATGGAAAAAAAAAAAAAAAAAAAAACACAAAACCAAAAACATGAGCTGCAAGGATAGAGGATGCCAGCTCAGGTCCAACCTGCTGCTCCAGACCAGCAAACTGAAGGCTGGCAGCTGAGGCAGTTTTGGAAAAGTATTTCAGAGTCACAAATTCATGTTCATCTCCAAATTCAGGATCTAAAGCCTCAAATTAGCTGGAAAATAGAGAGTGAGTCATTTTTCCTTAGAGACGTGATGTGAAGGTTACCTGGGTGGTGCCAGGCTCTGCCCTGCTGGAATGACAGGGACAGGCGGAGGAGAAGAGCACAGCTCCTCGGGAATATACAAATACAGATGGAGGTGCACAACTCAGCTGTGCTCTGAGCCACGGATAGTTTTTCTAGAAGGGAAAAGTTGGTTTAAAGGAAACACAGCACACTAGGAAGAGGTTCCAGCAGCTGGAGGCACCGGGTTTGTGATCTGACTGAGCACAGCACATCCCAATCTCTCTGTACCAGCTCCTTAGGAAGTGAGCAGATGCAACTCGCTGTTAGAGAGGAATTACCCGCTTTCACTGAGGCTTAGTGAACACACCAACTTAGACACTCTGAGTGAACCTGCCCAACAGGACTCCAGTGGGCTTTTTCTCCATTAACACATTTAACCCTCCCAGATCTGCTGCAGCCAGCCCAGCACCCACCAGACAACTCCATAGCCAACGCCTGGGCTACACCCAACACCCATCCCCAGGGCAGCCACCTCTCCGAAGTGATTCCAGCTCTTGTTTTGCTGCCCACCTACAACTTGCTCTCCCAGTGCCACTCCTCCTGCCTTCCTCTCTCACACAAGCCAGAGACGTGCACGAAGGACCAGCATGATGTTCTCATGTACCACCTGCCCATCAGCCCACGTTCTACACCACAAAGCCTCACAGCCTGAAATTCTGTGTTGCTCGCATTGCCAGTGATGGCTTTACACAGCTAAACAAATGCACACATTTGGGTTATTCTCAGTATATCAGCGACCCTCATGCACCTCACCTTTCCAACCCCAACACACGGAGCTGATGCACGTTTAGATGGAAGGCAGAGCATTAGCAGGGAAAAGTGTACGTGTGTATGTGTGGGAGGGCATTTAAGCTAATATTTTCCAGTGCTGATAGCTTTATCCTCTTTGCAGCTTCTGAGAACGAACCGGTCTCCATCTGCACAGAAGATTAGAAGAATTACTAACCACTAATTATGACTCAGAGGTTTTGAGAGCAATGCAGACTGCACAAGGATGGCCTGATTTGCTGAAAATTAGGAGACAGAGATAGCACAGCATTATTTTTAAGCACATGGACAGTCCATATGAGGTTGCCAAGAGGCGCAGAGGCAATGCTAGCAGGAGTGATAGAAAGCTAAACACTCAGAAATGAAGTGCAGAAAAAGCAGCGTGAGCCCGACATACTTTTAAGTTGCCTTTTCGTAAGCTTCTTGCTGAGCCAGTGCGAGCTGCCAGACTCTGCACAAGGCTGTAAGGGTGATTTATACCAGAACATTCGCGTGGTGATACGTCTGCAAGAGAGGGGTTTTGAAAAGTGGCGCCGGCGACATTTGAAATCCAACGCATTGGGTGAGCTGCGTCACACTGGAAACAAATACATACGTATGGGCCAGGGTAGGCAGTGAATAGAAGGCACTGTTTGAACCTGGCACCGGGACACCCTGGAGGAAATGAGGTGAAGTTCAGTCTGGCTATGGAGTTTGTCTGCCGAGGAAGAAGGAGGAGCGGTACAAAAAATCATATTTTTGTTTCAACAGACTCCAACAGAAAACCCTGTACCATGAGCTCAAGTGGAAATATGCCTGGCAGTAATATTTGGAAAGTGCATTTTGGAAGACTGAACATGTAGAAGAGAGCTTAACTCCCAGGCAGAGGCTCTCTTGTGAGCCACAGCCGTGGGGAAATCACAGTGGGACTGCACCAGTGGGGTACAAGAGGCATCACAGCACTGGGTCAGATCATGAAGGAAGAGCAAAGCTCTTCTAGAGCAGGGGTTAATTCCCATTTTGATACAGTGTTCGAAGAGGCACATTCAGCATCCTTGAATAAAGCCTGTGAGCTTCCTCAGAAAGCCCTGAGATGGTGCTTCTGGGCTCTGCCCAGTACAGAGGCAGGGGAGTTGCACCCCTCACCAGCCCATAACCATTGACTTATAATTGAGAAAAAGAAAAAAGGAGCCTCCAAGCTTGTCATCAGCAGTTTTATAAAGAAAAGTGAAGGTGTGGCAACAGAGGAAGTGCACTCCTTGCTGTCCAAGCCACCCCCATTAGCACCATAGGAAACAGCAGCCAGCCGCTTCCTCTCTGCTCCACCCAGGCAGGTACAGGGCGGACACGGACAAAGCTGGTTTTCTTTGCTGCATCTGCAATTTTTTTTCCCTTCTCCCAGAGGAAGTGACCTTTCGGAGGTTAAAAAGTACGTCATCCCAAAAGCCACATGACTTCAATTTACAATTCTACAGCCAAAACCGTTTGCCAAATTACCAGCGTAACCAAATAGCCTGAGCTCAGAGATGCCTCCATTCTCCTTCCCAGCTTCCCATCCAGCAGGCATTCACCATGTCTCCTCATATTCTGCACAGTTTGAGAATGCTTTGCTTGGTTTCTCTTCCACACCCTGTAATGAGCACAGGGCATTTCTACCACTAAAAAACCCAACCAACCAACTTGTAATTTATAGAAGTGAATTGGGCTGTTTTTGGCTTTGCCACCATTTAACAACCTCATGGATACAAAACCATTTCAGTTGGTTTCGCTGCTCTGTTCATTAGATTCAGGACAGGCAGTGTGAAAACTTGCAAGGAGAGAACCCAGCCAAGTGCTTCATTCTACAGGCGGTACCTGGACACTATGGCACCGAATATATCTGCTGTACACAACACAAGGGGCTTGAGAAAGAGTCCCCCCATGCCACACTACCAGGTCAGAGCTGCACATGAGCTCTGCACAACAAAATACAGCTCCAAGTTGCACCTCTTTCCCACTTCTCATATGATACTGTTGTGTGGAGACCTCTGTGCTGGACTCTCACCTCAGACTTTTTCCCCTAACAGCATTACTCACACTGACTTGCTGCAGTCACAGAGGAGATCTTTGTGCCAGCTCTTCCACCATCTCTCTGCAAGTCTGCTTTCTCCATGCTTTCAGATACTCTGTGCTGTGGACAACATTCCCTGGCATGCAACCCAAGCATTCTGAGAGGCCAAGTTCCCTCTTGCACAGGTCCAGAGGTTTCTTCAGAGAGAAACAGGACAGCTCCTCAACAGCGTGGCTCCAGGGCAATAGCCAAACAGGACAGCCCACCTCTGGGCCGGTCTCTGTGCATGATACAGGAGATGGTGTGCGCCAACTTGGGGATATGCCCAAACTTTAGGCTCCCCACACTGCTCTCAAAGAGAAAGTGACAGACAGAAGCTGCCCTGTCCTTGGGTTTTGGACTTTGAGTCACTAAGGCAGGTAAGGGCTTTATGTCAGCAGAGAGGATTGAAGCAGGGCCAGAAGGCTTTCCCACGTGATAGCCATAGCACCTAGCGGCTCCAAAAGATGAAGGTGAGATGGTTTGGGAATGAGAAGGAGGTACTGTTTTGGCACATCTTGGGTCTCCCATCAGGTTAGCAAGCATTTTATCAAAGGACAACTAAATATTAAAGGAAAACTTGTCAGCTCAGGGAGAAGAAACCCTGCTGGCTTTCCGTACGCCACAGCAATTCAGTGATGATTAAAATAGGGAAGAGATCTGTTCAGTGTCACCTCACCTGAAAACAACCCCTGGCCCCCAAAGCAGTGTGAACCCCCAGCATAGATGAAAGAGAGCTGCAGCCCTCAGTGTTGCACAGCAGCATGAGGACCTGTCACATTACCCCACCTGCACACACCTTGCACATAGCCTGGGCACAAAGCTCTGCATTGTTCCCCAAGCCATTAAACCATGCACATCCCTGGGAGATTAAATCGAACCCAGAAATAATTTATTCAGCCTCTTATAGGGTTGTGACATCCACCCAGGCTGTGACACCAACTGCTGTGGGCTCGTTCTGCTCCCACCAGCATCAGGAGGGATACCAATAGCGTTTTCAAACAGCAAAGAGCCAAGAGTTCAGCACAAAAAGCAATGTGTTGCACAACCCAAGGAAGAGCTGCAGGGCATTCTTTCAGCCATTTCTGTTTAACGCACCCCAAAATGTCTACTAGGAAATTCCTGACATTAAGATGTGAGAGCAGCTTTGTTCCTGCCTGGTTCCATTGCAGGGAGGACCTGGCACAGCCCAGAGCTGCACAGGGCAGTGAGATGGGTAGCGTCCAGGTTCCCACCCAGCACAGGCACTGCCTGGCATCACTCATCTCCTCATTTTGCCCATTTTCACATCCCCGTAGTGGCAAGGAAGCGATGCTACTCGCAGAGCAAGGACAAACTAATCCCCACCCTGAGCCACAAGGACACAGTAACATCAGACAGAGCTACAGTTTCACTTTCTTTCAGAAGAACTTTACACTTTGAGGCAGCCACTGGTGCGCAGCAGTTGAAGACTTCAGCCCAGCTGCTGTCCTTGGCCAGCACAGCAGTGCTGGTGGGGCAGGACAGGTCAGCAGGGATGGGCGGGGGGGGGCAGCAGCCAGGCTGTGCATTCCCAAACTATCCACAATCCATATTCAGATGATATTCATTCGTATGCAATACCAAGATACATTCAAGCACCATAAGAGCCATCAGTTGTACAGCTACTCTCCCACTATTAGGCACTCCTGAACCTGGACATGCCTTACAGCTAAACAGCAACAAGTCCCTTCGGGATGGATTGCACAGGTACGGATGTCCCTTTAACACTGCTTCCATGTGCAAGTGATGCTTTAATGGTTATGGAGAGAGAGCAGTTTTGCTGGGAGCTCTGTAACACCCCAAATCACAGAACAGCAGAGAGAGAGAAGCAGCAGCTTGGAAACATCCAACATAAACTAACAAATAGCCCAGTGACCCTTATAGCAAGATTTATCACAGACAGAACCACTTCGCAACACCAATTGTGATTCCCCAATATCCTGCTGTGACAAACGGAATCCCTCACCCACATCCCTGCCGGCAGCTCCACAGGTGTCCCCTACCTGGTAGACGTCCCCGAGGCCACACCATGCCCGCAGCGCTTGCCGGCACGCCCGCAGCCGCCCCGCGTACCACCGCCGGAGCGCCGTCACCGTCAGCGTCCATACGCAGCGGCTGCCCCCCAGCAGCAGGTCCTCCACCCCGCACATCAGCACCGAAGCCATGGGCCCAGCACACCTCCGCGTCCCGCCGGGCTGGGTGTTTAGCACGCTGGCATGCCGGCCTGCTGGCTTTATACGGCTTGCGGAGAGCCGCGTCCAACCTCCTAACAAACTCCTCTTTCACGGCGCTTCCTGGGCAGGCTCCAGGCATGCCCCCAGAGCCAGCGGCTGCAGTAGCCCGGCCCCGCCAGCAGCTCACACAGCAGCCTTGTCCTTCCGAGCGGCTTACACAAATCTCCGTTAAGCTCCGGGAGCTGCCACCAGGTTTTCTAATTAAATTTTAACCCTTTTGCCATGTGCCCTGACAACAACCCCATTTATACACTACCGCTGTGGGATTAAGGGAGCTGCAGCCCTGCACCGAGCTCCGCCGTGCGTTCGTCCGCATCGCTCAGCTCCGAGGAAAGGACCCATGGGGAGGATCGCACAGACACCTCGTTATCTGCCACGCGGGGAGCGGAGCTGTCAGCGCTTTCTCCCTGGGAATCCTATTTTAAAAAGCACCTTTGGGAAAAGCAAGCGGAGGGGAAAAATAGATCAGCACAGCTCCTGCAGAATGGAGGCACCGATTTCCTCAGCTTGGGTGGCAGATGCCAAAAGTGCAAAGCTCCCGACATCCCACTCTTGCTGTTTGCATTTGTACCGGCTGGAAGCTCAACACCTGCCGAAGACACAGTGCTGTTCTCCTGCACAACTCTTGCAGCTCCGTTGACACAGCGCTTGCTGCATGGGAAAAACAAAGCTCCTTGTGCACACTTTGCAAGCAGAGCACGGAGAATAAACACGGAGCTAACAGCCCACGAGGGAACACAGCCTTGATGCTTAATCTCATACCAACTCCCAGGCAATTTGCCCTTCTGGGGCAGAAGCTGTTAATGCCAGCATGCCGCACCCCTCATTTGTGAGCTCTTTCCTAGCAAAAGCCAAGGGGAGCAGCTCTGGGTGGAAGCCGAAAGGCAATTAACCTTCTTAAGATCCCTCATGGGATTTGAGGTTTCCTAAAGGTTTCTGGGGCCAGAGCTGTGAGGGGCCCAGTGTGTGCGACTGTCAGCACCTCACTGAAGGAACTGCAGAAAGAGCAGACTTCGGTTAAAGCACCAGCCAGACCAACCCCATTGCCTTGTGCAATGAAATGAATGAACAGGGCAGCAATGGCGTGGATAAAGGCTGCATGGGAGAGCTGAAGCTCCCTCATTTTGAGCATTATAGCTGTGTTTTGTTAGACAATCCATGCAATGCTTTCTTCCTATTCGCTTCAAGGACAGATGCCTTGATTTAGGGAAAATGTAAGGACAGCTTCAGCAGCAGTGAGGGGAAGCACAAGCTGCTCATTCTGTGGGAACCCACCTAACATCTGAGGACATTCAGACCCCAGTAACAGCAGGAACCACAGCAGTGCTATCCAAACAGCCCAACCCCAGTGGTTATCCCCAGTCCATGAGTAGAGAAACCAAGAGGCTCTCTTTCTTGGTACCAGACCTCAATTTGATTTTCAAGTGGGTTGCACCATCTGCAAACAGCTTCTACACAGCCATGGCTGTGCTGGCCCAAATGCTTTCATGGGAGAAAGATAACCTGTGTGCTCTTAACACAGGGAAAGTATTTGCAGAGCCTATTCTATTCTATTCCATGTCAGTCTTCATAGTGCAAGAGCCCACAGTCACACAGTCAGCTCGTGTCCTAGTTGAGAGCCAGACAGTAGAGCAGTTCTGCAGACTGCTGACAGCCTGTTTCAGACAGGCTTTGGACCTGCATGTCACCAAGCATTACACTTCTTCCTTGTGCATATAATGAGGTAAGAGTGGCTCTGCCCGTACTGGTGCTGGTATCGATTGTCTGTGCAGCTCCAGGAAGTTTAAGCATCTCAGACGTGCTCTCAATGCAGGAAAGACTATGACAACTATTTCAAACATCTGAAGCTGTTACAAAGCAACATCTCTCCTCAGTATTTCCACACCAGGGTGAGAAAAGGAGCTCAGAAAACTCCAGGTTGCCTTGTCTTATGGTCTATGCTGCAAGGTGGACCTAATCTGCCTCACACCAAGCCAAGGCAGGAGGTGCTCCCCCTGCCTGACCCAGGGCACAATGGCATGGAGCCTGCAGCAGCTTCTCCCTGATCCAGGGCAGAGATAGAACTTGTTATAACAGAACTCAGGCTCTACAGTTAAAATCCAGCACCTGTACACCCACCTCAAGAGTTTCATTGCTCCTTTCAATGTAGTCTTAGCCTGTGGCCACAAGGAAAGCTTCCTGCACCTCGGGTGTTACTCATCACCACTCTATATTCTATGTTTAGGGCACTTGAATATCAGTGTGGATGTACAAAATGAGAAGCTTTGGTTTTCCACGGGGAGAGGCCAGTGCCACCATCTGCAGTCACCCCAGGCAGCTGAGGGTAATTGCAGCTGGATAGCACTGCTCAAAGAGCTGTCAGGAGCACCTCCCATGGCATCTGTGCATTGTGGTCAAGCCATCGCCGAAGTTAAACAGATCAAAAAAAGAAAATCCAAATTTCTATCATTTTCAGGTTCCATTTCTAGACCAAGAAAAAAAAAAAGCAGCTTCATAGTTAAGGAAACAGCACAGGGAACGGCCTCACCCTAAGCCAAGAAAATCCAACCATGCCACTCTGAAAAGTTATAATGCTTGCTCTACCCTGATTCCTAAACAGGGAAAAAAAGATAAGGATGGGTATTTTCTCCTCTGATATAACAAGAGATTTTTTAAATGGGGCACGATCCATGGTATTTTTAAATGGCACTTGTATATGGGGCAGCTACCCCTTGTGCCTCCCATCCTGCTGTGCTGCTGCGACAGCCCCAACCAGCTCCATCTCAGCCACAGTGTCCTCCCCAACACACGAAGGAGCAGAGCTGATAATACGAAGAAAAGCTGAATGTAATTCAGAACATTGGTGTTTTAATTTGGGACTGGTGAAGCATCCATTCAGATCGGCTTTGCCTTCTGTGGACTTCCACTTTCAGAATGTGATTTCAAGTGTTTTAATTTGAAGTGCGTAACTGATATTCATGTTCCTTAGAGGGAGAATAAAGATCACAGGAAATTCACTATGGGAAAGCCAATAGGATGCCCTATGAGAGGTGGCTTTCAAAGGTCGCAGTAACCAAACCTTCATGAAGAAAAAAGAGCTATCTCAGAAAAAGACTTTGTAGATGTATGTACTGCTCTCAAGGTAGAGAGATGCTACAACTCTATCTGATCTGCAGCTGTATGAACAACAGAGCATTCATTTCTGGTAAGGAACAAGCCCACAGAACAGGAATCTAAGGAGCACACTGCTAACAGGATAGAAAATGTGATGTGCAGCAGATTCATGCTTTTCTTTGTATTATTGATTGTATTCCTGGAATAATAATGCTAAAAGGGAACAAAGGTTCACCAGCATAATAGGAAAAGATCTCAGAGGGATCCTCAGCCCTCCTTGCATGTTACATTCTGTGCCACAATGAATGGAATGAGGGTAGCTGAACCACTGCTTTTCTTTTTAAGGTACCTCATACAAAGTTCACATGGATACATAATTCATCTACCTGAGAGACCACAGGACAAAAGCATCAGTTTCCTCTGACATCTACAAAGTTGCATTGCCCCTAGATACAGACTATTGATTAGCGGTACAGAAGAGGACGCACAGCCAGTCCCTGGTGGCACGTAATGACGTAAAGGCTCTGATCCTTTTTGGTCTCAATGCCTTCAGCAGTAAAAGGTGAATTACTGTGCAGATGTACCAAATAATTATAAGGGCTAGCAAATGTCTGCCCTAGCCATTGCTTTAAGTCCCAACCAGGGCTTTAGTCCGTAGCTTGTCTTCTCTCACAGTGACTGAAGATGACTGGGACCAATACTCAGTCCTCTACAGAGTACAAGGTAAGGTGCAGCAAAGACCAAGAAACCACCGAGACAGCCCTTAGAAAGTCCTGAGAACCACTTCTGCTTTGGGCAGATCTCTGTGTGGATATCTGCTTCTACTTCCACTCCACAAGTCCAAACCCCCAAGTCTTGACACCCTGGGGTGGTCTCAGGGCAGTGCTAAGCCCCACTGTGCTCCCTGATTACCTGTGCAGCTTCAGCACTGAGGAAGTCCTAACTCACACCTCCCTAGCACTCTCTTTAAATTCTTGTCTTGTAAGAAGCCTGTCAAGCTGTGAGCATTAATGCAATTAACCCCAAATAAAGATGAAGTGACTTTTCAAAAATCATTTCTGCTACACTCTGGCCCTTAATTACCAACTTAATAAAGATAAAGTGAAGTAGTCATCAGCCATCCTCTCTTTGATGTTGTAACCTCTCAGTGCATAAGATGCTTAAAAAGCAGCAGTGGCGTATGGGATAAGTCTGTAATCCAGCCTTCCCTGACTGAGAGTTTCTGAAGAGAGAATCAACTTCTGGCAAAAGATGTTTGCAAAGCAATTTCATTCCTTGAGATTATTGAAAAAAATTCAGAGATTTTTGTAATGTACTTCATCCTTTATACTAGTATGAATTTTGGGCACCTCTCAGAAATAGAACAATTGTTCCAAAGATTTGCCTACTGCCTTTTACATTATCAAGCCTGAATTTGGAAAGCAAATGAAAGCTACATGACAGGACTGTGCTGTCCTCCTCTTAGCTAGGAAGAGAAGATGATGGATCTATTTGGAGCAGGCAGGTGAGAGATGCTAAAAGAAAGGCATTCTCCACGGGCACCTCCAGGCACTACACAGGTTCCCAGCTCTTCCCATCAATGTGCTCCAAGCCAAGGGGCTGCCAGACCCAACAGTAAACTGCATCCTGAACCACTCACACCTGCAGGACAGAGCTTTTCTCCCCTCTGCTGTCAGTTTAAGGTGCTGGTTTAACAACAGCTTTCCCAACCATGGATGAGGTGCTGTCTTTTTGCCTCCTCTCTCTATGTATATTTTTCTACAATAACAATAAAGCAGTGACACACATTTTTAAAGACAGCACTGTGCCAGAAACACAAATTTCCTGCAGTCTCCACCCCACAGTAAGCTAATTATAATTTCATGTCAGAAACGAAATGCCACTGCCTTTTAACTTTGCAAGTGATTAAAGTGCTTACAACCAGACTCTTCCAACAGCATCCCATACCCACGTACCTGGCACTACAGAATCAGGTCAGGTTCAGCATAAGCAGTGAGTGCTCCAGTTCCACTAACTTGGGATTGCCTTTGTTTCCCACTGCCCTATCAGCATGAGGCTGTGTCACCCAGTTTCCATAGCACAGGTCTCTGGGGGCTGACAGATGAGCAAAGCCACACTGCCCCTGTAACCCTGCAGGCTGTAGTCTCATACCTCCACCTTTCCAAAACCAACAGGGAACAAGAGCACAGAATGCTTTCAGCATCCTACTTTCTTCACCCATCTCACCAAGAGGTCACTATGATGGGCATCACCATTCCCAACCTGCTTTGCTTGCCTTCCCTCATGCCCCATGACGTTAATCCACAATGGGCGTCTGCATCACCCAGCTCCTGCCGCAGTCCAAAGCAAGCTGGCACACCCAGCACTTTAAAAGTCAACAAAGAATATTAAAGGGAGCCCAGAGAAATCAGATAATGATGTTAGATGAAGGACTTTGTGGTAGATACAAATACGTGAGGAGTGTGAAAATCCAGGGCTGCCCCAGCTTTACGATTATTTTATAGCCTCGTTAATCCATGGCAAATGGGGTAGAGTTACTACCTAACCTAAGTACTCGGCAGAGATCTACAATGCTGTAAGAGGAAGCATAAATGGGATAGTAAAGTTTCAGCATTTTGCATGATATACATGGCCAGGATGACAAAAATAACAACCCAAACCTATCAGTCAGCTGACAAGAATCTTTAAAATAGTGAGAATAAATGATGTCTAACTATGACAATTATACCCTCAGTGCATTCATTCTCTCAGGATGAGTAACCCGGGATGCTGCAGCCTCCAGAAAAAAAAAAAATCATGACTCAGAGCAGTGCTCTGCCCTTGATCAGACTTAATGGGTCATGCCAAGCCCAGGAAAGCCACACACCCAGGAGAGGGTTTGACCTTCCTTATGCATTCGAATGTCACAGTTGAGATCACTGCACCTTAAGGAATATGAACAAAGAGACCACCTCGTCAACCTTTGTGTCTCTTCTCCCCACCTGCAGTTTCAGACCATAAACCCAGAGTCCATTCTGTGTCATTGCTACACTTGGCACAGTACCAACACTGATATGAACTTAAAATCAGAATTTGAAGCCACCCAGCCCCATCCCCTCCACGGCCACTGATAGAGGTCAAAGCATGACATGGGCAGCCCATGCCTCTCCCAGCACCACAGTGCTCCTCTTCCCCAGCCCAAAACACCAGATCCAACTATACAGCTCCGGCATGCTACAGAGAACAGCCTTTGTGCCATCTTTAGTTGAGGCTTGATCCAACACAACATGACATGGGCAGGTTCTGTTCCACAGGTCATAGGTGAGTTCAGTTTGGACCTCACCAAGAGAAAGCTGTGCATCTTCATGGCCAATTTCTGCAGGAGAACCACAAAAGGGTGGGAAGAGCACCAGCAAATAGAAGAAAAATTGGTAAATCAAATCTATATAACACATTGCCAGCACTGCTATTGAGCAATGCTCCCTGAGAACACAGGTCTGCTGTAATTCTGCTTCAAGGCAGAAAGCGAAGAAATTTCAAAGTGTATCATCTGCTGCTACAGCAATTAGTGCCTCATTTTACGAGCAAAATAGCCACGCAGTGTACATCTGTCAGTTCCAGACAAATAAAAGGGAATAACCATCCAGAATTTGGAAGGAGGTAAATCAGTGCCTTCTGTTGTTGGAGTGAGGCAGCTCTGGTGTAAGCAACTCCTTTCTTGAAGGTGAGCCTTGGTGCTATCCCACCATTTGACAGTAGAAAAGGAACCGAGTCAAGCAGCACACAGCACCTCCCCACAGAGGGATTGCATTGCTTGTGCGGAGCACTAAACACTGCTGAAAGACCAAAGCAAATCTTCCAGAATGCACAAGCTGCCACCCATTCAAAAAACAGGGACACATCCAAAAGCACCCAGCCACGGGGCACAGAGAGCAACCGAGCCAAAAGCAAAAGAACAGCCATTGAAAGACTGCTTTTATCCTCAGAAGACCTCCAAAATAAACAGCCAGCACGCCATGGGCTCAATCCAAAGCCTATTGAAAGCAATGGAAAACCTCCAGCAGGCTGGCAGCAAGGTTGGCCACGCGACAGCCCTGCCGCCTCCCAGCACTCCCTTGCTCTTCCTCAGGCTTTTTGCAAACACTCAAGCCAGCCAAGAAGTAATAACAATAAAATTAAAACTTTTATTTTAAAAGTAGCATGATTTTCTACCCAGCCCCTGGGAATATGGAAAGATGGGTCAGGACCCACACAGTGGTGCCCCCAGGACTCACCTGGGCACACAGTGCCTAAACCACAGCTCAGATTCCTTCCAGAGGTGTCCTCAGAAACTGAGCCCCTCCAAGCACCAGGAGCAGCACTTCTACCTCACTGCTTTCTTAGAAAGAGCACCCAGAGAAAGGAGTGATGCCAGCAGCAGGTTTATCAAACACTTGTGGGAGTGGTGACATCGGAAGCACCAAGCCATGCACAATGCAGGAGGAAGTCAAGAAAGGAAACATGGATGGGCTGCAGAGCTGAGTCAGCCCCTCGGATGAGAGACCTCACCCCTCCAGTGCAGGACTTGTGCTGGTGCAGGTGGTGGACACAGAGCCCTGCCCTGCCAGCAGGGTGGGAGCTTCCCAAATCTTAGCTGGCGCTGAGCAGAGGGCGAGGATGTGGGTGCAGGGAATCGGCCCAGCCCACATGGTGCAGAGCGACTGCAGAGCTAAAACAAAGCAGATTGACTTCTTTCATAGAGCAGTGGGTGGAGAAAAACAAGAAGAAAGGGCAAAGAGAGGGAGAGAGAGGGAGTAGCAGTGCTCCCCAATGGGGGTCAACCCGCGACCACTCCTACGCCCAGAAATGTTATTCCTGTTCTAATGGGTATGAGTGAAAATTCAGCATTTGTTACCAATTAATGCACGCAGTAACTTCAGTCCTCCTCTCATGCTTGAAATGGAAACGCTGCCATAACTGAGCAGTACCTGTTGGCAGTGAAACTTCTAAATGGATGGCTAGGAGGGGCCAAATGCTTCCTCAAAGAAATTCTCATTTCTATTTTTCCCCTCTGGGATATGAAGCAGACTTGCAAACTGCCCTTGCCATTATCAGAGCTGTGATTCAATCAGCATTTCATGGCCATAATTAACGGGTATTTGTTTTCATGGGCGTGATTCCTCACTTGCCAAGAGTGCAAAATTAAAATGCGTTTTTCCCATGCTCCTTGGAGAGGACATGATGTGAGCTTCAGCCAGGGAAAGGAAGCCATTTGGAGCAGGAAGAGGATGCTTGGAAATGGAGTTACAGAGTTCATATTGGACCCATTCCGCAGCCATAAGATCAAATAGGCATTGAAAAAAAACCACGCTGCTACGCTCACTCAGGTTAATGGGTGAAGTGGTGGCACAAATCCCATCCCCTACCCATTTCAAGAGGTCACTCAGCATCACATGGCTGTTCCCAGGAGCCCTGCTCCCATCCTGCACATGTGGTGGGAAGGGAAAGGGACAGCCACACCAAGATCAGGGACACCAGTGCACCTGGCCCTCCATGTGGCATCAGGAGGAGGAAGGATAGCCTGCTGTAGAAAACAGGTTGTTTCATTATCCTCTGCTCTATACAGCTGCTTCTCAAACCTTGGAAAAAACATTCCAGCATTAAAAGGAGAAGAACTGAGCTTGGGGGGACACCAGACACCTCCTCCTCCATGGGCTGTGAGCTCCTTCAGCACACCATGGCATGCACTCATTGGTATGACTCGCACAGAAACAGCAAAGGGAGAATAAATTCAGGGATTCCATCACAAATCTCATTGATGTTATATTTCCAAACCCTCTGGGAGAATAAAAAAAAGTTATGTATAATATCTTTTAGCAATCAGCAGAAGGAAGGGATAAATCAAATGCAAACCCCCACCAGAACACAGCAGCCACTGGAATACAATGCCTGTTTCTGTATCGCTGAGTTGTGCATTAGCCTTACACCAGGTAAAGTTGTAGCACAGCACCATCTGTTCCTCAATATGCTTGCTGCCACAGCAGGGATTTACTCACATATCCCTTCGAGGAGTACTGAGCTGATGGGCATGATGTGTCACCAGAGAAAGGGATCTGTCACCTGCTTCTATGGCACATGGGGGATATTCCCTATCCCAGATTATCTTATGTGGCTTGGGGTGGGCTCAGAGTGCCAGCTGTAGTGAATAGAGCTTGACAATGCCACATATCCTCACAGTGCTGCAGGAGAAAGCACATTTTCCAGCTGTTCGTGCCTTATGTCACAGCACATTTATACCAATAATTTCATTTCTAAATATCCACAAATTTTCCATTATGAGGGAAGAAGAAGAGCAGCCTGCTTTTCCTTATCCTTAGACCAGGGTGTAAGGGACTTGTGCCAAAGAACACCTGAATCCCAGCCATTAGTCAGGGAGATCTCAACATAGGTTTGAAGCAGATCTCAGAGTATCCAAAGCACTGAAGAGCTCAGTGCAGTGCTGGCCCTGCAGGTCCTGGTGCCCAGCAGCAGGGTGCAGAACTGCAGGGCTGAGGCAGCCTGCAGAGCCCTTTGCTGCAGTACTTAATCCAAGTACACTCAGAAGAAGCTTCCTGATACCCTTTGTGCTAAGGCACTCCTGATCTGAGCTCCCGGGAACACCTCCAGCCACAGAAATAGAACTGAACACACAACCGAAGTCTCCCAGGCTCAGCACAAACAATCTCAATCTCTCACCTGAGAACTGATGGCAGGTACCTTCTGGAGCCGAAAGCTGCTCTCACGCCTCACTCCGTGCCACACTCCATAAACCCCTACTCAACACAGTATCAGATCCTGCTCGGTGCCCTGAGCCCAGCTGCAGCCTCTGCAAAGCCCTCCTGGAGCAGGCACCTCCCCAACAGCACCCGGAGATGGGCAAACTGGTTCAGCCTGCTGTCTGTAAGGGCCCACAGGGCAGGAGGTGTGCGAGCTGTTTGCTCCTGCCCTGCCTTGGAAAGAAAGGGGGGGGGGGAAGAAAGTGGTTTTGCAGGATTTCAGACTTTCCCCCAGCCATGTTCAAAGGGAATGTTCAGTGACCGAAGGAAAACAAAGCAAGAGTTAGAGATTTCATGCTAAAGGCAAGCTCTTCACTTTGCTCACAGATTTTTATATGTGACTGCTTTGCTGCACTTCAACCACCACTGCCTTACGATTAAAGCACTGCTGCTGTTCTGGAGACATTCACCCACTTCCCACACAACCCCAAGGATGTGCTCACACCCAAAGGAGCACACTGCTTGGCCACAGAGTCCAGAACATGTCATTTGGAGAATGTAACATGCAGAACTCAAACCATCTGAAAACACCTCCATGCAGTCCCACCTCCAGCAGACTATCAGAGGAGCATCCACTGATTGGCATCAGCACCAGGACTGCAATCTCCTGCCTCTGCTTCCCTCTCACTTTTCAGTACCGTGTAAGAATTTTATTCTATCATCATTTGACTTTAGTCTAAATCTTTCAGAGGACTCCACAGCAAAGAAAGCATCAACTCGCCCTCATGAAACCTCATGCATACTTAGAGGGATACATTTTCCCAGTTTTTACCTGCAGTGCCCTCCCTGTCCAAGTCTCTAATTGTGAACTGCCTACAGATTCAGGCTAGTATGTTGTACAGACACTGGTGCATAGCTGGAACCATGGCGTAGCTCCTTCACGTTGCTGGTGCTCTCTTTTCCAGCAACTACAGATGCTGCATGCCTTGCTTCATTCCAGATGCAAACCCAGCCTTCCTTTACATCTTTAAGTTCATCTCTGCATAATTCTCCTCATCATTAGATTAATGAATGAAGTGTTTCCAAGGTACAGATATATACATGCTCCTTAATTACAGGAGTCAGGCTGAAGCAGATCCCTTAAGCACACACCTCCTGACTAAGCTCAAACCCTGCACACCCAGCCCTCCCTGCACATCCCTGGGTATCCCTGACACAGCCTGGAGCAACAGTGCTTCCCAGCAACAACTGTTCCAATGCTCTCGATCAAGGTCATGTCTGCACTCTTCTCCAGCGCCATGCAGGCATCCTTCAGGTTAACCAATTTTCTGGGAGCTGGATTCATTGCTCGTGGTCCCCGTGGGACTGCTGTGCTGCCAGCCATGGCTCAGTAATTGCAGCTGTCAGACAGGACTCGCACTGCTCTCAGCCCTACACACACCTCAACGTTCTATCAGCCAGAGAAATAAGGGATGTAAGAAACAACAAACAACCTACAGCATCTCACCTACAGAAAAGAAGCCAAACCTTTCTTTGCACAGGACCATCAGCACTGATTCACACCAGCAGGTGTCAAAAGTCACCCTGCAATGTTCCCACATTGAGAAATCCTACACAGAAGCTTGCCCCACACCAGCAGCAGCCCTTCCTCCCCCAGATCCGCCCAGCTGTGCTGCAGATCACACCAAAGTGTATAGGGCAGGGGCAGAAATAGCAGCATGCCAACACAAAAGGCCAGGTCTAACAGCACAGCACAGCCTCCATACCTCCCCTAACTCACAATACTCTCTTGGTGTGAGACGTAAATCACCTCCTGCTTAGCATGCACTAATCTCCCAGCACTCAGATTCCTACCACGTAAACAGAGCATCAGTTTAAACTGAGATTTAGAGGATTAAGCTGCTCCCAAGTTTTAAAAGGCCATCGATGGCAAGCACCCTTCCTGCTCCTGCAGTGCCTTGCTGCAGGCTGCAGCACGCTAGAGGGCAGCCAGTGCCAGGCTGGGCTCCTGCTGCCTCCCAGCATCCATCAGAGACCCTCCACTAGAAAGCAGCAGGCTGCTTGCTCAGCTCCCCATGGCCACCAGCTGGGCAGCCAAGGGACAGATAGCACCAACCACAGGCATCTCTCATGAGAATGCCCACACTGTCATATGCTGAACTCCTTCGTGCCAGACAGACAACTGAAGATCCAGCCCTCACGCTGGGGGATTTGTTCCATTTTGTGTATTTATTTTCTTGGTAAGATCTTACTGGGTTGTCATTGACTTTGTATGGCAGTTTATTATCAAAGGTTCATTAAGGTCAGGAAAGACCTCTAAGATCATCCAACCATGCCCACTAAACCATGTTCCTACACTATTAGGAAATATACTCCTTTAAATCACTATCCCCATGGAAAATTCTCCCCCAAGGTTTCAACAACCTCTAGTTGAACTGATTTGCTTCTACCATCACTTAATCAGTATTTCAGACCGACCTCTTTCTGATGGCATTACGTGAAGAACCAGAGCCCTGAAGTTACCTGGAGCCTCTCCCCATCCATCCATCTCTCAAATGGCAGCAGAGCCCAGCCCCATACACAACCCAACCCCCTGCCTTTTGATGGACCAAATTCAGATCTGCTATAGACCGAGATATGATAAACCAGTAGCTAACAGAAGAAAATTGCTTTCAGACTAGAAAGGAACATAATTAAAAAAAAGAGGAAAAAGCACAAAAGAACCTTAACAGGATGATTTTCCTCTGTATTTTACAAGCCGCTCTCTGCTCTTCAAGGCCACCATAGTCCCAGTTACACACCTGAACAAGCCAAATCCAAAGTGTCTTTGCAGCTAAAGAATGAAGTAATTCTCTGAGCAATTCCCTGTGAGAATTGGTCCCCTCCACAGCCACTATACAATTAGTGTCCTCCTGCTTTGTGTATTTTAAGAGCCCTCCCTATCTGTCTGTTTCTGCATCAGCAGATTTTCAGTGTGTGGAAGCCAGGGTTTGTTTCATAAGCATTTTGCCCATCTGTCCCTTAATTCTCCTGAAATCACAGCAAGACAACAGACAGAGGTCGTGCTCTGCTCTGTTACTAGAAAGTCAGCCCAGAGCTACAACGCTGTGGGAAAGTACTCTCTGGGCACAGTAGCACATGAAGTCATCGTTTGAGGCACCTGCAGCAGCTTCAGTACTTGGGCAGAATGAAATCCAAGCCCTTCCAGAGCTATTTTAGCTCTGCTTGGACAGGGATTTCCACTCAGACACTTATGTATAGATTAGAAATGAAAAAAACCCACACCAAGCCCATTTGAGTTAAATGGCATCCCATCCATCCCATCCGTTTTTAAACAATGCTCTCATGCCAAAACCTCTGCTGGGATTTTTATTTTATTTTCCAATTCCAGTAATGCAGCAGTGCATATTGATTCAGAAAGACTGGACAAGGCTAAGTAAGCAGGATGCAGGGGCAGCCAGGAAGAGCTGCAGAGAGAAGGGACTGCGCAAAAACACCACTTCATTACTGGAAGATCAGAGAGCCCATCTCCTCCCTTGCTTGAATGGCAAGCTTCCCATCAGTTTAAAGGGAGCCCAAACCATTTCTGCCATAAGGAAGTCTAGGTGAGCCTAAATACAAAAGAAAAACCAGCCCATGTTATCTAGAGGATAACTTTTACTCCAAAGAATGTTATACAGCACACACTTCATCTCACTGAAAAACGTGGCTGCATTCTGGGTACACAATCTCCTCAAGATCCAAACATTCTGGGTGGGTTTCCTGGAAGTCCCTCCAGCACCCTCCATATGGCAATGCAGAACATCCCCAGCTCTGCATTGCTACACAGCACCCAAACCTCATTTCTGTAATGGCACAAACCACCAATCCTCTCCTTGGAACAGGACTATTTTATTATCTACAAGCCAGAAGGAAAAAAAAAAAGAGTACAGGGAATGGATTAGTGTTAGAAATTAATTAAAACATAATGCCCAAACAAATGAGTTACATCCCAGTTTATTCACTGCATCCCAGAGGGAGAATATCCTTCTTATCAGAACAGCTGAGAAAGTGAGGACAAGTCTAATAAAAAGGCAAGCTGGGCTTCCGAGAGTTGTTATTTTTAACTAATTCTCCCTTTTTGTTCCATGTTATTTTAATTAAAGGGTTGAGATTGCATTAAGAGCCCAAGCTTGCAGTAGCATTAATCTGCAGTGCACTGCAAAGCAGTGAGGGCTTGGCTGAAGTCGCCAAGCATGATTTCTAAAGAGGCTGTTCTGGTGCACGGAGCAAAGCATGTTAGGCTGGGAGAGAAAAGCATCTCCTCAAAGCCAATATCTGTCATGTAGATCGAGTCATCTCCTTACCTGCCAGTCCCCCCACTGCCAGCACACATTATGCACATTATGCATTTTATGAAGTGCAAAGCATTCGTTCCAAGATGAAGCAAGATTTCAATTTCAAAGGTCCTTGTAAGAAACACAGCACTTCCCACAAATGACAAAAGAGAACCTCAGAAAACACGCAGCTGAAATGGAAAGGGGAAAGAGGGAAGAGGAAGGCAACCACAGGCAGCAGCAGCAGCACCTAACCACAGTGCTAGCAAAGTCAGAGCTGTTCAACACAGTCAGAGCCCATCCCCTTGGCAGCTCACTGAAGCTGCAGGAATCTGCCCCCAAAGCTCCCCAATATCTATATTGGAGATCATACAGCCATCTAGTAGATCAAATTAACACTACCCAAAAAAAAAGCCTTGCTTTGATTAAGTTGCTCACGGGGAATGACATAATTATGGGATAAAAGACAAAGCTCTGTCTGGGATAAGAACACAAAGTGAGAGACACATGATAAACTGTCACTTGGGTTTCTTTCCATTTGCCTTTGGAGGTTTACATGCCCAAGATTTCCTCAGCTACCCTGAATGCTACAAACCTACCAAACAGGAGAACATCTGCTGCAGTATCAGAACGCCCAGAGGTTGGAATTCAAGATGCACAAAGAGAAAACAAAGCCAGAGGGGTCTACTGCTTGGTAAAACAGCAAATGTTGAAGGTCACCATTCCCCATCATTAGCAGGGAGGGCAGGAGCTTGAGCGTCCAGAACAGACAGCAAGGGCGTATAAATATATTTTTAGGGCACAGACCAACCACTAAATGATGGGGTCAGGACAACAACTTCCTCTGAGGACTGACCAGCCCACAGTTGATCTGTATCAAGACAACTGTTAGCTGACTTCCAAGCTGTTACTTCCATCTGCCTCCACCCAGACGGACAGCCAAGCTCCTGGCCCAAGCACAGCCCCCACCCACAGGCAATCCTCCCTTCCTTCCACAGCCCACCAGGCGTTCCCTGCTGGGGGTGCACATTCCAGTGCTGTCCTGCAGCCAGATTTAAGCAGCCCTGCCTCACTTTCTGCAGCACAGAGGGGCATTGGTCCAATGGGATCTTTCTTCCCATTAGCGGAAGATGAGAGGACTGTTTCACTGCTTCCTCCCTAAGCATCACTAGGAGATCAAGGGCTACCCAGCCTTGTGGCAGAGCTGATTAGCACCCAGAAAGGGCTCAGGTGTTTCCCACCTAGGGACTGCTCCCACCCCACCTGCTCCATCCCCTCAGGGAGCAGAGCTCTGTCCTTGAGAGCAACTTCCCCAGCTGCACACTCAGTGCTCACCAAGGACTCCTGCTGCATGTTCTGAATCACTCAGCAGCCAGAGAGGAATGAGAACAGGAGCTGTTCTACACTGGGATGGCAGTCCTGGAGCACAGGACATGATGCGAACAGGGCTGAATTACATACTGATGTTCAACTTCACTGCTCTATAACACTTCTCAGAAGATCAGATCAGAGTTAACATTTTGCAACTGAATTGTCACAAAAAAAAAAACACACAGTAAAAACCACATTCAACAGCTACTCCTTTTAATAGTAAAGTATTTTCAACAAAGCCACTTTCCTACTCCATTTCACAGGCGCATCACAGGCCACCATGCATAGAACAGTGGCATAGCAGAGGGACACCTGCATCAAATGCAGCTGCATGAGGTAGTGCTCAGGAGGAGAGTCCTTCAGCTGGTTTGTACATCATCCCCCTGCTCCTCCTCCCACAGCCAGTTCAGCAGTATTTGATCTACAGAAATCCCTGAAGGCAGTTATAATACTTTCAGCAAAGACAAATATGCTCAGCTTCGGCATGTGAAAGTGGAAGTGCTTCTTCAAACCTATGTACCGAGCCAAAACAGAAAACACTTGTCTCAAAGCTAGGCTGTAAGTGCTCTTCCATCACTTGGAAGACCTTCTTCTGGCCCTCCCTTCTTCCCCTCTTGGAGGAGCTGAGGCACAGATCAGCCCGGCCCTACACGCAACACAGAGCTGGGAGCACAGCCACAACTGAGCCCACTGCCCCATCCCATGAGCAACAAACACCTCCAAGCTTTGCTGCAGCAGGGCTGAAATAGCACACACAAGACAAAGCCTGCAGTAATCCTGCTTTTGCAGCTAGTTTTGTTACTCTGTGCACCAAACGCTTTTGGGAAGATCTCTGACGTAGGCTCTAGGTCCATTTAACAATCCAACTAATCACTGTATTTCATTTCTCAGGCTATTACAGTGTAATGGAGCTGTGGCTCCCTGAGCTTCCTAGCACCTGGCAAGAGCTGGTTTGTGCCAGCACAGCAAGCCCACCACCTCCACCAGCCAGGCCCCAAACCCAGCGCATGTCTCGGGAATGGGATCCCTGCTCTGCCCCCAGCACCCAGAGGGACAGTTGCCCACTTTTTCATATTCCCATTTCTCCCAGACAACAGAAAACCACTTAGATGTGTGCATGCATAAAACAAGCTAATTACTGGCCTCGGCCCAGATCAGTGATATCAGCACATCTCAAGCAGCGATGCAGCAGCTCCACATGCTGTGCTGCCAGACTTGCTCCTTCCAAGAAATCCTTAACTCCCCACAAGCTGTTTAGCTTCCTGCTGAGGAGATCCTTCCAAAACCCAAGCTCTGGGAGGACTTGTTTCCAGCCAGAAGCACCCAGAGCACCTGCAGCAGGGCAGGAACCAGCACTGCACCCAGCAGCAAGGAGATGAGCATCTGCCCCAGCAGGCAGAAGGATGGGCAGGACAGCACAGAGGAGATGAGCTCCCCACTCCCACTCAGTGCCCACCCATTCTGCAGGCACAGAGCAAAGGCACGCCAGCCATCCATCCACCTGTGCTTCATACAGACATCTAGTCCCAGAGGTCATCATCTTTAAATTCAATTACAAGTTCTCCAGCTGCGTGGAATATTTCTTCCAGACAAGATAAAACAATTGAGTTTCAAGTACTCATTTTTCGTTCGCATGTTTGGATATGGGAGCAGCACTTTGCTGTTCTTCCATCTCCTGCCCATATAGCCCATCTCCACGGGGTCACAAAGCACTGGGTCAGGGAGGGTCCATAGGTCAGCAGAACCAAATGATGCGACAGTGTTTTGGTGCTGCTGGGCTAATGAAGCCACATGCTTCATTATCTACAGATGCACGGACCCAGTTTTTATCTGGTTATGGATTTTTTTTTCCTTCTCCAAAAGATTTAAAGCAACAAAGAGCACAAAGGGAGAGGTGGGAGGACTGCAGCAGCACAAGGGAGATGAGGAACCCGGGCTCCTGCTTTTGATGCTTTGATGATCACGTCATTGCAATTACTATGTTGAGGGCTCTGCTGTGTCACTAGTAAATAAATCATCTAAGGGAATTAACTGTGCGAGGAGCTTGCACCACAAGTCACTGCAGGTAAAAATGATAAGAGAAGTCACAGCACTTCAGAGAGGAAAAATTCTAACATACCAGGAAAACAGAGTAATGTATACTTGGAAGCATTGCTCTGACTAACACAGAGCCTGGGTAGGTGCCTGAGCAGGGAGGATAATGGAGACTGCTCCAGCCATGCAGCTTTGGGGAAATGAAGCCATCAATTAATCATGTGTACTCGACTGCAGACACAAAGAGGATGAAGAACCAGAGAGTATTTGTCTTCTATAGGGAAATGTCTGGCACTCAGCCTTCTGAAAAAGCCCCTTCTGATACCGAAGACACAATACAGTAATTATCTTCATTTAAAAAAAAATAAATCTACATAATATATTGCCTCTTCTCCCCGTTCTCCTATCACAATAAATGAACTGATCCATAAACACAACGACTACACAGCATTTCATACCTGACTGTGTCTAAGAGTGATCCAAAGTAAAACGCCATCCCGAAATACCTGAGAACGATCAGTCGATTCAAGTCCCCTGCCATGACTGATGCCTGTTTTATAGGTGAGCAAAAAAACAAACACAATGGTTAAGCAACTTGCCCATGACCCCACAAATCACACCAGCACTGGGGGCAGGGCTCAGGCTGCCCCATGGATCTTTGGCCATTCTGGGCTCTGCAGCTTTACCTTTCCCTCTCCCTCACCCATCTGCTGTCCCCCAGCCTCAACCAGGTCTGATTTACCCCAAGCTGCTGCCCTCAGAACCTCCATTCATCTCTTCTTCCACACACTTCCAGCCCACAGGCTCCAGAAATGCTTTCTGCACACCTACTTTGCAATTCAGAACATCCTTGAACTCCTCCATCAGCTCCGTATTTGCCTATAATCCCCTCTGGATCTAAAATGTTTATACAGTATTACTTGCAAGATTTAACCCAAAGATGATTAATTAGGTTCTGTGATTTTTGGCTTCGTTTTGATTTCAAGACAGTAACAGAAAGCCTGGATTTTAATATCTTATGGACTTTGCCCTGAATCAAAGCACTTATGAGTCTGATGAACTGATTTATAGCCTTGAAGGAGACTCAAGGTTTTGCTCCACTTTTATCTACCCCCTCACTTAAGCCCACTTAGCATCAGTGGGAGCACATTCTATGATCACATTCATAACAACTGTATCATGTTTATTTCAGAGCAAAACCCAGCCTGTCCCACTTGCAACTACTTAAATCTCAGTCCTACAGCAGAAGAATGAGTTGTAGCAAGGCCAACGTGACAGCACCCAGCAGTGCAAGCAGCACAGCTCCTGACCCTGCACCCACAGTGCAGGGATGCAAAGGGTTTGCAAAACACACATAGCTCACAGCTGATGCAGTTTCCCTTAGTCCTCCCAAGGAAGGTGGTTTCGTATCTCAAAACCTGGCTCCTGCTCTACAAGAAACCTTACACCTGGATGGAACCCAATCCACTTGAAGCTCCCTCTGGGCAAGAGCCACTGGCTAATGCCATCATCTTCCCTGCAAGAGCGGTGTTTAATATCACTGCACCTTTGATCACCTTTAGTTCCTCAAACTGATGCAGCAGCAGAGAAGCAAGTCATTCCACTCCCATGAACCTGTATAACAGAATGCTTCTAAAGAGTAATTTGTCAGAACACTCAAGAAAACCTTCCCTGCAAGAAGCCTTACCTCACTGAAAGTCAACACACTGGTGAGCTATACCCAGCATGGCAATCTGAGGGCATTTCTCATATCACAGTACACTTTCCCACTCCACTAAAAGCAATGTGAGAAGCTGCCCAACACCACAGAGCCTGAGATATGACCCAAACCAATTCCATGCCAGCTTTGAAAGGTGGCTGCACTGCATTGGGTCCATGCAGCACCACTGCATAGCACAGCACTGCACAGCCCTCAGCCACAGCTCAAGGACCAGCAGAGCAGGCACAGAGCAGCCCAGCTGCAAGATGCATTAACAGCTCCCAAACCCTGGGAATGGCCTTGATCAGTATTCCCTGCAGGGACTACTTTCGCCGCAGAAAATGAGTTTATTATTTATAGTAGGAAATAAAGTGGCTCTCTGCAGCTGAGAAAGCCACTTTCAATTTTGGACGTCTTGATACAGTGCGTTATGCAAATGCTTTCTAGACACACACAGGATTGCCACCATTCTAAGAAAACTTCCCAGTGTTTAGCCATAATGACAAACTTTTTCCATTAACTTCAACAGCATCAGGGTCTGAACTCTAAGTCCTCTACATGCTTACAATGGGTGACAGCCAAGTTTGCTGTAGAAGAAGTTAGCTTATGTACTACCCCTCCCCTTCAGAAGGATCTGGGAATCCAGGACAGCACACTGGTTATGGGAACACACCAATGGCCTCAATTACTTAGAAATAAGTGATAGAGTGACTGTGTGGATTTCCAGACTGGACAGGACATTTTGCAGGAGAAGGAAAGCTTCCCAAAGTATCGTTCCCCAAGGAAAAAAGAACCTTAAAAAAAATATATCAGACAGACTATAATAATACTACTGTTGAAAAGACATGAGGCAATGCAAAGCAGCACAGATACAGTCAAGTGAGCCCCAGACAAGGATCAAGTCAGGAATGTAAAAATCTGACCCCTCTGTAACGCAAACACTAATCACAGCAGGGCTATAATGACTTAAACTGTAATCCAGGATTCTCACCTTTTTTTAGTGTTGGGAGGCACAAAGCCTTAAGGCCCAGCAACTCCCAAGGGGCTCTATTTCAAACCACCCTTACTACAGGGAACTGTTACACAACATTTAAAAATAAGTAGTACTGGGAAAAAGTCAGATGACTTTATGACTCCCAGGCCATGATGCAATGATGCAGCAAGTGCAAATTGGGCCAATGTCCCCAGTTCTGGCCCAGAGAAAGGCACCCTCTGAAGTATATGGAAGCAGAATATCAATTGAAGAGGCAGGAAAAAAAATAAAGTTAAAAATCCACAGCTACTGGCAAAAGAATAAGAGGGAAAAGGACAGGCATGGCTGCGGTAGAGTAAAAAGAGAAAATACTTCATTTTATTTTAAATGGAGAACATTAAAATACATACGGAATTACACACAATATTCTCCCTTGGGAAACTGAAGTTTATGCCTGGTCTGCACACGAGGATAACACAGCTGTGACAGAGCACGCCTGTAATTAGGTCTCTGTTGTGCCATCAACAAACACAGCCTTTATGAACATGCATCCCCAGAGATGCGAATCCCACGCATCTACAGCTGAGAGCTCATCCATCTCCCATTTACAGCCCTTCCGTCCTCTGCATTTCATTTTGGGTTTGATTATGAGATGCTCACAAGAATCTATTAAGTAGAATGAAGAACGAGCGGCAGAACTAACCAGCAGCAAGGGCTGTACCCATCTCTGCCAACAGCACTGCAATGCTCTGCTTGCCAGTGGGGCACCAGTTGCCCCATCACTGCTTTGGGGGTCTTACAGTGTAATTTTGCATTGCTCTCACTGCAAGTCCAAGGAGGGGAATGATGCCACTGCTGAGGATGCACGTGCTTCAGCTGTAGCATACAGCTTGTTTTCTACCCAAGACCCACTGACCTGCCAGGGAGGCAGAGGCTTCCCTGGGAGCACAACATGCAGTGTATTCCTGCTGCTATAAGCTCCCCCTCCATATAAATGCACAGCCAGGCATAGAAACAACTGTTTTTGTGTCTACATATGTTTTGGCTCTTTCCTCTGCAGGGAGAGCCTAAAATGTGGAGGGAAAAGATGACTTGAGAGCAAAGATAAGAAAGCAACAGAAAAACCAAAAGACGCCAAGGGGGCAGGGCTGTGGATAAGCTGTATTCCAGCAGCAGAGCTCTCCATACCCAGCGTCATCCACAGGAACAGCATGCATGCACCAGAGTAATGTGGCCGTAACTCACAGAAACATCACCAAACAACCATTTTCCTGCTTACTGCAAATAGCTCCTAGTACAATTCAGCAAAGACACAGAATGGTCTGTCATATTTCTCCTCCTACAGAGCAGCAACATCGTTTTATTCAATGGTTGTTCATTGTTAAGTTGGAGCTGACTTAGATTTTTCTGTAATAGAGCTCACAGGAGCACGCTACTTGGCCAGATAGCTCCAAATGGCTTCAGATTTCACAAAGCATCTCTGATGATAGCACCTCAGCAGCATCCCCCGTAACAGCATCGACGTGCCCAGAAAGCCTCAAGAATTCATATTCCATTTAACACCACAGGACATTAAACGATCGGCTTTCAGAAGCACAAGGACACCAGAAGGCAGCCTCCTTACAATGCTGCTGTGTCATCGCAGCTGCCTGCCCTGGTGGTTAGATAGATGAAAAGTCCCACACGCAGCCATGCCGTTATTCCTGCACATTGGGCAGCCTTGGCATTGCCTGGTGTGGTTTATTTTCCCAGTATTTGAGTCAACAAAGAATTGTTTGTCAGAAGAATATTTGCATGATACTGATTGAAGCCATTCATTCACACCTTTAGAAAGACTGGCAGTGCTTATTTCGCGCACGAGGTCTGCTTTTTCCCCTTTATTCAGCAATTAAGTCTTCTTCCAGCACACGATACAATTCTTACCTCTCTGAAGCAAAGACGTGAGAATACTGGGTCTTTATCCAAGAGAGCTTTAAGCAACTCGGTACCTGAGCTCTCAGCCACTCAACACTTCTGGACATGGAGCTCATTTCTATCTCAAATGAGAGCTGAGAAAACTTTCTTGGGAAAAAAAAAACCACCCAAATGAGCACACACGGCTTTGGGAACAGCAGTTCCTGAAGCAGCCAGTGCTGGACGCTGTTGGAGACAGAGCGTTGCTACAGCTTTCATTGGGGACTTAATTTTGTACGAGGTTTTCATTAACTTCACAGCAGCCAAACGGAAAGGGCATTTAAGACGAGAAGCACAAATTTCACGGTGCACCAACACAGCAGCACAGGGCTCACTGCAGCCTAAGCGTGACAAATTTCTTAAGTCTCTGGGCATTTGCACAAAGGTAGGAGTGCTTGTTGCCTCTCATTTAAATGACCCCCTAATGGTACTGATAATGGTTCATTAGCTAAGGGACAGAGCGCTTTGCTTTGGTACAGTGTCCGACATTCTCGGCCCATAGGTAAAGTCGCCAGACCCATTCGCAGGGCACATAGAGGGCCATTCGTTTTTGGATCCCAACCCTTCCTCCTGCCAGTGCCCACTGCAGGTTAGGAGCTAATTCATGACAGTTCATTAGGCTACTGTAACTCAGGCAGCAGCAATTCCAGCTGTAACCTTCCTAAATGAATTCTTCAGAGACACCACCCCACCCTTGCAAAAAAGGTAATTAAGGATTCTTTAGCCTGCTCCCAGAAGATCACAAGGCAGATGCTGTCAGACAGGTTTGCTTTCTGTTATTACCAATTTTAGCAGTAATTTTTTTTCCTCTCCTAATCCCATTTTGAATATCAGGTGCTCACCCAGACTTGTACTGAAATGAAATAAAGAGGATTATGGTAACCACCCAGGCAGCAGTGCTGCTTGAGATGGAGCCTAGAGGACAAGACAATTAACTACACCAAGATAAATTGCTCTCCCCGACATTTGGAGGACATATTCCTCCAAAGCCTCTCATCGGTCCTCCAAATATTTGCTCAAGTTCTATGTTACATTCACAGTTCATTTCCCAAGGGAATGATGAGCATGCAGAACACATCCCATTGCCAAGTGTTGTCTTCAAAATCTGGGTAAATACTGGCACATTCCTGTCCAGCTCCATCAGTGTGGGTTCTGCCCTCAGAAGCAGAGCTCAAGGAACAGCTGGCTCTCACCCTGCTGCCCTGCTTTCACTAAAATCAGAGACAGCACAACTGATTTTATCCTCTGCTTGCCAACATCGTTAAACCCTCACAGGGGACACAGTCATCCCACTCAATGATTAGCCAAAAATGTTATTTAGAGAAAAAGGGTGGCTGTGAACTTGCCAAGATGTTCTAACACTTTTAAAAAAAGCCTTAATGTGAAAGGACTAAACTTTATATTAATGAAGCCATGCTTGTGTTCTATTACTCTATTCTGAGTCCATTTACATCCACAGCTGACTTAACCACTTTGCAAGAGATCCTGTACTGAGCAGCACAAGTGGTTGGTTAGAGGTATCTGAGCACATAGAGCTTGCAGTTCATTTACAGGCCAAAAAGCAAGGTACAATACAGAATTGTCTGCAGAATTCCCTAACATGAAGCAAATCAGCTTTCTGCTCTATCACTGGTGTGCACAGGGCCTCCACAAGACATGGCTGCTCGCACCCAGACCCTGCAGGGCACAGCTCTGTGTCTCCATTCAAACCCAGCTACAGACTATTTTAAAACCATTTTTGCATCTCTATTTTGTATGAAAACAAATGCAATTCAATTTAACATGCACCTGTTAGGAACGCTGGGAGCGCAGTGGTTAGAAGCATCACCACCTCATTTTCAGAGGAGGTATTGCAGTAACAGTGATATTGCTCACCTGTAATAACACTGAGAACTTACTGCACGGTGGTTGGCTTGAATGTAATTTTTGCTCCCATTCTGACCCACTCTCCCCCTCAGGTACACATCACAGCTTCAGAGAAATTGCTTGCTTGGAACAACTGCACGCTGAAGGGACAAACAAAACTTTCAAAACCTTCTGTTTATGCTAATGAAGGGCATAAAACACCACCAAAAATACCTCCGAACCTCCCTCCTACTTGAGTCACATACCCTACCTTACGCATAACAAAGGTGTGGGATAATAAATCCAGATGCAGCACAATAAAAAGCTAAGCAAAAAAAAGTCACAAGAAAACAACTGATAGGCACATATGTACACAATTACATGGACAAATGTATGGCTCAAACCCCAGGCCAGTCCCTAGGAGTGAGACACTAACACTGAGAAACCACCTGAGGTCAGAGAATTCCACCCATGTGGGTCCCCATGGTACCTCTGGTCCCAAACACCATCTGCTGTAAAGCCTTGGACATTCTCCTGCTTGCTTTCAGCCAATGTTCTGGTGCCTGGCAGGGACTTCTCTGCAGAATTCCCTAACATGGAGCAAATCCAGATCAGGAAAACACCCGTTTTCTCAGCTTTCTGCACTATCACTCTTATGTTGCACTGAGCAGCTCTCCCACGCTGATGTTTGCACCTGCCTAGTATTGCCGTTACGTTTCTTTGCAGTGCCCTTCTGAAGCCTTGCCTATAGGGAGTGAATGGCATAGATGGCCTGAGAAGAAAAGGCCCACCAGCCTGAGGTGATGGGCACTGCTGCTAAATCTGCTCTTACATCTGTCTTGCCCCAGAGGCAGAGCACAAGCTACAGCCAGGTGTTGATTCATCTGCTCCAGACTTCTTTGCCAAACAACCTCCCCTCCTGCAAAGCCTTTCATTCTTTTCCAGAAGCATTAGATATCAGTGCTCTGGGAAGAGCAGCACCCGGCACCTTATCAGCCATCTCTTCCTGCACAGCAGGAGTTTCCACCCCCACCTCCCCCAGGAGGCACTGCTGCCCCACAGCCTCCCCATAGAACTGGAAGAGGCCCAGAGGGGTGAAGCTGCAGCACCCAGACCAGGAGCTGGGAGAGGTGCCTGGGGACAGCACAGATTTGCCCTCCTCTCCATCCCTCACTCACAAATTCCTACAACTCCTCTCCCTCCTCCCCATCTCAAAGAAGGAAATAAAATATTTCCTGTGAGAAAGGACCCAGCAACTTCAGTTTTGCCAACGCTTCATTTGTTCTTACAGACGTTACATCTGAAAGCTCTGCGGAGCACTGTTTTGCAGCCCGATGTCACAGACCCACATGGATAAAATGAAGCTCCTATCCCTAAT
This sequence comes from Gallus gallus, assembly GCF_016699485.2. Lineage (NCBI taxonomy): Eukaryota > Metazoa > Chordata > Aves > Galliformes > Phasianidae > Gallus > Gallus gallus. The sequence goes on from NC_052543.1 coordinate 15,620,660, forward strand.
CCTCCTGGAGAGGTGAGGAGGAGCACACAGCCAGGCACACAGTGGTCTCCTGTCTTCCTGCCCACGTGTGCTTATCTTGACACCAAGCAGTGAAGACACTCAGCAGCTCCAGCAGCGAGCAAAGAGTGCTGCTGTTGTTTCAGATTATCTGACACCAAGGCACCAGGCAGGAACTCCGAGCAGTAACATTTAAGAGGATGGATTGCAACTACAGAAGTTACCAAGCACGTTAAAAATAAAGAAAACAATAAATGTGATTTCTCATGCCTCCAAGCATAGGGTTGAGCCTGCAACTACTGCTCTCCACGTCCCTGGCACATCTCCATTCAGCTTTCACAGTTCAGGTCTCAGCTGAGAAAACACATCACATCTCCCAGGCCTGTGTTCATGCTTCTGAGCAGGTTGCAAAGCAAAGGAGCAGCACAACATCTTTGTTTGCCAAAACAAACTGCCACAACCTGCTCCCACACTGCCTTCAGCAGGACCACACAGCACAGCGATGGGCCAGGAGCAAGGTCAGACTGATCCCACTTACCTGGAACTACCAGACACAGCTTCCTAACAACGAATGGTCACTCAGTCTGTTCCCTGCAGCATTTCCATGCTTGCCACTCAATGTGTTCATTTCATACTTGGTTTTTCTTCTGGCTGCTGCTCCCAGCACAGCCCCACCCCATTGCTTTTCTTGACCTTTTTCCCCTATGTTTCGTTTTAGCAGGACAAGACACCAGAACAACACCAGCATGCAAAAACAACAATTACCACTTTGCAGAGGAAGCACCAGACAGACAGTCTACCACTAAAGCACAACCACGGAGACGGAGCTGGAGACAACAACTGCTGAGCAAACTGGGAGCCTTATTCCCAGTGCCACTGAAATCCCATGCACCCACTTTTTAGTCAAAACCAAAGATGACACTCCAGTGTGTTTGAATAAACATACCGTATCTCAGCTGCTGCCTGCTCCAGGCTTCATCCAAGCAATGTGGGAGAGATTGGGAAGCAACAACAAAAGGAACAACCAAAAAAAAAAACCTAAACAAAAAAAGAAAAACAGGGAAGGATTCCTCTGGCAGGAAGGAGGGAAGAGGTGCAGCTTGCCCTAACAAGCATATGACGCTGTGGCAGGGCGTAACTTCTGAAAGGGGAGATGTTAATGTATTGCTGAACACTGCTTCCACCAGGAATCAAAGCTGTACTGGGTTAAAAAAAAAAAAAACACCACAACAGATTCAGGCTGAAAATGACAGGGTTAAAATTACATCAGCTCCCCAGTGTTGAACTGAAGGCACCACGTTAGCAGCCAAGTTCCGTCAAGTCAGAAAGCTCAGTAAACTCAAACAGGGTTAACTCACTTCAGCTGAATAGCTTTTACTACAGATTTCTTCAAATACCTTTGTTATGAGAGCTGTTTATTTAACAATAAATCAAGACATATCTTATATGGCAGACAGCACAGCAGGGCCTGCTGGTTTCTTTCCCTCCGGTTTATTTTTTGTACTTCTCAACCTACCACAGACCCACCTCCCTCTTGGACTGAGAGAGGACAATGAAGAAATTCCCATCCCTAAAGATGATCCAAACAATTAACTTCATACATTGCATGGCTTCCTATAACAACAGTAGTAACAGACCAGTAGACGCTAAGATCTAAAAGTCAAGCAACTTTTGCAAGGGAGAAGTAGGATCTTCAATCACGCAATGATGCCAGTCCATACAAACACATCCCTCTTTCTTCCCCTCATCTGCTATCAGGTAGAGTTGAGAAAGCCCATTTTCTCCTTGTGTCAATAATAATCAATTCCAAGTGAGAAAGTGGGAAGCTCTGACATCAGCCTACTTCTTATCAGGTTCTTGCTACTGCCTATAGAACAGCTGCACGCACTGAACTTGCTGGCGTCCCCAGAACGTCTCAAGTTCACCAAGACCCATTTGCTTATTAGATTTCAACTTCCATTCACCTTCTGTTTCACAGAACGCTGTTATTAGATGACTCCCCTGTCGTTTAGCAGAGACTCAAATGCAACCCTTATGGCGATTTACTTGTAAGTGCAATGATGGCTAAAACGTGGAAAGTGAGTTATTCTTTTGCCAAGAGAGGCAGACTCACATGGTCACCATTAGGAAATACTGACAGATAAGCACATAAACGTTGCTCCGTGCCAGACAATGCATCAGCCTCAAAGCTGCCAAACAGACACCTCTGGAGCTTCCTACTTTTGACTCCCATGCAAGCAAAGTCAGGTTGTGCTGTAGAAGTGATTAGGAAAAGTCTCTCCTCCAAGCTTTTTCCCCTGCACAAGATCACAGACACTTAAGTCAAGAGCTGCAACTGGATTTCAGCATGGAGACAACAGGAGTTAAAGAAAAGTTCTGTTCATTACCTAAATCAGAAGTTGTTTTGGAAGACCAAAAAAAAAAGAGGACCTTCTGGACTCTACACAACACGTAGACATTTCTTCTCCATCCCATTAACAAGCACGTTCACAAGAAATGCCAGTTGTACTCTAATTGCTTAACTATTAGTCTCTACCAACTCTAAGATTTTTGATGTTTGGGGAAGGAAGCAGCAACTACAAACCACTGTTCCTCTTACAGTAAAGTTACACAGCTAATGTGGTAAAGGTAAGAAAGACTTCTACTGCAGCACATCCTTTGAGTTGCCATGTCTCACCCTCCTGCTCCATACATGGCTTTCATATGTGGTGCAGTCACTTTATTGAAAGAGTATTAGCAAAACATTGGTCATTGTAAGTTTTCTTTCAACCGGGTTCAGGCATCATTCCCGCAAATAAAGATATTTCCTTTGTATTAGGCACAAGAGGAAAATCAGTGTCAGAGTTAAATATGTTCAAATTGCTGGATCTACAATCTGGAGAGGTTATTAGTTTGCTTTCTAAACTAGGAACATAAGTCTGGACTTAAACAGAAAGAGCAAGGAGAGATTTGTCTTACAACCAAAGGAAAGCAAGGAGAAAACCGCCAAACCTTCATGCAATCGTAGCCCATCCCCGTACATCAGGGACTCATTTTTGGAGATGCTTCTCCAGCTCCAGACACATTTTCCTCCACTATTGCCTCTGGGGACAGACAGCATGACAGACCATGTCATAGCCTGTAATCTCATCCTCTTTTTAAATCTTCTGAGATTTCAGATGTTTTACCTTTAGGAACTGCTTTCCTTATAGCTTTGATTCAGACCAAGCTTTCTTGCACAACAGCTACTGAACACATACATCTGCTTTCCATAACAGCCAAGTGGGATTCTTGAGACTGATGCAGCAACCACGCTCCTATAACCTATGCATTTAGCACAGCAATGCCTCAAGAGGTATTATGTCACATAAAATCCATCAATATGCTATGATCTCAGCCTGAGGCTACATTACGGATGGCAACTGCCTTTTGCACAGTGCCCGGCCAGAACCAGAGCAGTGACCCTGGCAAGCTGCTCTCCTCCTCCTCCCAGCTTTCTAGGCTCCCTCAACCAAGCTGAGTCTGCTTCCTGCTCTAAAGCATCCCCACGTCCTTCTACCACCCTTCACCTCTCTGTTACCTGAGCCTTCCGCTGGTAAAGAGATGAGTAAATCAAGCATTGACATATGAAAGCACTCAAACTCTTTCCTCAGCAATAGACCATGCTGTGTTCTCTGGGCCAGGGCAGGCTGAGTCAAATGAACTCACTTTCCAAAATGTCCAGTAATTATTATTACTTACAGACTTCCTTCTAAACAAGAGAAAATAGTCTCTGCACCAAGAAAACTTGTCATATGTCTCCCTCTAATTCTCTTAGGGCTTCTTGAGAAAGATGGAAAAAGGATGCACAAGTTGTTCGCTGATGCCCATTTAATCCATTCATTTAAAAACAATCAAAATACACCAAGAGATTGTTTGCTAATCACACTGGGCTTCGTTTCAAGGGGGAAAAAGAAAACCAACTGGATGATCTTTTATGAATAAAGCTGGAACATGTGGGAACTGGTATTTCAGTACAACTGTGCAACTCTACTGCTCTGAAGCACACCAATACGGTATCCCAAGGAAATTCTTAAGTAACACTCCAGGCAAAATTCTGGCCTGAAGATTCCAATGACTTGCAAGAGGGTTAAGATTTCAACCTGGACTTTGTCTCATCTCCAGATTTTCTTACAGGATTTTTCAAGATTGAAATGCTATGAACGTTCTCTCTTAAAATGCTTGTAAGGATACAATAACTCTCCTGCTCTACAGAACATGCAGAAAAGTGTCTTATTTTTTTGCTTTGTTTCTGCTTTAAAGAACTAGGGAATTGTTTGTAATGCAATGCAAGGTAAAGTATTTGTTTCTAAAGCCATTTCTCCTGTATTAGGACCTGAAAAAATAAAGGATTAATTGTATGAAAGACATTCATCTATGGGGAGATCAACCAACCCATGGAATTCTCTTTCAAAGCAATTAAGCACAGCTCAAACATTAGCATGAGAAAAGCTGTAGGGCTGCATGTTTTACACATATTAGAAAGGGTTTGGGGTACCCACATAGCTCTACAAAGGCACGGCTGCAAAACAGAGCACGGGCAGGCTGCGACAATTTTAGCTGATGACTGTCAATCAATACCAGCTTACCGAGCACATACACACCCTTCAGACCAACCAAGCAGTGGCTGAAAGGATTCTCCTGGCACAGTACCCACACCACATCTCCAGCCACACCCAGCACTTATGGGATGCTGACAATCCAGCTGCAAATTGGAGGCACATGGTAGTGGCCATCACCAACAGAGGAACAGAAGGACCTCAGTGCCACAGTTTTGTGTATCTGAAGTTCTGGAGCAACCTTGTCATCTCTTGAGCAACCATTTCTGTAATGGTTTGGTAAACCGACCAACAACTCACAAGTTTGCTGTCATAGAACAGTTTCTTCTTCAGCATCTCTCTTTGTGCTGAAGTCCCCTTCCTTGGCGCTGAAGTTTTGACAGCTGCTGTAAACCTGAAACTCTCATCTGCTCTAATTTCAGATGACCTACAAGGAGTTTATTCTCTAAACAAAGAAGCCATCGCAACAGCAAATCCTTCCCCAACCTTGCAGAAGATATCTCTGTAGGCAGGCTAAGCAAAACCAAAGGGCTAACTGAAATTACAGCTTGCATGTCTACTATGTGCAGTCTATGTTCTCCAGCAATCACTGCAGTTCTGAAGAACCCACATTTTGGTGGTTTGTTGTGTTGCTTTAAAAAGCAAAAGAAAACCAAAACCCCTCCTTCCTGTAACAGTTCTGTGGTTCAGTGCTATAGGTTAACAGTTGCTGAAAACATTGATGCATTATGACTGGGTGCAAGAGGAAGGCTTGATGCTTTCAAGTGGCTGCAACCAAACAATACCAGATTTGTCAATGGCTTTTCATTGTTTTATTGGATGCAGACTGCTTAGCCTGCTTAAAAAATAAACATACATGCTCTAAGCCAGCCAAGGAATTGCTCCTGTAACTAATCACTGTCATACAACACCGATGGTGAGGTCTATGAGATAAGGCCATAGATCATTTACCAATAATGCCCAGCGACCTACTTACCATGCTAAGCTCTAGACTTAATATTCTCAGCAAACAGTTTTAAGCATGGACCAGTCTTGCAGCATATGGCATACTGCTGGTTTATCTGATGCCTGATTGCAAATGCAGAGGTGCCAGGCCTCTGCCTCCCTTCAAGCAGCCGTTCCTGCCACAATGTGGTGAGCTAAAGCTTGATCTTCCTTTATCTGACATCTAGTTGGGCTGCATAACGCTATAGCTAAATAAGACATTACTATTAAAGCTGGGCACAAACTGCTCCACCTAACAGTCAGGGCATGCAGCTTGCTGCACCCCATAATACCCTGTCCATGGCAGGGGGTTAGAACTAGATGAGTCCTATGATTCTATGATTCCAGGATTCTACGATACTCAGCTTGTCATGGCACCAAGACCCAGACCCAGGTACACAGGGTCCTAAGCCAGAGCTGCCTTACCCTGCCTCAAACCGTGTGGCAGCACACCCAGGGCTAAGAACAAGGCTCCCCAAACACGTTTCCCAGTTAACCACAACTCCCCATCCCTTTTGCTGCCCATTACATTCATGTAGCTACTGCAGCACAGCATCCAAGAGAAGAGCAGAAAGCAAACAAAACACATCGCAGCCAATTTGTATGGAAAATCAATTTAGTTCAGACATCTCATTAACCTCCTAACCTGTTCATCTCCCAGCTTCAGTTTATACCACCACTTGCTTGCAAATACATCTGACACGTTGGCCCACCATCCCTATTGGAAAATGCAAGAGTCACAGACAGAGCCCCTGGATCGCAGAGGACTACATTCACCCACTTCCTTGCACTCCTTGCCCTCCTCCCCATCCTTCAGGATATGCTAAGGAACACCGGCAGAAAACAGGACAGTGGACAGGAGACCCTTGAAAATTATACAGGCCCTGCAGTGGGCCTCCATTCACCCCCCTCTGCTGCCTTAATTACCAGAAGGTAAGGGCAGACTTGCAGGTGTGGATGGGCATGGGGAAAACGAGTTACAGAATGTGTCATAGCACAAATCTACAAAGAGCAGTTTCTAGAGATGAGATGCATTCACCGCCCTTACTCTGGGGAACAAGGCAGCAATTTCACTTCACCAGCCAGAAAATACCCCAGCTGCAGCCAGCACAAAGCCAGCATCCCCAGCAAATCACAGAACAGCTCTCACCTGCACATTAGACCTCAGGAATTCATTTATCCTGTCGTGTTTTCAAATTTATGGCATTCCAGGGCTTAATGGATTGAAAGGTTTCTGTACAATCGCTGCCTTTTGACTACTATGACATTATATATATATCTAATGGACTGAAGTGCACTTTCTTAGTAGGTTTTTTTTTTTTCTTCGACATGTTCCATACATCAGAAGCAAACTAAAGAGATCAAGTCTGGCACAGGTGCACCCATGAAAGTCCAAGGAAATCAGCAAGACAAGCCTTGGCATAAAACAGACCAACTGCTGAAGCCCACTCAGTTGCAGGGAATATAAATCTTGAAGGCAAGCATTGCTAACTCCTGCAGGATAAGCTTTTTTTTAAGAAAAGGGCAGCATAACTCAAGAAAGAGGGAACACAGCTGAGAACAGGCAAAATCTCCTGGATGCATTTGTTCCACCTCTGCATGAACCAGGCACAAGCACAGCGCTGCAGTCCTCCCCAGGCAGCAGAGCAGCTCTGCGGCCACTCCAAGGTCTTACCTGTTACAGTCACATAAAAACTCCTTAAAGATTGGACTACATCACTGTTGGGAGTCCTGCAAAAGTTACAGCAGCTCTTTGCTTACAGGATGGTGACCTGAAAAAACTCAAGCGGTCCTGCAGATGAAAGCCATCTGTGGGTCAGCACAGACACACAAACCCGTCCAAATGGGCACAAGACCCAACCAGCACGCTGCATAAGGGACACTTTCAGACACAGGCTCCTGACCTGGCTTCCCTCTACATCTCCTCCAGTCCCAACACGGGCATTGACCTTTCCCCCTCCAAGAATAAGGCATTAGATCTAAGTTTCCAGCAACATTCAACACAGCTGCAGAGCACCTCATCCCACATATGAAGAAAAGAGAGCAGTGTGGTCAAAATTAAAGCCTTAAGTTATTTCACATCATTAATAGTGGAGTTAGGAAGCCCAGTTTACAAGCACAGTGTGTTATATAAACTGACCCAAGGCACTGTGGAGGCCACCAGTAATCTCCTTCTGACCACACAGCAGCTTCTAAATGAAGTTGATTTCAACACAGTTTAAACCTCTTCATGGGCAACAGGAGTCAAATCGAATCAAAGCTGCTGCTCTTTCCACAGAGGAAAAAGGAGGATTCGCTCAAGTAGGAAGCTCTGGACTTTAAAAATCTCCAGGGGGGATGGAGACTGATGGGAAGGGTGACAAAACATATCAGGAGGGCTTCTGTGCTGAGAACCTGCAGTGAGGGCTGGAGGAAGAGCAAGGCAAGAGGAAGCAGACTAAGAACAATACAGGGAAAGGGGCTATTCTAGGAGAGGGGAGGAAGCAGGGGAAGCCAGGAAGGCAGCCACGGTAACACAAGCAGAGGAAGCCAACGGCAGGAACGTATTTCTGTCCAAACGTGCCCGTACACAGGCTGACGAGCCATGTGCCAGGCATAAACACATGGCTGCAACTCCTTTCTTTTAAAAAGAAGGGCAGGCACGGGGCAATGCAGAATGACAGCGCAGCATGTCCCATCCCGCTTCGCAGACTGTAAGTTAACGTGGGAATATCTCTCAGACCACAAGCCAACAAACGGCACTCATTGTCTGGCAGCGAGTAAATATTTGCTAGCAGCTAAGCCGAGAGTGAAATTACGGCAGCGACGCTAAATTTTTCATCATTCTCGGTGAGGAACCCAATCCTCCCGAGCCCTTCTAGATGTGCATCCCGTGACCCATCACCACCGGGATCCAGCACTCCACGCAACGCCGAACTCCGGCTGCGGGAGGGACCGCCGGGCAGCGATGCCCCCCAGCATCCCTTGCCCCGCTCCGGCCGGGCGTGGCCGTGGGGCAGCTCCACGCGCGGGGATCCGCAGCCCCGCGGGGGCACCGCTCTGCACCGCGCCCCGTGCAGCCGCCGCCCCAGCTCCGCTCCGAGGGGCTCCGCGGGGCACCCACCGCCCCGCTCGCCGCCCGCCCTTACCTTGGCTCCGGCGGGGCTCAGAGCACGGGGGCGGCCGGAGGAGCCCAGCCCGGCCCCGCCGCTCTCCTCGCATCCACGGCCGGGCCGCCCTCCCTGCGGCGACTGCTACCGGGGGCCGGGCTTAGCGCCGAGCCCTCCGCCCCCGCCGCGGGGTGGGTGGGTGCTGGAGAGGGCCGGATCCGACCCGGAGCCGCAGCCGATGCTCAGGGCATGGTTACGGCCCCGCCCGCACAAAGCCCCGCCGCCCCCAGGCACGGCCCCGCTCTCAGCCCCTAGGGGTCACCCCTCGCCCCGCCGCCGTACCCCCTTTCCAGCAGACGTGCCACCTCTTGGCTGCACGGCTTTCTGAAGGACAATGGGATTTGCCTAAATCCAGCCGTATCGGTTCAGGAGGGCCCTTTGTCATCCTGGCGGTGCGAGACAATGAGACGTGCCACACTGTACTGGTGATACAGCTTCTCATCACCCAATGGAAATTTGCTGCCCAAAGTGCAGTAATGAATAGCAGCCTGGATGCTGTTTTGGGGTTGTCGGATAAACCTGTAGGGCTGGCTAATAGACCAGAAAGCAGGCTTTGCCTTAGAAAGGAATAGCACCACAGCAAGGTCTGTGTTTCAAAGTCCCACCTATTCCACAGAAGAAACCATTGCAGCCAAAGCGTAGCATTTTTGGTGAGGAATTAATGCCAATATTTGATCACGAAGGAGCATGCAATTGTTTTTCCAGAAACATCACAAATCACTGCGAGTTCATTGAGATAAAATGAAGAGGGTCTCAAGATGCTCCTAGGGAAATCCAGCCAATTTCACCTCAGAATTCACCACTAGTATGAAACAACAGTGTTTAGTCCCAGTTTCCCATTGGTCACACTTACAGACTGCAGAACTCAACTACTTGGAGCCTCGCTGAAGTGAAGGAACAAACACAGCTCGTGTGGCTTACAGTTTTTGCATATATTCCCATCTACACTCACACAGAATACTCCTCAGCTCTACTGCATCCATTCCAGGTCTGTAGTGATCTGCTCGTGCTCTCCTGGTACATGCTGCACTAGTCACACTGGTGCTGCTCATCCAACTCATTCTCTTCTCAGTTCTCCATACATCCAAACATTTCCTTGTCTGGTTCTTACTGCCATCTGCCTTTCCTGGCTTTTGATTCCTCCTCTTCCCCCAGAGTCCTGCATTGAGGACCCAGAAGTGCTCCGAGATGCATTTCCTGTTGCTATGAATGTGGCAACACCCACCTTTCCCTCTCCAAGCAGCCATGAGCTGAGGTGATACACTAAGAACTCGGGGTCATCAGTTTTTGCACATCACCATCCAAAGCTTTCTTCCTTATACCCTGCACCTCCACATGTACCACCAGCAGTCTCATCCCCACCCAAATTCCAAACAACCACCAGCCCCAGTGGGCTCCATACTGGGGAACATGCACATCCACTGCTCATATAGTCTCCCTAAAAAGATTATTCACGAGGAATTCTAACACTATTTATTTCAGCCAGTGGAGTTTGCCACACCCACCTTCCCAGTGCTTCATTAGGGGAAATTACATTAATATTTTGATGTGATGTATGCATCCATTTGCCATCCACAAATAATCCTAAATCAACATCTAGGGACAGTAGTGAGCTCCCCTTGAAGAAAGAAGGTCAGCCAATACCTATAGTAGGTGGAACAAATGCTCTTTATCTGCTTTATAGCTGTATTATAATGAAATCAAAGGCTTGCAGGAGACAAGCAAGCGTATGCAGAAAACAAGTAATAGCAGTGGATGATAGCAGAGAAGACCTGGTGTGATGAAGGCTGGCAGGGAGAAGTTCTTCAGCCATGCAGCCCCTCCTGGCTTTGCACTTGATCCCAAGAGGTTGGAGTCTGTAAAAAAAAAAAAAAAAACAACCCTGAATTCCTACCACCTGAATGTTATTTTTTGGGGGTATCAGCTTCAAAACTATCTAAAGTCTATGAGTTAAATATCTAAAGCAGATTGGGTTAAAGATCTCAGGAAAAAAAAATTACTGAGTTTGTGCTTCTTTCCTCATCTGGAGGGCAGACTGTGGCACTGACCACAGCTTTTTGCAGAATCCTTTTATAGCAAAGGAGGAATATTAATGTTTTAAAATGTACTTTGCCTCTCTGCTGAGATCTGTCAGGGATGCTAATCTGTACAAACTGTCAGAGCGGATAACATTTATTATTCAGGATTAAGAACACTATGCCAGGCTAAATGGGCTTCTAGTCTAACTCACTGCAGCATTATTTTGGGAGATGCCACTAAAGACACATGCCGTTTGTGGAGTCTGGCAATGACATTACACACTGATCCTAACATGAGCATCCATAGAGCAATGGCACAGCAGACTTCAGGCTCTATTTCATGCCCTCAGCACAGCTGCTCTTCATCCAGCTGTGCCAGCTGCACCTGCCCAGGCTCTGGGGAAAAGCTGCAGTTCAGGTTGAGGCCAAAACCCCTTTTCCAGGTTCTTCAAGAGGATGAAAAAGATGATTTCCCCAGCAATAAACCACTTGACATGGCTGGAGGTTCCTTCCCTGCAGTTCAGTTGGTAGAACAGAGCAAAGCCAGCCAGCTTAGCTCAAAAACTTTTGTTGCTGCATCCAGCTAAGCTAACTGATTTGGTGCTGGAGCAAGAAACTCCAGAAGAGAATGATGGCAAAGCACTTGGAAGCAATTCAGAGTCATTTTGCAAGCAGGTGGTGGAGGATCATAGATGCGCCTAAACCTTTGTAGTGTGGGCACTTACTATGCCAGAAACAACCTGAGATGGACCACAGTCAATGCCAAACCCCTACTGTAGGCTCACAGAAGCTCTAGAAGTACCAAAAGTCAGCTGCTGGGTGTCAAATATAAACCAGAATGTGCTCACATGTAAAGTGTTCAATTCTGAGAAATAATTGGGATGCTCCTGCGTGAAATGGTTTCTCAGTTATGAGTTCCCCCCTTTCAGAACACCTCAGCTGAGCTGGAGCTAGAAATATCTTGACAACAAGCATTCCTCCTGTGCCTGTGCAAAGCAGTTTCCCTTGTTGTTATGCTGATCTTGCTGCATGAGGTCTGACATAGCCCACAGCCTGTAGGGCTCCGTAGGGTAATGTCATGAGCAGGACCTTCCTTCAGGAGAAAAGGAAGCTGTAGTCCCTCCTCTCTTTCCTGCTTTCCCTCTTCCTTCCTTCGCTTCCCAAAGCAGCCCGGGGTCTGTGCCTCATCACAGCCTTTCACAAGGCAGCATCTCTTTGTATGGCTTGGAGTGTGTGTTTTAAATGAAGGGGAGGACAAGGGCTTGCTGGCCTTCCTGTATCTGATTTCAGACTCATCTCAAGTGTGCCTTATACGTTGAATAGTCATCTTTGGTGTATTTTTAGAATAGGAAATGAGGTAAATAAAAATGTGGAAAGAGTCAAATGATGTAATTTACCTTAACTGCCAAAACACACAAACTATTGTTATAAAAATACAACAGCAGACCTGAGCCCTGAGAAACTCCTAAAAAAGCAACTTCTAGATGCCAGGATTGCAGTCCAAGGTTCACATTCAGCAGATATGTTCACACACACTTAACTTCAGCTTTTAGTGGGGCTCCTGGGGTATCACTGGGGCACCAGCAAGTTCCAGATGTAAGCAGCCTGCTTGTGTCAGCCAACGTTATAAAGCCTGGCTGTGTTGAAATGCTTTCCTCCACCTCTACATCACTACACAACCTCGAAGCCAATACAGTTTTACTTAAATAGGCAAAACAAATAAGGTTACTAATTAAGTCCCACAGTATCTCTCTTAAATACTGCTTCACAATCTTCAGCTTTCCTTCAACCACATTTCAAACATGTTTGTGAGCTGGTATTCTTCTAAAATACTATAAAGGCAATTAGCAATGGTAATGATTGTAAAATCCATTTGTGTTAATTTGCTCTTTTCTACATGTAGAAGTCTGATGCTTACACATGCCAGTTTCAGGCAGCTCTCAGCCACAGAACAGAGCCAAGCAAGCAATTACCCCAGAAGTTGCACAAAACAGGACCCCATGTGGTTAGACTGTAGTTTCAGTAAAGACATTCCTCATCTTCAAAGACATTTAACTGGAGTCTGATGTCCATCTTTTCTCTCTCCCAGAGGCCAAATTCTATTAAATTTAGGGCCAAAATTTCATCTCTTCCCCCCTACTAGGTGAGATTTAGTGATATAACTCTGCTTTTCTGTTCTTCATCTAAGTTAACTTCACTGCCAACTTGAAGGGCCTGAAATTAGATGAGTGAACCTGAGCTTTACTCAGGTTATCTCCCTGCACCTCTGCTTTGAGCTGGCCCTTATCTATTCCACCTCCCCATATGGTTCACTTCAATGAGGTGCTGTCTCCTACACACAGACTGATGCAATAAATGAGCTCAGACTGTGGATGAAACATGCAGCAGGAGCTGAAAGAGGTTTCAAACGTTTTTCTCTTTCTGATTTTCCCCAGTGTTCTTATACATGAAGCAGTTCCACAGGCTAACAGCAAGGCAAGAAATACACATCCAGGTGCTATATGTCCCCTCAAAGGCTTATTCATGCTCAGTAATAAGAGAAAACAAGCTGAAGGCACACGTTTTTCCTTATCACTAAAACTAAGTTCTCTCAGAACTGATGGCAATTTCCTTGGCTGATAGCACAATCTGCTGGGCTTTTATTGCATTTCATGTCCTGATTCATTACAAACTGCATCTATTGTTTCCATAGAATTAAAGGTGCTACAGACTCCAGAGCAACTCATCACAATCATTCAGTCCAACTGCCTGGCACTCCACAGACAGTGGAGCAAACACCAATGATTGCTCACTCACAGTCTCCTAACAAAAAGAGAACATATCTTCTTTTCAGATGAAACACATTCCTCTAGGTCTGTAGCATCATTAATGATGGAAGTGACTGCTCACCACATTTTTTTGTATCCCTCTACTCTTGCATCAAGTCAAAGATGTTCTGCAGTCTCAATCCTGATCATTAAATTTGTGCATTCTGAATGAATTGGAATATTTGTTAGTTTGAGAAAATAAGCTTAAACTGTTGACTTAGTTTCCCCAATTGTTCCTGGAGTTGTCACCCACATCTAAAAAAAAAAAAAAAAAGAAAAAAAGGGCTCATGCCTGTTCTCCATCACTGTCTTGTCCAATAATTTTTCTCACTAGGCATCAAACTTTGATGCACCAGGAGAGGGGCTACTTGTACTTTTTTTCTGTCCTCCTGTATCAGGAGGGGAGCTGGAGGCTGCTTTCCTCGTAACCCCAGGTACATTTGACAGCCATGAACCAGAAGCACAGCTTCTCTGCTAGCTGTCATTCATATCTCAATGGCTACACGTGAGTTTGATGTGAGGGCTTTTTGTTTTGCTTTCTGACCAGCCAGTCTAGGGAGACACATTAAGATGGAAAATAGCATAACACTGTAGGCATTTAACCAGCTAAAAATACCATGGGAGAGTCAACGGACATAATTCTGACAAACAGGGTCCTATTTGTTGGATCCGGTTTATTTGATCATAACCAGTGAAACTGCTCCAAAGGCTACATTCCAATTCTGTTATGCTGATGTCAAGGAGAAATAACGACATTCAACCCACAAGATTTGCTGTGCTTCCTCACCAGTGAAGCCTAGATCAAACACCGAGCCATCCAAAATGAAGTTACTGACCTCCCATTAATGCTCTCAGTCTCCAGAGTGCCCTTCGTGGGTACAGTGAAACATGGTGAAAGGGTGAACTATGCAATTATACTCACTGAGAGCCTCAGCCTCTCCCTGTATCAGGAGGCAGAGCCTACAAACATGTCACCATGAGATTCCTCTGATTCAAAGAGGGTCAGGACAGTAGAAATGATCATGGCGAAACTCATCATCTAAGCCATATTTTAATAACGTATTTACCTCGTAATTCAAATCACCTGCATGGTAACTACATCCCAGTGAAAATACATCAGTATAAATCTCACTTAAGACACTTCTAGTCACAGGCTTGGCTAAACTCCATCACATCTCCAATGTCTGCTCAGTAGCCACAAATACATCCTCAAAACTTAATTTCTGTAGTGCGATTATAGCAGTACAACTGCATAGGGTGTAAAGAACAGGTGAGGAAAGCATTTGCCATGGAGAAACAGGATGTAGTTTATCTTACCTTTAGCAGAGCAAACATGCGGGAGATGGGCCCAGCTGCTCCCAGAAGGGCAGGAACTCGACAGTCAGGGCTTGCCCTTCTGTACCTGAGCTAAAGAGTCCCAAAGGTGGTGGTCAGCTTCAGCCAGGAGTCTGTTCTACCAGGGTGATCCGTGGAAAATGTGCTCACAGTCAGGCAGAGAGCTCAGCCTGGGGGTCAGTAAGGCTCACAGCCAGGCAGAGACATAGCTTGTGCTCCTGTAACCCAGCTCAAAAAAGAGCTGAAGGTCTTTGCCTAACCTTAAATGGGCTACAAGGGAGTGGGAGGAGACCCGGGTGAGGGCAGTCAGGGCCATTAGGCCTTAGCAGGACCTCAGGAGCTGACCAGCAACCCCTTCAGATCTGCCCCTGATAATGTTGTGCAGTTGTTTTAAGAATTGTTCTACAGGCAGAACAAAGCCTGTACTTACTGCAAATGTTCATTTCCACAACACGATAGCTTTCATCTTTAAGGAGGTCAGAAAAGGGTGGAAGGATTTAGATGATACTGAAGGTGTGTGTGAGGGATAGAGGGAGACAAGAGGCCACATCAAGAAAAATACCCTAAAGCCACCTATGGCTTTCAAACATTTGGCTTTGTGCAGTGTAACTGCCTCACAAAGCAAAGGGTTTACAACGAGACTGCTTGGCAAGCAGTATGCCTGATTTTCTTCTTGTATTTGAGTTTAAAACCAGAGGAAAGGGGATTTTGCAGTCTGCAGAGAGTAGCACAGAAGGCCGAGTTCATTTGATTTTTATGACTAGAAGGGCCCCAGCCTTAACATCTGTTTGTACTGTGCAAACAAACAAACAAAATCTCTCGTTAGACCGCAGTAAGTAGGGGCTTCCAGAAGCTATCCACAAGCAGCTGCCTCATGGAAATCCAAGCAACCCAGGCTCCTATACAAGCTGCTGCAAGTCCCACCTGGATCGTTAGGAAAAGACGAACCACCACCATCAGTAGAAAAACGGGTCTGCAAAGGCATATCACATCTCACAGCAGCAAGGCTTTAATTACCAGATGGTAATCAGCACAGCAAACAAATTGTCACTGGGGCCTTGACAGTCTCCTCTGCCCTTCTCTACCTGCACCAAAGTAGATCGGAAGAACAAAAGTGAAGTGGCAGCTGGCTGCTCTCTGTTTTGGGGGTACAGCTGCACAAAAAGGTATGAAATCAGCTTTATTTCTTAGGTATACTTAACACATTATAGCTTAGAAGATGATGATTTCATGGGAGATTAGAGCAGTTTGAGTCACGTTTAACGAAGGCCGTCTAAGATCTACATTTTCTGCCTTCTTAAAGTGTAAAGGATTCCTAGTTCCAGTGTTCTTCACTAAATTGCTGACTAAACACTGCAACCTGTATGCCACCTTAATACCATTTTTCCTCCATTAATAATTGTATACTTTCCAGATCTGGAAATTATCATATCTTAATCTGAACTGCAAGTTGATTTGTATTCACTGAAGCAAGCAGATAATCCACAAGAGCCTATGCTTAAAAATTGCTATTAGAGTCAGGACAGCCAATGCAGATGGCTGTACATGAAGGATAATCTCTGCACGGGTTTCAGCCATGGAGACTACAGCATGGTTACACAGCATCCACTCCCATAGGAACCCTCCGGTCACATGATTTTAAGAGGCATAAATAAACAAATGGACACGTAAACACACTGAATTGGATACCCAGCCTGGCAGCAGATTAAGTCAAGAAGGAATA
Source organism: Gallus gallus (assembly GCF_016699485.2). NCBI lineage: Eukaryota > Metazoa > Chordata > Aves > Galliformes > Phasianidae > Gallus > Gallus gallus. The sequence goes on from NC_052543.1 coordinate 15,637,250, forward strand.
TTAAGTTGTTTGGGTTCCTATTTAAAAATAAATAAATTGAATCTCCCCATCAATCTGCTTAATGTCAGTCAGATTGACATTAAGCAGTTAAGTAGTGACTTAACCTTACTGGGTAGATTTCTTCCTATGGCACAGAGGTCACATCACGCTTGGAAGATGACAAGTGAATTTTTTAATTTCCTATCCTGCCATGGATCAGCAATGTGTTTTTTAGGAAGTGGAGGTGCTCCTTGTTTTTCTATTTCGGATGCTCTAGGGTCATTCAGAGTAAAAACAGTGCTGTCACTTAGCACCATGATGCTGTAAATATTTCCACACAGGGAGAAAGTCACCTCAAAGGCAATAGAGTATAATGGGGGCTCCATCCAGCTGGTCATTTGGCAGTTATCACGCTTGGGAAACTGTTCTTATCGGGTCCTCAAACTGTACATCCTCACTGGCCCTATGAGTGCCTGCAGAACTTGATATGCAAAATGACTGTGTGCTATCACAGCCAGTTTCACTGCATCATATTTTATTGTGTTGGTTTCTCTCTCCATTTCTTATACAGAGCTTAAATTGGTTCACACAGCTGAGCTTCCCTGCAAGAGGTGATTTTTCACTTTGCGTTCAGATGTCACACATACATTGCCTGCACCTGCGCCTGCCTGGGCTTAACCCTTGGGGTCCCCAGCTCTTCCCAAGGCTGAGCATCCCTTTGCTATTTGCTTGCCACTCCGTGCAAGATGAACACATGCAGTGATACTTTGCGTGCTTCCTCATTACTTTCACTCTCCTTCATCATCACTCCCACCTGAAACGAATAAGCACTGAGCCCAGAGTGGAAGTTTTGTAGTGGTTATTATGGTCTTTAAATGATTTGTTTCCTGGGGCACAATTTTCTAAATCTATGACAGCATTTTTTCATTGCTGTTGACAGCTCTGTCCACAAAATCAAGCTGCCTCAAATTTGTTGTGCAGTTACATTTTCTTTTGTTGATGACAGCTGATGGTCCAAAAAAAAAAACCATTAAAAAATTAAGAGATCATCACAATCCAACAGAATCCATTAACATACTTAAAGCATGGCACTGGCGTTAGGCTGGCTGGATGCCCTCAGTGCCTGCCAGGACAAGTGCCAAGACAGTTGTGCCATCCAGACTGTCTTCTCAGCCGTGCTTAGATTCTCTGGTAACGAACCTGATTTGGGCATATCTGCCCCCATGAGCTCCATCTGACAGTGGGCTCATTCAGGAAGTGATAGGAATCCACTGTCCTGCAAGTTCTGCCAACCCCCTGCCCTTCACCAGCATTGAACACTGACAGCACAGCTGCACTGAAGGCAACAGGGGTGTGCTCACATAGAGGGTTTTCCAGTGTGTTTTCCACTGCTCCAAATGTTAAGAGTTTGAATCTGCAAGCCTTGAAATTGCTCTGGTCTGCAGGAAGCATCTGGAGGAATATACTGCACAGTATTAGACAACAGAGCTGGGAATTGTGGGGGGAGGTCAGAAAACAAGTTGGTGGGAAAGGGGACATTTTAGGCCCAGCAGAAACAGAAATCTTACTCATAAAAAAGAAGGACAATTTGTGACCAGAACCAACTAATTTTGAAAAGTACACAACTGCAGCATCACACTGATTTCCGTCCTAAGAGCCCTGGATGTGATACCCTCTGTGGTGTTTCTCGGGGCTTTTTTCAGTTAGTGCTCAAACTTTTGGTGCTTTCATGCAAAACCTATTTTTGCATCCTTGAAAGTCTTTTGCATATCTCATTTGAGTTTTTCCTCTCTAAAGTGCAATGGCCCAACTATAAATACTTCGGAAGTGCACCAAACTGGAGAGTACAATGGGAAACAGAGGTGTGGGAGCTGTGCTGGCAGCTGCATGCAGCGTACAGCCCTGCACTGCTCATCCATCACAGAGCATCTGCTGGTGGTCCTGCAGCGAGTGCCCCTACTCCCAGTGCTGTTTCTGTGCTAATGACTGGAGAGGGGGTTGAGAAAAGCACAAATCCCATTGGCATGAATGTTCATGTGAAGTTTTAAGCATGGTTGGTGTGTTTGTGTGCACTCGGTGTTTCTTTCTTGCTGAACATGCTGGCAAATGACTGACTTTCTGGCAAACACAGGAGAAAGAGTACCCTCTGATGTTATTCCTATTGCACCCAGGAGTTACACTCAGAAGGAGCACAACCTCTGCCCCAAGAAACTCACGTGCTAATGTGGGAAACAAGAATTAGATGGGAAAACTCAGGCAAAAGAGAAGCTTTAGTGGTGATGGTGATGGCAACATGGCCAGTGGGATCGCATCATATGCAGACCTGGTCACTCTGAGCAGTGCTGTCGGGCTGCTGGCAATGCAGCTGGGAGAAAGCTCAGGGATGTTGGCTGGAGAAGTGGGTGGCGAAGGCTGCAGAGCCAACTGGGGGAGCTGAGTGAGGCAGCACAGATGTGGCATCACAGCAACAGAAGTCGGAGTTCCGCCCGGCCAGCAGGGCTGTTCCTGCAATCTGTGCGGCCAGTCAGAAAGGGCTGAAATTTGAATTTCAAATGTCAGACATGCACAGCAACTCGGTCACCAGGAAATTACAGAGCGAGAAACAGTTGTGAAAATCATTTGGTAGTGTTTGAACAATCACTGGGCGACATTTGGGTAAGAGCTCAACCTGTCCTTAGGCAAGTTGCAGGTGGAAAGGAATGAATGAATTATTCCCTGGGATTTTGTTTTTTGCTGTTTTGTGACTGTTTTGCTGCAATTCCAAACCACTTCCTTTGTTTCTCATCTTAACAAAAGAAATGTGGTTCTGAGCTAATGCAGCTAGGAAATGTGTTCAGTGATAAATCTCTTCTGTTGAGAACTACGTGATGTGTCTTCAATTACTGAGTCTTTGGCGAACAAAGAACTTTTGCTTCCCTGTCCCTGCAGACATCAGGCAGGAGTTAGCTGGGATGTTGTGGTTCCTAGCTTAGCAAATCAGAGATTCATTTCTCTTTCTACACACACACACAAAAACCCATTCAACACCTTTTTACTGTAAAAATTCAATTATTTACAATGTCTTGAAGGTGGCAAAGCAATAACAAAGAGCAGAACACCAACCGATGCGAGGTGGAAATTTCCATCAGCGAGGTTCCCTCGGACGGCCGGGACGTGATTTGTGGCTGGCTGAATAAATACAGCGAAAGCTCTCAACTTGCATGCTTGAGGAGCCGGATTGCCCCCTTCTCCCCCTCCTCTCTCTCTCCACTGTACTTGATACGTGTTTAATTTCAAAGGTCCTCCAGGGCCTGGCCTCTGGCACCGTGACTGAAATGAAATGTTCTGGTCAGAACAGAGCAGAGGGGATGGGGACAAAGCCCGCGGGCTGCGCCCGGCTCCCAGGCTGTCACCACTCCACCATGACGGACACAGACAGCTAATTAACAGTAGACACAAATAATTAACGTCTGTGAAGCCAGACAGCTTTGCCTCAGGACCTCAAGGAGCAGAGCAGCCTTCGGCTGCGTGACAAATGCTGCTTTCCAGCAGCCAGAGCACTGTGGAGGGCGGTTATTGCCACTATGCTTGTGATGGGCATGGGGATTTCACCCACTGCAAATGCCAGCACAGTATTTTAGTTCTGTAGATGCTGATGCTGTTTTAATGGCAGAAACCACTGCTGCCCTCTTTATTTCTTTCTGTTATTAGTTGTGACAAAAGACACCCAGTTGAAAGGCTCTGGCGATGCAATGCCTGCCGCAGCCCCTCCTTCCCATGAAGGTGATTCAAGACCTGACCAGTGTGTTTGCATCAAAATGAATGGCTCACCACCCCTAAGCAGGGATACTGACACGAGGCTGGGAAGTGTTAAGGTCACATGATGGTTCTGGGGGCAGAAATTCCTTCCCACCACCACTTTGCTCTGGGCAACCCGTGGTTGCTCCCCAAAAGCCAAGGATCCCCAAAAGCCAACCCTCAATGGCTGCCATGGCACACTGCTGACCTCTGCCTTCTGCACACCCCACTGCCTCTGCAGATGGGCCTTCAGCCTTTGCGGCTTTTATGGTGCCATACTTCACTGAGAAATTTAAATAAATTACAGCCTCGTAAGGTGGAGAATGTTTAGGTTTGATGTTAGATAAAGAGAAGTTATGTCCTTAAAGCTTTATTAATCAATATGGATACACAAACTGTCACTGGGAGGGCACACGGCAGGCACCAGAGGTCGGAGATGTGAGTTCAGCACTCCATTAAGCTATTTATCCTCAAACTGGCTGGGATCCGTGCATGGCGGAGAGGGAGGATGTTTCCCCCCTCACTTCAGTGGGCAGAATAGGATTGTGATGATGCCGACTTTGCTGCCCAGTTGCCTTCCTCCAGTGCAAAGCAACAGGGCTTTCTTCTGGGCTGGTAAATGACACCCCTAAATCTTAACTGCATGACAGTGCTGTTGGAGTACAAATTGCTCTTTGCGTGTTCCATGATGATATAATGCAGAAAAGTGAATTTTCATTAGTTTGCAAATAGCTTGTAAGACCAGAGAAATAAATATGCCCTTCTCACACACTGAATACTTGGAATATTTGCATATTTTGGTAATGATGATATTTTTATGTGCTGCATCTTTACTTGTGGTCATAAATCCATAACACAGCCTCAAGGTTTAATTTCCCCCAAAATGTGATTTGCTTCAGTTTTTCCGAGTTATGATTGTGCACCTGCAATTCATTAAGCAACCCAACCAACTCATTTTGCATCTTGTAGCCACCGTCTTTGCATGACCTTCTTGGTCTGATGGCTCAAACATGTTTAATAAATTATCAGAGGAGATTACGTTATTGAGAGAGGAGCTGCGTAATTAGTTCAAAGAGTGCTTAGAATTGGGATGGTTGGAGTCTGCTGGAATCGGAGGGGGAAAAGTTATCAGTGAAACTCCATCAGAGGAAGGGAAAGCACACACAAAATGGAGACCCAGAATATATTCAGATTTAAAAATGAGTCTGGAATGGTTGCAGTTCATAACTGCTTCTGTGAGTTTCAGTTATCAGATGCTCCAAGGACCCGTACCTTCAAGATTTAGAAAAGAACCAGGACCTTCCCAGCCCCTGTGCTGCAGCAGGAAGCATGGCAGCATAAGGCACAGTGGACCTGTATTTTAAACTGTAACACTTTGGGCTGCTGTTCTAAACCCAACCAACGAGCTGTAAGTCTTAAAGAAATAAACATTATTAGTGAGCTAATAAATGATAGCAGCGTAGCAGAAAAAGCCATCCATTCTCATTCATAGGATGTCTCAGCTTCAAACATATTTCATTACTTTTAGAGTGTTCAATCTTCATCTCAAATCATTTGGTGGCAGTTTAATCAATACATCAAAACTGTGCACAGTTCCTTCTACTTAGAGAACAGCTTGCATCAGAAGTGCTTTCTGGGTGGTATTATGGAATTGGGCAAATAATTAAACCTAAGACTTAGCGATGGAAATGCTTATGAAAGAACCTCATTATTTTCCTTACAATTTATCTACATTGCCTCGCTGCAGTGCGTTGAATATCTTTAATCAGTGGACTGCCTGGAAAAAAGAGAGCCCTAAAAATAAGTCTAATCCCAACTCCGAGGTGCAGATGGCCCTGCACTCCAGAAGCATTTTTTCTTTCATGGCCAATAAATCTGATGCTTCCTCTTCTCCCAGCACTATTCCAGAATGTTTCTCAAATTCTGTTTTCTTCACTTTGGAGATAAAACTCAAAAAATGAGCTCCTCTTCCATCTATATTTTTTCCTCCTCTCCTATCTTTTCACTTTCATCTCCTGCTGCCTCACTGCAGATTAAGAGCCCTGTTATGTGAGGATCAAAATGAACATAATCAACCATGGGACAGTTATTTGTGAGCAAGAGTTGTTTTTTTTTTCATTTCTTCTCCCTTTGGATGTCAGAGTGATTCATCCTGGTATGGTTTCCTAAAGGAAGAAACCCCAGTTACAGAATGCAGCACTCGGATGTTAGATGGCAGCACACCTTGGTGCAATTACCTGAGATCTGCAGCCCCATGTCTTTCTTCCAGATGCAAATATGATGGGGTATGCATGCACTTACAGTCTTTGGAAGCATTAACCACATGTGAACTGGACAGGAGGTGTAATACACTAGATATATCATAGAATCATGAAATGGACTGGGTTGAAAAGAACCATAATGATAGTTTAGTTTCAACCCCCCTGCCATGGGCAGCGTCACCAACCACCAGACCAGGCTGCCCAGAGCCACATCCAGCCTGGCTTTGAATTCCTCCAGGGATGGGGCATCCACAACCTCCTTGGGCAACCTGTTCAGTACGTCACCACCCTCTGTGTGAAAAATTTCCTCCTAAGAAAAAAATATATATTTTTAATGAATTTAAAACATTGCTCCATGCTGGATAACCAGGGTTTCCCCCAGCACTCTGGACTCAGCTGGCAGAGAGATCCCTCCCGTTCTCAGAGACAGCAATGGGATAATGGCTCATTTAGGTTATATATACCGATATGAACCATGTGCTGATAGAGGGATTTGGTAGTGAAAAAAGCCAAAGTAACACCTCATCAGGGAAAGTGTATGTCATTGTGAGTTATGCAGTGCCTCCATACCTGTCTGCAGCAACACATCCTTCGGCATGCTGTGAATCACTTACACAACTGTGATCTATCCTTCCTTTTAAACAGGCGCAAATAAGCAGTGCGTATTAGCCTTTCAGTAGGACTTCATGAAACTGTCACTGGCTTAATGAAATTGCCATCTTCCCATTGACTTCAAACAGAGATGGGCTGGGGCCAGCTGTCAAGCAGCCATCAAATTACAATAATCCCATTCCTCTTATTATCAGATTTCTTCTCGTGTTTTTAAAGGTGATGGAGAACATAAGCAACCGAATTCTTCTGTGATCAGGTCACTTGCTTGAAGCAATTTTCTTCTGCACTTTGAGCATTTTTCCTTCCAGCCCCAAGGAAGAAGCCAGCAGAGAGCAGTGACAATTTTTTTGCACTATGTCTCATTTTTTAACATATCAGATGATGCATGGTAAGAAAGCTTAGCAATAACCTTAGCATGTGATACACAGGCAGCCTCCAGCTGTGACGGCATGTGCTGTATTATAATTGTTTTCTGCCCTGACGTATTACATGCTGCAAGATGTTGCTCATAGCAGAAGGCACTGATACTGCTGTAATGTGCCTAAATTATTTTGCAAGGATGACAAGGCTCCTGGGGCAGGAGGAGCGTTGTTGGTTTACTTGGTGCTCTGCTTTTGGTAGGAAACTACTTCCAACCCCTTTTGTAGCTGCTGCTCATCCAGCACTGTGAGCACAGTGGGAACAAGGCATGTGTCAGCCTATTGCCTTGGGCTCCTCCATCCCTCACACAGCACCAGGTGGTGCAGATGCTGTGCTGGTGGCAATGGGAGGCTTTGGCAGCTGCATGCTGGGCGAGGAACAGCTTTTCCTTCCCCAAATGATCTGTTACGGGAGCTGGAATTAAGCTGGTAAATGTGTTCCATCAGAACTGGATGTTTTGCCCTCAAAATAGGCTCCTAGGACTTTGTTACTTGGCAGAAAATTAAGGGCTTTTAAAATACGTAACAGACTCTCCCTCCTCCCTTGATACTTATGCCAAAATCGAAGTCTTTGATTACAAAACAGCGCCAGGACCTGCTGCAGTCTGAGCTCCTCAGGGCTCCCCTCTCCCATGAAGCAGGTCTGCTCCCTGCAGCTGCATTTCCACATCAGCCTCATCCTGTTTTAGTTAGAATTGTTTCACATTTCAGTGCAGGGTTTCGAAACACCGTTTTGCTGTGACCTCTACTTTCTCCAAGGAAAGCCTGTAGACCCCTTTCCCATGCTTACTCTTTTTTGACAGTGGGATAGAATTAATCCAGATATCCAGACATCACATCGCTATGTGCTTTGGCCTCCACAGGACAATTTTAGCAAGATATTTTGTTCTCTGGCTTGAAAGACCATCCTGAGATCAAGCCATGAGCTGTGCATGCATGGCAGCATTGGACTTGGAGTGGGTTGGATGCAAGAGCCGATGAATGAGAACATCCTGACGGTTCATCCTTCCATCCTGCACAGCTGAATCCGAGTTGTCAGCTTTCTGCATTCTCATGAGAAACAGAGTAGCTGTGCTCACAGACTCAGCAAACCTCACTCCATAACTGGAGGTATCTGCTGAGAGCAGAGGAGCAGCGGCTGGGAGTGAAATGCTATTTTGGAGTTGCGAGATTATTTCCAGCCTTGTCAGATGAAACCAACAAAATAGAACGGATTAGAAAGAAGAGCTACAAAGCTGAGATTCATAACCCAGCAGATTACGTACAATCCATTTTGGCTATGTATTATTCATCACTATTACATTATTCTGGCGCTCGGTGAGTTCTACATATAAAATGCTGGCATAGAAGAGTGGGTTTTTTTTCCCTGGGCTTTGCTGTGTGAAGGGAAAATGTTATCATTTGAAGGGATCCTGCATAACAAGACAACACAGATGAAAAGGCAAGCTTGTCCTGCTGGAGTCCGTGAATTGTTTTGTATATGAAAACCAAGCGAATAATTAATTTTAAAGCAAATTGCCCCTGTTTCACGCAGTAAGGCATTTTGACATTTGTGTTGACAGTTTCCCAATGAAATGCGAATGTATGGGTGACATTTGAGGGTAAATAAAGTCAGGTGCTCCCAGGGCCATACAGATCTAATTTCTATGAATGTGTATGGTCCTCTTCCCTCTGGGCATCAGAGCGGAGGAAATCCATCCTATTTTTTAAGAGTAAGCCTCCATTACAAGCAGCAGCTCCCGACGTTGCCAGAGGCGGTATGTAATGCACATCACAGGTACCAAGTAAAAAGGTTATCTGCTTTGACTGTAATCTTTTTACAGCACGAAAGCAGATCCTTAAGCACTTGTGGGGATTTCCAGCCCAGCGCACGGAGGGTGGTGAAAACCTCCCCTTGGCTGCAAAGAGAAGGGGAAGGCTCCGCTGCCTTTGGCAGCAGCACACAGCACTGGGGAACCAGGGCAGGTTGGAGCAGTGCTGCGTGTAACAAATGTTCAGTTGAGTTTAGGGTGGTAGCAGTTATCTCCTTTGCAGAACAAAGCTGAATTTCACCCCAAACTGGTATTTCTCTTGCAAGTGGGCACTCAGGGGAACCAGCTGTTTCCCAGCTGCAAAGATGCTCATTTCAATGTGCAGATTGCATAGAAAGAGTGTAAGGTCTGTGCTCTGCATCACTAATGCAGTGGCCCCAGAAACTCATCCTGTAGATCTGCCAAGCTTTGGGGACCCCTTTTAGTGGGAACGACTTTGCTTTTTTTATTTTATTGTGAGACATAAAAACAACTGAAGTATTAAGTACATTCACAGAAGATGCCAGGAAATATCTGCCTGACTTTTTATTTCTGCATAAGCCAATAAGATTCCCTGCAAATGCATCACAAATATGTACAAGTAATAATTTTTGCTCACATGGGGCTGAGGCTTGGGGAGGCAGGGGCAGGACTGTGGAATTGCTGTGAGCTCCCAGGCAAGAGCAGAGTCTGGGTGAAGATGCAAGGAGTCATAGAATCATAGAATGGCCTGGGTTGAAAAGGATCACAAAGATCACCTAGTTTCAACCTCCCTGCTGTGGGCAGGGTTGCCAGCCATTAGATCAGGCTGCCCAGGGCGCATCCAGCCTGGAATCAAGGAACCGAGGAATCACTGTGGTTGGAAAAGACCACTATGATCACCTAGTCCAATCACCAACCCATCACCACCATACCCACTACACTATTTACATAGAGTTTATGGGAGTAGGAAATGACACAAATGATTCCTCTTTTTAGAGACAGGAAACAAGCACAGAGGCATCAAATCCATTATATTTTCTGTCCCTGGTCAAACGAAGCCTTGGACCTTTCAGGGTGCAAAACACAAACCCTGTGCACAATCAGCCTCACTTTCTCTCTGTCATGGAATCATTCAGAAAGTTAACGTCATTGAACAGCAGATTATTTGCTGTCACAGCTAGTGGCCAGTTACTAAAGGAGATTTCAGTGCATTCCTCTCTGCTGGGGGATCTGTAGCATTTTCCATCTGCCTGAGGGATGCATAAAGGATTTGACTTTCCAGACAGTTTTATGTTTAAAATATCTCCTTGCACAGATTAAAGTACTTACTTCTGATTTAGCAAAGACCCCTTGAAGTGCTGGATGGAACACAACATGGTTTTCATTCAGCTACATCTGCTGGCTTAATTGGGGAGGAATTAGAGATTGGCCTGATGGGAATTGGTGTTAACTTCAGGGTTCAATTTCCTTCTTGCACTGATGGATGGCGGATACTCAGAGCCTGTCCTGCTCAGTTAGGCTACAAACATGAAGCCTGGGAAATTCTGGAGGAGAGAACAGCATCAGACACAGCTGTGCAGTTGGACATTTCTGACTTTGCTGTGCTGAGGGGCAGCAGCTCCCATCCATTAGGGCTCAATTTTCTCACTTCCCATATAATGTTGGAGTTACACATTTCACACTGTGTACGGCTCACTGAAATGTGAGCCAGAGCATCTCAGCCTGCCTGGATCCACGTGGGCTGAGGGAAAGGAAATACTTTCATTTAGCAGATATATATATATATTAGGATGAGTATTTTTGACTTGAAATCTCTTTGAAACATACTTTTATAATCAAGAGGTATTCCCAACTATTCCAGGAGCTCTTCCTCTCTCCTATCAGAGCACTGAAAACCACTCTCAGAAGCGTACAGGAAGGAGGAACAAATGATTTATGACTCTTTTTCAAGTTTAACTTCTTCCTGGTATGTGAAATCTGTCAGCTCTTTTTAAGGACTTTATCAGTCCTCCAGACTGAGAAATATTTGGTGCAAGAAATGAAGGCATGAATCTTGCAGTGCTTAAAATGACCAGCCATGTTTTATATCCTAAAAAAAGAAATGCAAAGATTATAACTTTTAAGGACGAATAAGTAATTTAGTTGCCCATCCATTTTTTCACATGGAGGGTGGTGACGCACTGAACAGGCTGCCCAAGGAGGCTGTGGATGTCCCACCCCTGGAGGCATTCAAGGCCAGGCTGGATGTGGCTCTGGGCAGCCTGGTCTGCTGGTTGGTGACCCTGCACATAGCAGGGGGTTGGAACTTGATGATCATTGTGGTCCTTTTCAACCCAGTCCATTCCATGATTCTATGATTCTATGATCCTGCACAACACAACTACTTATATTCCATCGCACTGCTGTTTTATTGACAGTGAACTGATCTGCCCAGAGGCTGAAGTGTTGCTGAGGAAGATGAGCGCTCACTTTCAATGCTGAAGTAAAGGAAGCACTTTCCGTGCTGGAAGAAGCATCACTGCAGTGTAACAGACACGGTCAGATCTAACCTCACTTCTCATGCTTCCCTTTAGCGTCATAAACCAGCTGCATTCAGCCACTGGGAAATCTTAAAGGAGCTGGTTTTTATTAACAGAGTGGAGAAGAAAGACACAGAAAAAGATGGTGAGAATAAACTATAAAAAAACCAGAAGGAGCACAGCAACACGTGTTGCTGCTTATAGGTAATTTATAGCTTTAAATGGTATTGTCATTTGATAATACCCCCATCTGATTTCTTTCACTGAGTCAAATCCGGGTTGGTTTTTTTTTCAAGCAACTCTATTTTATCAACAGTGCACGAAGTATTGCAAATACTTTTGGCAGGAATATACAGATAGCAAACGCTGCATTACTAACCCCAGTAATGGAGGAAAGATCTCTTTCTATTGTGCAAGCAGACAGCAATATAGCACAGAATTTCCCCTTAGGAATGGATCGCGCTCTTACAACAAAAGCACCGTGGAAGGCTTTGTTCTGTTCCCTAAGGAGCCCATGAATTGTCATGCAGCCTATGCAGATCAGCCATTCTTTCTGATAAGCAGATTGCATTTGTGTGAAAGCTAGCTGATGCTTGAATAGCATAATAATAATAATAATAGCAATAATAATAAATAAGACGTGGTTTTGATCATTTTGAAAACTACGGGTATTTTTCTGAGATGCTATAAATCTCCGTAACACCCAGGAAGCCCAACTGAATTCAGTGAACCCCTCTGACTCCATCTGGACCCAAAGAGATGTAACATTCAGGGAAGCCCCTAAATATCTTTAGAAAGTAGATCTGGAAAGCAGATTTTTAGTGCTTTCCAGATGCGCTCTCTGCTTTCTTGAATTTTAGATAGAGTGTTAATGTCCAAATTCTATTCTGTGGAGATACACGTCAGCATCCCATACATTTGGAAGCTTTTGCTGTAGTAATACTTAGCACATACTTAATGCTCCCCATCAGATTAAGACACCTTCTCTCTTTCTAGGTATAGAACAGCAGGGATGGCACTGGTGCTGCAGTTCCTTCAGAGAATGAAACACGTGTGTAACACTTATCCCAAGCAAAGTGCCTACTTGTGACCACTGCCACAATTCCTGGACATACAGACCCACAGTGGTGACACAGTGATCAAACACCCAGCGTGGCTTCTGACAGGTGTTTTCCAAAGGCATTTCTATACAAAAGGAGAAGCGGGATCCTGGTGGTCACAGAACGTAGCATCAATTCATTGTAATAACTCAAAGTAGGTAATCATTAGAGGAGTGATCTGTGGTCGTATTTGTTCATAATAGATAAATAATGTGATTTCCTTTCGTAGGTTTCTTGTAACAACGGGCTCCGTGTTGGAAATGTTTGAATACATTAAGTTTGCTCGTGTGTGTTTTAATCCAGCAAATAACTCCCCATTTGGGGTAAAATATTAGAAGATAAAGAGGAGAACCAAAAAGGCAAGATCTGTACTTCCACTACAGCTATGCCCTGTGCCACCAGGCTGGGGAATTTGCCTTTTGTGTGAGCACAGGGCTGCAGATTGCATCTGCTGCTCCCTGCCCATCATTAGCATTCCCCTCCCGCTCCAGCACCAAAGGGGAGCTGTAATTAAAATTCAATGTGACAGAGCATGTCAAATGCAAAGGGTCCCCTCTGCACAAATCTTTGCTAAGCTCCTGTTCATTTTGTAGTTGTATCAGTTACGTGTGCTGCTTTCTAAGAACACATTAACAGGAACAGGTTGGGTTTCCATGATATCCCGTGGCAATTTTGTTTAGCCCATTTTCTCGCCCATTAAACACTGTAGATTTATTGGTTGTCTCTTGCTCATAGAAACAAAGCAATACTCCATTAATTATTTCTGTTCAGAGTCAGGATCCACTCAGCATAACAGAACGTTGCCCCAGGAATGGGGGCAGCTCTCCCAGGGCCACCCCTCTGCAGAAGGGAGGGTACTACCAATAGAAACCTTCCTAGAGGGCAGCTTACTGGGGTGGAAACCTCTCCTGTTTTGACCTACATGACCAGAGATTCAAGAAATACAGGGCAGTGCTTCAGCAAAGGGGCCCTGAGATGATGCTTGTGTTACATGGAGGGCTTGCTGGAGCACTGCCCAGGGGAGACTCCAGACACCTGAGCTGCATGTGGTCCTGCAGCATGCTTGATAATGTGAAACAGAAAAGCAAAGTAAGGGGAGTACAGCAAGATAGAATGTGCAGGGCAGGGGGGGAGGATGGAGCAGGTACCAAGGGGGATTCTAAAGCAATAACAATCTCATACTGTGAGCTAAACCCCCAGAGAAGTGAGAGGGACACTGGGGTGTAGCAGATCCATCACCACCACTGGAGATGTTGGTTCTGGGCTCATTGTGGCAGACTAATGCTGCTTGGGCAGGCAGGGTAACGAAGGCCATAACATCCCTGGAAAGCAGGAGAGATGTCAAATCTGATGGGGTGATCATATAGTAATGAGAACAAGCTGTGCCTTGTTGGCTGATGCTGAGGGCAGGCACTAGCAGGTATTTTAGCTGGTGGGCTGCCCTAGAGAGGTGTTTCACCAGCTCTGGAGAGTGGCAGTTTTCTGTGGTATTGTATAAAGTCATTATATGTTGGGTCAGGAACTGAAGATCCAGCTGGGATCCTCCACTCTACTTCTAAGGAGTCACCAACCTATGAGCCAGCCCATGGTGCAGCTGCATTACTATGTGAGATTTTGCTTAACCGTAAAAAGGGGATTATGAATGGTTGTGCCTCCATGTCTTCTGTTCCTGAATTTAGTCATTGCCTGGGCTTAGGAAGCTTCTTAGGGGGCAGGCTCGTTATTTTTCTTTATGAATATACAATGTCTTGTTCTTTTTTAGACGTGTGATTTCATTGGTAGTTGACATTCCTGAACACAGAGTTAATCTTGATTTGGATTTCTTGACGCCTTTCCCACTTGGGTCTGGATCTACTGAAATCTAGGAGCCTAAGGATCTAAATAGGCTTTAAAGTAACCCTTAGGCTGTTGTCTTCTCTGGGCAGCAACTACTGTTGTGGTAGAATGATGCTTCCCTGCCTGGCGTAGGAGGTGAAATGGTCAGCACCTTCCAAAGCAGGCATCTGCTCTACATTTTCTCAGCTGGGCTCTCCTCTGCCTCTTCCTAAGCATTCCTGTGGCCTTTCCGAAGAGCAACAGCATGTTTTGTATGCCACAACTGTTGTCACCCGCTTCATGTCAGCCTCACACCCCAAGATAATCCCTGCTGTCTGTTTGCATTGTGACTTACCCTGCCTCTGTTAAGACTGGAGTACTTAATGCTGTTCAAAATTAATGGCAGGGAGGTTAGGGTTTTGGAAGTCCTTGCCATGATGTTTTAATTACAGCTCCCATATTAGCACTTGGGCTGTGAGTGTCTGACAGCACAGGGCATACTGAGCTCTCACAGCTGCTGGAGGAAGCTTCCATCCACTGATGGGGCTCGTCCTCTGAGCACAGCCTCCTTCCTCCATACAGACATCAGCCTCAGACAGCAAGGAGCATTTCTTCCCTACCTTTTAGCAGAGCATTTCACTGTGTTTATAAGCGTGAAGCATGGAAATGTCTGACGGATGGGTAGGGTTACAAGGTGGGTGTGTGCTCACTTATCTATGAGCAGGGGTGGCTGTTGTTCCCCCCCCACACACCAAATCCCTTCCCCTTGCATTTCATGATTTCCAAAGGCTGCTGGAGCAAAGTACAGCTCACCACTTGCCTGCTTGGCTCCAAGTGGATTGGTTCAAAGCCTCTCCCTGCCAGGTTCTGACAGCAATCCAGGGCTGCTAAGGGAGCGTGGCAGCGTGCAAGGTATGTGCAAGGCTACTTTGTTAAACTGGAGGAACTCTTAACTCTCTCCTTACTGTGTCTCAAAACGAAATGAAGCATCATTCTACAGGCAGTAAAACCTGGTGTCAGCAGCACCAAAGTCATTTTCTTTTACACACCAGGCTAGCAAATCAGTCCATACGCACCCTCATACTTGGGATGGAATAATATATACCAGCTGTATTTTAAAATCTAGCTGGATTTGGACATTATTAAGATAGAAGCCAAATTCAGGAAATTACCTTGCTAACAGCTCATTGAAGATTTCCATATATGGTGCTTATTACTGTTATTACAAATGAATTCATAGGAAATTTAATTAAAGCTCTCAAAAAGAAACAAATGTTTTTTTTATCTATTAAGTACGCTGGCCAAGTTCACCTTTGGCATATTTCCTTGTCACATAAAGGTTTTCAGAACATTATTTTTCTCTGAGTAATCTTGTTACTAAATTAAGCCTTAGGGTCAACATCAGCTTGCTGTATCCCATATGAAATGCTGATAACTTCACTGCGCAGCGCCCATAGGCAGCAGTAATTTAAACATAAAAGTTGCCATTCTCAAATAGCACTTGGGGTAAAGGCTGGAGCCACAGGCAGGAAAATAAACGTATTTCAGAAGTGAAATGCCAACTGGCATCTCTTCCAGGTAGTCAAAGCCTCCCCTGATGTGCTGGCAGAGCCCGTGCACACCTCTACACCTCACTACGTATGGATTTGGGGCCAGGGAGACAAAACCAGCCTGGTTCAAGGCTTGAACTCTGTCCCTGGAGCGTACCTCCCTTTCCTCTGGCATCACCTGCCTACTTGCAGGATGGAGATTATGCTAAAGGGAAATGAATAATGACATCTATCAGGGATAGACAGGGCCAATCATTTATGCTCTGCCCTTTGGTGCCTTGAGCCATGAGGAATGATGCAGGAGAGAATGGGCAGAGTCTGATGAAGCAGCAAATCCACCCTTGCTTGTTTAAGGAAGGAGAGAGCGTGGCCGTAAATCTGGAGTCAATGCTTATCTGCAAGAGGAATGTTACAAACAAGTGCCACGTCTTCTGCTTTGTGCTCCCTGCTATCGCGTTGGAGCCTGTAATCTTTTCAGAGGAGGAGAGGGGAATGAGATTTGGTAATGTAGATAAAAATAACACTGGGCATGAGAAACGTTCTCCCTAAACCTTGTTATGAGCCAGCAGCTACCTTGTCGTGAATCTAAGCTGCCTCCTTGCATTTCAGCAAAGTCTTTCTTTGGTGCATGAATCAGATCACACAAATTTGTTTGCTGGGCTGGAAGGGAATTTAACAAATATTTACTCAAAATGAGCATTTTCATTTCATTTTCTGCCATCGTTCTGCAAGTGTAGGCTGGTCTATCTTAGAGTCCATGCTAGAGAAAGAGGCTTGTGCTAAGACAAAATACCCCTGCCATTGCATCTGACAGCTTTAAAACCATACAGAAACCAATGCAGAAATGTTTGCTAGGTAAACAGCAACTTGAAATAGGTGTTTGATCAGTGCATTTTGCTCCTTGGGAGCTTTAAACTGAATGTCAGATGCTGTCTGCTCCTTGACTTAAGGATCTTATTCCTAAAACACCATCCCTATGCTTGTACCCTTTCACCCCAAACAGGCCATAGAGGCTGGGCACCATTCAGTGCACCCCAGCTGCCCCTCTAGTCAGGAGATGGCTTTGCCTAAAACCACCCTTATCTGCTCCTTTCCTCAAGGGCTGGGAAATGCTGTGGGGTGGGTACCGCTGTCAGACTGTTACATCACTGGTGATGCCATAAATGACAGCAGGTGTATATAGATGCATATCCCCGTGGTCAGAGGGCAGGTGGGCAGCGTAGCAGCAGCCTTCCTGTATTTAACTTCGCTGCATAAAGCCCGGCAGAGGGCACCGCTCCCAGGCCGTGTTCAGCCCTCTTGGGACCTGCTTGCTGCTGTGCTGGCTGATTTAAAGGAGCTCAGGTGTGCACGTACCAAATGGTTACCAGCCTCCAAAACTCTTTCTGAAGGTCTCTCCCAGAATATGAGACAGCTGTGCTGAATTCGGAGTTAAGCTATAGAACAGCAGAATTTGCCCGCTGTCCGCCAGGTGAGGCTTTAGGAATTCAATTATTTCAAGTCGGCGTTGTAACGCTTCCGCCGTCCAGGTGGTGGGATGCAGAAAACGAGCTCTTCTGTTTCCGAAAGGCCTGCCTGCCTACTTTCCCGAGGAGAAAGCCGGCGCCCCTATCGATGCCAGCCCGGCCCTGCAGCAGCAGAGCTGCGAGCAGCGAGGCAGCAGCGCCCCCTGCTGGGCAGGCTGAGCAGCAGCCGGGGCGAGCGCAGAAACCCTCGTTGGGAGTGGAAGTTGAATCGCTGCTTAAGTGATAATTACGCTCCGAAAAGTTGGGTTTAGAAGAGTGCTCTCAGCTCCTGCTAGGATTTGGGGTTAAACGTGGGTATCGGAGCTTAAGTGCTGCCCGCAGACCGGGGAACGTGCAGATATCAGGACAAGCAGCTCCGCGGAACAGTTTGCAGGCACCGCGATGGGCTGAGCCGGTGCTGAGCGTTAAATGTTAACTTGATCATCTGTTGCCTTGCTAAAATAGGAACTGTCAGGTTTCCACAGGGCCTCTGTGGCATTTGTAGTGCCACAGAGGAGTAAAGGGAAATACCCTGGGGAAATGCCCTACTTCCCTAGTCGGTCACAAGCTCCAATTTGATCCTATGAAAGCAGGAGGTTCAGGTGGGACCTCAGCATCCGAAAGCTATAGGGCAGATGGATCTTTGTGTGGTGGCTGTAATGTGAGTTAGGAGGTCTCTAACTTAGAAGATGGCCTCTGCTGCACTGTGCTGAGAGCTGTCTGGAAAACTTTGCTGCCCTTTTCCTCCCTGTAACTGGTAAACTGTTTTCATGCAGAAGAATGGAAAATTGAGCAATGTGCCGAAGGCTTGATCCAAAGCATATTGGCTTCTTCAAAGCCCATCCCAGAAATTTGGCTTCAGACAAATTTGGAATTAAATAATCTCATCCAAATAATCTTCACTTTGAACAATAGTAAAAAACAGATTTACTTCTCAGCAAGCATAAAGCATGGTGCCAGGCAGGTCTACCAACCACCTGAAAGCTTGGATAGAGTCTTGGGCTGATCTTGCCATTTGAAAATACCGTGGCAGTGGTGTTGCTGATAGGACAGGAGCACTTCACCTCAGTGAGACCCGTAGATGTGAATAACTGAAACATTTCTAGTAAGTGCATATTATCTCCTTCAAACCTTCACTCTGGGAAGAGCAGAGGTGTTGGTTGTGCCTGTGGAGTAGACAAAGTGCTGTTGGTGTCCTCCCTTGCACACTCAGATGGCTCTGAAGCTGGCTATGCTTGGAGGGCTTTGGCCCCGCTCCATCTTGCACAACGCCTGCAAACAGAGAGCAGATGCTTGTAAGGAGACACCCAGAGCAGCCTGCTTGTCGCAACTGTCTTTCAGCAAGGCTGCTCTGCACCCAGCAAGGGCAGCCCAGGGCTGTTTGGCCTATCCAAGAACGCGTGCTTCCAGTAAACTCTTCTCATGAGAGGAAGGCGTGTTTAGAAAACCCAGAGCAGTTCTATTTCCTCATTTCCATGCACACAGAAGCACAAAAATAGTAATAACGACCTTTTAGTTTGTCACAAACTCTCAGTGGGACAAAACATCTGGTGGGTGGAGGACTCTGGGAAGGAGAATACCTGGCACTTGGTTTTGGGAGGGCCCAAGCCATAAGGCAAGGGCTTGCTGGACCAGGAAAACCCCCAGGTGCCAATGCCAGGGGAGTGTTTGAGTGTGTGCCCCAATATCACGCTGTTAGCTGAGCTAGCGAGTGCAATAAACCTTCTGCTGGGGCTTTGGGAAGGAGTCTCCAAAGCTGCTGGTGCAAGAACTTAATGAATTGTTCGTTAACTCTTAAGAGCTGTGTCAGAAATAAGGGGTTGATGCAGAACCCCGTACTTTGCAAAGCTCTATCAGTGGCAGGTAGAAATTTCCCTTGTCTCCTTCCCATCTGCAGCACCCTGAGGTCTGGTGGCTGCGCTGGAAGTGGGACTTTGTCTTCTCCCCCAAGTGCAAAGTGCATTGGGATCTTAGAGGAAAGCTTGACTTCATCTTCTGTATATTTACTTGGGGGGGGCACAGGCTAAGGAAGGAGCTGAGATTCTGACCTACAGTTACATCAGCTTATTCAGCTTCAGCAGCCAGAGCACGTGGCTATTAGTAATCTAGTGAAAAATGTAACAACACTTGCTTAAAAATAAACAGCCCACTCAAAAAAGGAAGTTACAATAAATGAACTGCATGAGAGGCAGCAATAAAAAGTTTATGGTTGGAGTCATAATTTGCTTTAGAAATAAGTGTCTCTAAAGTGGGTGATATTGGATATTTTGCTCCCTACTTCTTGCCATCGAAATTTCCCCACCTGGAATAAGACGAGTGCCCTTTGGCCAGCATGCTGTGGAAGGAGACGTTGCTGCACTTAAAGTTACCCCGCTGCTTCTGCCCACACAACTTCCTTTCTTGAAGTCACGCTATTGAGAGAAATTTTTTTCCCTTCCACTTGCTCAGCAGAGCATGGTGAGCTCATAAGGAGGAGACTTCAACTTTCAGATGTTGAACTCTGCCGAGATCTGATTTCTCTCTTTACTTATGTTTTCTTCAGCAGCTCCATGAACTGAGGCACACTGTTAAACTGATCTTTGCCAGCTTTCACCCCTGATCTGGAAAACTTGCTGCAAAATGCTCTGATTGGCCTGTGAGTAGTCCCACATGATTACAACAATCTCTGATTATTGTAATTCTGCTAATTGGGACTGGCTGGATGAGACCAGGGCAGCTGAAGGCAGTCCTGATCACCACAACCCCAATCCAAGGAGAGCACCCAAACAGAACAGCCTGCTGTCCAGTGTGGGAATGGCAAGAGCCCATGCAGAGGGAACCCAGCACTAGCATGGCAAGTCAGGACAAAGCTCCTGCAGATCACTTCTAGAGAGATGCTCTTCGCTGCCGCATCCCACCACATCTTGCAGAGATACTGCCCTCCCACACATGTTGATATTGTTCTCCAGAAGGCGTGTGTTTTTTATTGTGCTGGTACAGTTGGATGAAACTAATGAGTCAATGCCCTCACATTTTTAAACAGATGGCTGAGATATCACTTTCAATTTCAGTCAGCTGCTGCGCGAAGTTGGCTCTGAGTTTTGGATGGAGTGTTTGGAGCTACACCTGTAGGGAAGAGAGGCTTAAAATTGCTTTGGATCCAGACTGAGGAGTCATGGCATCTTGCTGCAGGAAGCCTTCCATTGGCTTTCATTGGCTGTTTTCTGGTAAGAGACACCTCTCTTTATGAGGAAGATGGTGAAAGAGAGGTGTCTGGCAACAATCCTTAAAGAGAGTCCTTGGAAAAAGGAAATTGTGCCCTGAGAATGGCTGGGGCATCCTAGCCAGCCCTACATCCAGAGAGATCTGCTGACAGTGACCTCAACCAGATCCAAGAGTGCTGGGGAGGCAACGATATGCCCTTTTAGAGAGGTACTGATGTAAGGTTTCATTGCACATCTTCACCCTCTCTCAAGCTGCAATGCTCTTACTCATATTAAGCAGTTCCTCTCTGTGGAAATAGTCCCACTGCATTCAGTAGGACTACTCATGGTAGACACTAAAACTGGACATGAGTAAACAGCTATCTGTGTGTAATGGAGCATACCAAGTTGAGACCTGTGGTGTGCAAGCCCATGGGCTGTGCTAGGGATATGTGCATAGTTGTGCAAAATTCCAGCCAAATGTCCTCCAGGTCGTGTTGAAATTTCTGCAGAGCTGAGAATGAAGATGTTTTAGTAAATCAATTTGGAAAGTTGTCTTTTCCTCTGCTCTAAACAAATTCCCTTCCCGTTGCTGTCTGGGTCATGCTAGCTGAGCTGAAAAACTCAGAAATGGAAGTGCAAAAAAGTAGATCTCGTGGTATCTGAGTTCATGCCAGGAAGTACTGATAAAAGCAAGGAGTCTCTGGCCATGGCAAGCAGCATTTTGGTAACACAGAGTTAGCTTTATGCTGGTCTGATGTCACAGATCTGATGTAAACTTTGCAGTGGTGCTTTGGTGGTTTAAGGTAAAGCTCATCTCAGGCTTCACTGCTCTCCAAACTTGTTGTGACAAAGTGGGCTCTGTAGGCTCCTAGCATTGTAGCTGATGATACTGACTGGAGCTGCTGCTCCATGACAGCATTGGGCAGCTGACTTTGGGATGGGTGAAGGAAAAGTCCCATTGATAGTGTCTGTTATACAGACATCTTCAAAGTAATAGGGAGAGGAAAATAATGAGCTATTTATTTAGATAATCCCAAAAGACATCATGCTAGATGGGAGAAAAGAAAGCCAAAGTGATACTCAGCCAAAGAGATTTACCAGCAGAGCACAAAGACTGGAAAAGTTATCAAACGTAGATATAACTAATTTTGTCACTTTGGGGATGATTCTTATCAGTATACTATTTGCTCTCTGGTGTAGCAAAAGGCATTGCTTGTCACCATGGACCTGTTCAGCAGAAAGTGCTATGTGCCCCTATAGGCTTCAGGGCAGACAGGCTTGGCTGCCAAATGGGGCACATCTCAATGACAGGCATACATCCACACCACAGATTTTGGGCTTCTGCAGCACTCCCTTCATGGGTATTTCAACAAATCCCTCTTTGAGGTACTCTGGAGAAACTGGGAATGGGCAAAGGAAGAATGGAAAAACCTCATTGTCTGTGTCTTGTTCAGAGGAGCCTGGAAGTGGGAGAGTGCTTTGAGTGGCATTCGTGGAGGCTTCCAGTCCCACATAATTTGTGTAGGAAGTTTCTCACCATTACAGTGTGCAGGGACGCTTCTTCTCCCTTAGTGACCTAATTTTGGTGAGCGAGGACTTTCCTGCCTAACTTTCCAAGTGGCAGTGGGAGCCAGCAGGAGCCGGAGCCCATGTTCAGCACTTCCCTGGCTTGCCAACTGCGGGAGGAAACGCATTTGGTGGTCCTGTGACTCCTTTCTGGGAGCCCTGCTGGTGTATACAGACAAGGTGACACTTAATGAACAGAATATGACAGCAGTGCTAGAATAAATTGCACCTCATGATACAGAGCAGCCCAATGCAAGCTTCAGATCCCACTGTGAATAACTAGTTGTGGCTTATTGGATTTTAATAGAGTTTTGCCAAAAGAAAACAGCCTTTCTTTCTTTTTTTTTTTTATACAAAGCACATGATTTTCCTGTGAAAGAATGTTTACAGACTAGAGCTCATTGCCTCATCACTCAATGTATCCTTGATATTTTCATTTATGTGGTTTCTTGTTCAACACATGTTTGAATCAGATGACTTCCACTCGTTTATCTGCATTAATCTACTGGGAGCACTTTTAAGAGTGAAATGTCAGTCAGGTGCATGCCAGACATGCAATAAGCACTTTTTATTCCCTCTGCTTCCCAGCTCAATTCCCTGGAATTCCCCCTCTGCTGCTTTCTCATTCTTCATGTCCCCTTTCCAGCAAAGGAAAACAGGTCTGGAGCTTTCTCTTGACCAAATATTGAGTCATTACATTTGGAAAAGACCTGTAAGATCATCTAATCTAACTGACAGCCTACCAACGATGTTGCCCAGTGAACTGTATTCCTTAGTATCACATCTACATGTTTCTTAACACCTTGTATGTAAGGAATACATTCAGTGAGGCCATGGGACCAGCTCCTTGCTTAGCATCTTTCGTCCGTTTAGAGCATGCCAGTGTGCCCTTTTGTTTCCCTAATGAGAGTCTTACAAAATTCTTTATATTTCATCAGCTGCTCTCCTCTGGTTTTGCACTGGAGGGATCCCGTCGAGCCTTTGGTGAGTGTAAAACCTAAGATCACCTAGAAGTCATGGGGCTGGGTTGTTGGAGTGATTTTCAGGGAGGATTTTCATTCACCATTACTTAAAAGGCAAAGGACAGGAAAATCAGATAGATGAGGGGTGGTTAGGGGACAGACTGAGTGGCAAGCCATGGGATGGCAGAGATCACAGCACCTCCCATGTGGTGAGGGGTCCTTGTGCCTTTCCATACCTTTGGGCATCTGATCTTTCTGATTTCTTGTGGTGCAGCTCTATGGGGATCTGAGGAAGAGGGCAACGCTGGAATAGGAATGGGATGTCATTATTTGTGGTGAATTATTTGTTAGCGCTGAGTGTGGACCATAAATATATGCCCTGGCGTGGTTTTCACATACTTCTCTAAGATTGCATTACTTTGATAAATAGGGAAAATCTGGAAATCCAGAACAGAATCTGGATAAAAGAAATAGCTGTTTTTTTTTTTTTTTTCCCCATGCTTAAAACAGTATATCTAAGTATCAATAATAGCATGATGGATGTGAAAGAATGATGACAAAGAATAAGCATGGGGGTGGTGTGGTGCTGAGCAGGAACATCTTGATGTTTGGTGGTGTAAGACGTGCAACTTGATATTCAGAGATCCCATCAAAATACTGCATCTATACTATATGTTTAACATATCTAAACTATAAGACATCGCACATTTGCTCTGATTAGCTATATGTAGAACACTTAACCTGGTTGTTCTGTGCACCGACATCATAGGCTATCATAGCTGCTGGCATTGGTGCTTGTTGCACAGATTGCATGAAAACAGGGCAACATCTGGCAGTGAGCACTTCAGGCCCTGATCACAAAATTGAGTGTGAAGAGGAAATGTGGTTTTGTTGTCTCCCGAGTGCTTTAAAAAAAGCAAGACAGACTCAAGAACAGAACTATTTCTTAATGAGGCCTACAAGTTCTTTCCAGTACTAACACTGCAATGAGCTCAGACAGCATCTCCCTAGAGTGCTGATAGGGGGTTTCAAATGCATCTGCAGACAGCGAAGGAACAGTCTTACTGCTGTAATCCATAGCAAAGGCTGCTCTGCTTGTCCTGTTGGCCCTGATGGCAGACAAGGAGGAGAGTGCTTCATCTGTGCTCAGCCGCACAGCAGAAACCCAGAGGGGTAGAACACACTTGTAAAGATGGGCATATAGTTAAGTCCTCTTTGCATGTGGATCTGCTGCTGAATTGTACTGATGGCATCCAAGACGGGCAAGGATCCTGCTTGCTTGGATCTGCAATGCTAACGGGGCCTACCACTTCCCAATAATTATGAGGTGCTGTGATTGCACATTTGCATTTGCTGATGATGCCGACGTCTTTCAGAAGAAGGTGTAGAGAGTTTTGCATGACTTTCAGCTGGAACACAATGTCACCAACACTCCCCCTCCCAGGCTGGTGGAGCAGCTCTGATTGCTTGCAGCTCTTATTAATAGACTTGCTAACATCAAGTAAAGCTTTATGAACACTTAGGAAACAGGAAAGTGCCAGAGACCTTTGGCTAATAATACAGAGAAAATATAAATAATGCATTTTATGTAAAAGACTCATGGAGATGCTGGCAATGATTATGGCTGAAGTGATAGCTTGCAGTTGCAGAGCTCCAAGCACAGCACAGAATCTTCCATCTTTATCAAGGACAGCCCAGGTGAACATGGGCAGGTAACTCAGCCAGGCAAATCTGGCTGCTCTGAGCTCACACCTACCCAGTAGACTTAGTATGCTGCTGAGCAAGGGCTTTCCATGTTGCAAATAACTTTGCGTTAAGGCTTGCTGTGCAATGACATTTTTATGGAAATCACTAGAGGGTATTTTCTCCATTCTCCCACAACAGTACAGAGTGTACTTTTCATTCCATTTTGCCACAGTAATGGCATTAACTTCTGGGAAAGCAGGCAGCATGGACTCCAGGTCTGGCTTTCTTATTGAATAACTCCTTGGAGGGAAGACAACTCACTTTAGCCATGTCTATGAAAGCTGCTCTGCCAAGTAATTGAGGCCATGTGAAGCAGCTTGAATACCCAGTTCTCATAGTACATCATCTAGAAGGATGTGGAAAGTTAAGCCTCTTGTCTATTCCTGTATTCTAGTCACCTAACTGTGTAAAATTCAGTCCAGGCAATGGTGTTCTTTTTCAACCCTCCTAAAAAACCAAGTAGTGCTGGCATCAGTGCTTCCCAAAGGGTTGCCAGAATGAATGCCTCAAAAGCAGTGGTTCACGCTCTGTTGTTGGGGTCGTTGCACTGCATGTGGCTGGCCTATGGGTTATGGTTTCAGTATACAATGACTTTCTCCCTAAGTGCATTGTGCCCTCCCTCTTCATGGACCAAAATTGACGGTAACAAGTGCTGGATGACCACGGAGCAGAGAAACAGAGAGTGAAAGTTGATACGTGCACAGAAGGGTAAACCTGAGAACACAGAGGCATATTGCTGACTGGTGGGCAAGATGCCTAATTTTGTGCTTCTTGTAAGGATACATTTGAGGTAAACATTCAGATTTGTCCTTGGATTTATACTGAGAGAATGGGCACCCTCTCTTTATGGCTGTATGTGGGCTTCAGCTGGAATGTGAGCACCTCAAAACCAGGTCTTTGATACGTTCCTGTGACTGATATATCAGGTGCTTTCCTTCACAAGTAGGCAACAGGTCTGACAAAGCTACTTTTTAAACCAAGTATCTTCTCTTCACAGAAAAAAATCCCTCTGGCAAATTCTCCACTCCAGGTAGATGGAGGCAATGACACAGACTTGCATCACCTCTTGTCAGATCAATGGCAAACCAATGAGAGAAAAGGGGGGTAAAGGTATTAAATCCCTGTTGGAGACACCTTATGAATAACGCACTTAATGATCACTCGAGAAGAGTTTTGGGAACCTGTCCCTTTTGTATGGCTTGGGCCTTTTATATTACCAATTATCTCTGTACAGTTTGTAGTTAAAGAAAAGGATTGTGGAATACAGATGATGAGAAAAATCAAAGGGATTCTGACTTCAGATAGGGAATGTGTATCCTAAGACATATTGAGAGGGCTTGTGCTTCACAGAGCGTGTGTAAAGGCCTGATGTGAATCAGGAAAATAAGGACCTTAGTACGCAAGCTTGTGACTACTAAGTACAGGCGTTTGTATTTCTAGTGTATAATCTTGAGCTCTTAAAATGATGGAAGTCTTGCTCTCCAAATAGCTCTTGTAATGAAGTCTCTCTCAAAAGACAGATGAAGCTTGGGAAGCGTTCACAGGTCTGTATCAAAATAGAAAGCTGTAGAAAGTTCTTACAGAGAAAAAAAATGGTTTTCCATTCAAAACTGTTATTGGGCAGCGGGGAGACAGAAGAAACACCTTCCCCCTCAATTGATCAGATTATGTATATTTTGGAAAAAAAAAGAATGTGATTTTGGTCTCACCTTTTATAATAGGATTTTCAGGAACAAATTCAGACCTAAGTGTTGTTGATGTTAAGATGACACAGTTTCTCAGGAAAGCTAAGAATAAGGTGCCTGTGACCAGCACTCCTGGGCCAAGTCCTCTTTTCTTGATGCACTTTGCTCCCTGTTAAAGGCAGTTGCTCACATGTCCCTACAGGTTGTGCTGGTTTAAATACAACAGGGAAAATGTGGCAGAGCTGAAGCTCTCTCTTGACTTTAAGCAGCCTAGTTAAGCCAGTGCAAGTACTTGGGGCAAACTTACTGAAATCAGTTAACTCTATAATCAGTTTAACTTCCCCTGATGCTGCAGCAAATGATGTTAAATCAGTGTTAGAGTTTAACTTGGTTTATCTACATCTGCTGTGGCCTTTGTGCCATTTTAATTAAACAGGTTTGTTACACCAGATAAGGTTGCCCTCACTAGCTTTGTTCCGTTGCTTTTACTGAGTTTTAAAGAGTTGTTCCCAGCCCAACTCTCCCTGTCGAGTGGTGGTACATAGAGTCCTACTCTACTGCTGCTCTTCCAATGGTAGCCCCCCCAGGTCATCTGCTGGCCATGGACCAATGGGGAGAACCCTCAGATGCCTCTTCTCCATCCGTCAGTCCCTCCCCAGGCCAGGGAAGATGATAGAATCATAGAATGGCTTGGACTGGAAAGGACCTTAAAGATCATCCATTTCCAATGCTGTCCCATTGGCAGAGACACCTTCCAGTAGACCAGGATGCCTAAAGCCCAATCCCACTTGGCTGCAGCATCTGCAGTTCCTCACTGAGACATGGTGACCTCCAACTCTGTCTGCTTGGACCTAGCAGCATCTGTTCACTCTCTTAACTGTGGAAATCTTTAAAACTAGTCTTTTGAGCAAGAACTGGAGAGAATGACTGAAACCCCAGCCCAGGCTTTTTTTTTATTTTTCCTAAAGCAGAGTCAGGATGACATTGCTATTGCAGCTTCTGTTTGTGCTACCGCTGCTGTTGCTAACCCGTGTCATGAGATAGCATCCGGAAAGAGGAACGCGTGAAAATCAAGCCAAGGATACTGTATAGTTCCCCTTGAATGTTTCCATCACCTATCCATTTAAGTACAGAAGAATATGGTAGGGATGAAGAAAGAAAGGGCTAGGAATTAGTGCGTGACTCATTAAAGGAGCAGAATTCATTCAGGAGCCCAGCTGCAGAATTAATCACCTTCAGTTCTGCTGATAAAACCAGCCTGGGACTGACAGCATCTCAGACTTTGTTCCAAGTGTGATGAAGTAGTCTTACAAGCTCTATTTTAAAATGTGACTTCTGCTTATCTGTCCCGGGGCTCTCATGCGGTGAGGGGGACCGTTTTCATTCTGAGAAGCAGATGCAAATCTCGCAGGGAATGTTTTTAGAATGGCCCCACGCTGAGCAGGGTGAGCTGTCCTGCCTGGATGTGGGGCACCCAGCCTGTTATTCTCTTTCTCAAAACAGTTGTTGGATTCCCCCAAAACACTCGTCTGCTTCTGGTGTCTGGCAAACCCTGCCTGCAGATGAACCACGTGGACTTATTGCATTCTATGCAGCTGTTGGCTTTCTTGTATGTCAGAGTATTCTGCCCAATAGAGAGAGAAGGGAGTAACAGCTTCTTGCCTCGATCTGCTGGAGTAATGCTGTTCTCATCCCAGATCTCACAGCGTACAGTACAGAGTATGAGTGCTAAGGCCTGGGAACTTGCTTCAAAATTGTCACATGCCTGTTTGCTTTTATTGAATAGCAGCATTGACTGCTTCCTTTTCCCTTCAGCTGAATGCACAAACAGTTGCTGTGGGGAAATTCTTTCAAACTGGGAACTCTGCTGAGTTGGGTGGCAAATGTTTTGCCTACTGACAGAGATACCAAATGATGTTGCTGCTCCTGATGTCACTAGAGATCCCCGAACTGCATTCTGAGTGACAGTACTGATGGGAGAACTGTTTTAAATGGCATTTGTAGGTCAGGAGAAGAAAAACACAACTTATGGGATCTGTGAGTGAAGCTGCTACAAATGAGGGGGGCAAGGAGTAGCAGCTCTGCTCAACATGCTTGCTGCCCATGGCTACGTGGCTGTGAGAGTGGTTTGGACCTGCTTGCAGGTTATGGGCCATGGAGAAGTGATAATGCCACCGGAAACCTACATGAGAAAGGTCCCAGCGGGGTTATTTGTGTAATGCAATCAGTGGAATAAAACTCAAGTTCTGCCACCGATTTGATGTGTGACCAATGACCTTTTTGTGTCTTGTTTTCCACTGTCAGTAATTGCTCTTCCCCACTTCCCTAAAGCAGCTGGACATCCACAACTGAAAAACACTCAGTGCTCCATAGAATTGCTCTACAGAAATCTAGAACTCGTGACAGCACAACAGCCACTTCTTTAATTTCACCGAATATCTCTTTTGAGTTTAATTTCCTTTATTTTTATGGCTAATTAACTGCAATATTGGCGTAATAGATACACCTTTAAGCATCATGTTTGTTTGGGGGTGCGTTTATGTACTAATATCCTGCTTCGGCCCAGGGGAAGTATTGTTCCTTCGCTCTGAAAGATAAGCTCTACAACAACAGAATTACAAGCACCAATGCCATCCATTATGAGGAGAGCTTTTCATGACTCAGCAGAACGCTGTCAAGGTCCCAATTAGCCCAGGTGCAGTGAGACGTTGCCCACTGAACACAAACTGTGTGCTGGCCCAGAAAAGGGGTAAAAGACAGAAATAAGGGCTTTGTGGGGTGATGAGAGGAAAGGCAGTGTTCTCTGTGCTGTGAGCTGTACGAGTGCTGCTACTGGAGCTGCAATATCTCAAGAGCAGCGTCATTGCTTAGGACATAGATTTGCATACTGGGTCTTTAGAACGAGTGCTATAATTAAAACGAAGCTGAAACCTCATACGCTGTACATTTTGAACAGCAGAATGTATCATTTCTGCACCTAGAAAAATAGAGGAGAAGCCATTACAACCGGCTGTGTCCTGCTCCTTGCTCCCCTGCACCATCCTTTGCTCACAGAAGCATCTCATTGCAACAGCACTGAGCTCAAGGAGCCGCAACTCAGCTGGAAGTGCAATTTGGCAGTGGGCTTTTTACCAGTTGTTCTCACTGTTTGTTTGGTGGTTGCTTCCCCCCCCCCCCCCCCCTTTTTTTTTTCCCCAAAGCAGTTAGCAAGCCCACAGCTCCTCAGAGTTATCCCCGCCATCTGCCAATGTGGGCTCAAAAGAACACTCTTCGGGGCCCTATCCAAGTTGTCGCCTCTGATTCAGATTCAGCAAAGCAATTGCTCTCGCTGTGGAGTCACTGCACGGAGTTTGGAGGCTGCAGAGCCGTTTGGGCCCCAGTGCTGAAACTTGTGCTCAACTTTACTTGCGTGGGGTGCGATGTGAGCAGCCAGCCAGGCTGTTGGAGTCACAGCATCCCTTTGCTGGCTCTTTTTAAGCGATTTTATCACACTTTTCCCAGCGATGCTTAAGGGTTTGTTTTTGTTCATTTATAAATGCATGCAAAACTTGAAGGAAGACTTGAAATTGCTGTGCTGGAAATTCACCCCGCCCTGGGACGGGAATCCCCGGCGTTCTGCAGTACCACAAACCTCACTCCGTGCCGCCTCGACACTTTCCCTGCACGTCGTTTGCATTCAGAGCGTCCCTCCCTGCCTCTCGCCGCACGCCGAGCCCGTCCCGCTAGCGAGGGCCGGCCCCCAGCTCGTACTTTTCCACTTTGACCCCGAAACGCGGATTTTCGGGACGTCACGGAAAGCCCCGCCTCGCAAAGGGGCGGTGACGTCACGCCCAGCTGTGCTCAGTGCCCCGTGACGTCACGCCGTGAGCTCAGAGCGGGGCGGGGGTCGAGGGGCCGCAGGTGGGCGCTGCGGCGGGCGGAGGCGGCGGCCCGGCCCGGCCCCGGGGCGGACTCAGTGCCGGGCGGGGCGGACCGCGGCGCTGTGGGCGTGCGGGAGCGGAGCGGCTCCGAGCGGCGCGGCGGTCACCTCGCGGCTCTCCTCTCGCGGCGGCGACGATGCAGGCGGAGTCGGGGATCGTGCCGGACTTCGAGGTGGGCGAGGAGTTCCACGAGGAGCCCAAGACGTACTACGAGCTGAAGAGTCAGCCCCTCAAGAGCAGGTGGGCGGCGGCGGCCGGGACCCGGGGGACGCGCTGTCCTGGCGTGGATCGGGGCCTGGGGGAAGGGTACGGGCTGGGAGCGGCCCCGATAAACGGCACCGGAGGGGAACGTCCCGCGGAGCAGCGTGCTAAAAGCAGCCATTGAGCCGGTGCTTCCTGCAAGAATGGCAGTTTTGTTCGGCCTGCGCGGGGCGGGCCCGTCCCCGCCGTGCCATTATGTAAAGGGCATTGTCGGCGGGGCACGGGGCCGGCTGCACTGCGCTGCTTTGCTCTGCACTGCACTGCTCTGCACTGCACGGCCGCGCCGAGTCCCCGCAGCTCCGGCCGGACGGGGACGGGCGGTGCGGTGCGGTGCGGTCCGGGCTTTGCGCTTTGGGTGCGCGGTCGCCGCAAGGTCTCGCGTTCCGGGCCGCTCTCTTTCATTTGACTTTGAAAGCAGGTGTGTTGTGTGCGAGCGCTGGGGATTGGAAACTTTCGGCGAGGTGTGTCAGCTTCTTCCTGAAGTGTTTTTTTCCGGAGATACGCGTTTTATTCTTATCTGAAGCGGCTGTGTCGCTTAGATATGTGTTTTAAAGGGGAATAAAACCACACAGGGTTCCATTTCTTGCGGTGTGTTACTGTGCCTGATTTCACTCCCGGTGCTGGAAGTGCCCCCCGGTGCTCTGAGCCCTCCCCTGCCTTCTGTGTGCCCCTACTCTGAGCCCAGGGTTGGGAGCGACCCCTCACCCCAGCTCCAGGTTCTTGCTGCGGGTGTATCTCATTGCAGCCCGGGCTGTTAGCCTGCCTTCACAGTCACGGCTTGTGCTTCTGAACAATGCTCTGCGTCTGTCTGTGTGTGTAGCTGGAAAATGAATGGGAAGGTAAATATCAAAAACTGCTGGAATGAACTTGGATTGCGCTGCGTGTCAGGCTGACTTCTAATGAATTCTTGATCATGCTCTGAGCACTGAAGAAACACTGAAGTCTCATAGTGAAAGACATGAAGGGTGCAGAAGAGGTGGACCTGCTGCTGTTAGGGCAGCTGGGGTGGCGTGGGGTCAGTGACCGTATTATAGCAGTGACCGTGTTGTAGCAGTCACCGTGCAGGTCACCAATGCACAGCTATCAGCCCGGACTGCAGCAGCCTCAGGTTCTGACTGGTGTGTGAGAGTTGTCCCTTTGCAGTCATCTCCTCTGTAATCTGGAAGTTGTGTTGCACAAATGTTACATGCACTTTTTGGCTCTTATGATGCCTTGCTGTCACTTTGGGCTTCCCTGACTTTCACCGGCATGTTGGCTGATGTGCTGACCTTGCTATGTTGCCTGCTGCCTCGTGTGCAGCTGTCACCTCCAGGTGAGTTCCAGCGTCTCCTGGCCCCGTGGGAGCTGAAGAGCCAAGGACTCAGACGTCCCTGCCAGGTCCATGTAAACCCAGCCCCAGAGCCAGACTGATGGAACCTGATAATGCATGGCAGAAGTTGCTCATAAGCCTGCTTGCTTCATAGCATACAGATTGCAATCTGTGGGGACTTCAGTAGTCCTTCAGTGCTGCTCAGGCTTGAGCCCAACCTAATCGTGGTTACTGGGGAATCCAGCATCACTGTGCTGCTTTCTCCTGTAACGCAATCAGAGTAATGGCACAGCAGTCAGTGGAGCAGCACCAGGTTAAAACAGTGTTGTGATGGGGCTATGGGCATGAGAACTGCTTTCTTACAGTCTTCTCTACAGCATTATCGAGGGAGCAGGTAGAACAGAGGTAACCACCGGTGTTAGGGGATGGGGCTTAATAGCAATCTGCTACTTTCCCTGCTGAGAACTGCTGATTTCCTAGCAACATTCAGGGCTTTCTCTGATGCTTTTTAACAATAAGAAGTGAGAAGCATCCTCGGCTTACTCATAGCGCTGAAATTGTGAGTAGATATAAGTCATACAACTCAGCAGTACATAGGAGTGCCAGTGGCTCTGACCCTAGAAGAAATGTTTTATTGGCCCTTGAACTCAGTCCTGGCTGCCTCTTGTTCAGGTCATATCCTCCTTGCATCCTCCCCAGTTGCTTGTTTTCCAGTGTATGACATCCAGCTCGATATTCCTCCTTGCTGGTGTGCCCTCTCAGTTAGCCCATCCATATTTCATAACTCAAGTCTGCAATCCTAAGCCACCAGGGGTCCAATAACAAAAGCTTTTTGCTGTAAATACTGTATGAAGTTAGGCCAAGCCACAGCGGAATGCTAGAGGCCAAGGAAAAATGTCAGCAAAAAGCTTTAATCACAAGAGATGAAGAGAACTCATTGGACAAAGATGCATCATTTCCAACCATGTTTCCTAAACCCTTCAGGTTTGTAAGAGCCTAGCTTCTTGTACAGAGTGCTAGATACACTTTGGGTTCTCTGGAATTTGCTGTGGTTGAACATCTTTGAAAACTGAGATGATGGTTTGGTTGCTTTGGTTTCTCCAGAGTGACTCCTCACTGTGGGAGGAAACTGGATTTGAACTCAAGTGGCAGTGGCTGGGCTTGGTTTCCTTCCCCCTCCTCTCATTCGTACTTCATTCCTATGCTGCCTTATTTTTGGAGGCTGATAGTCCTAATTTATACGTACGCACTCCTGAGTACATACGTGGTTGTGTAATGAACGAGTCAATAAGATTTCCTTTCTGGTGTAAGCAGTGCACAGTGAAATGGGTGGAGTTTTATTTTCAGACAATCGATTGAAGAAAGTAATCAGTGATTGCCAGAAGTAAACACAGATGTCCCCTCTGCATGCAGTCACCAGAACACTGTTACAGTACATCTGTCACAGTACTAATGTAGTTTCTTTAAATCATTTGACTTGTTAAGGCTCTACCTTGGGTATCAAACTGGGATCTGCAAGGGAAGGCCTCACAGCCTGCTGCTGTTGCTCGCAGTTGCTGTAATATTTACCCTGTCCTGTTGCCTATTCTGCATGCGGTTACCACTTACTGACCCAGCGCCTGCCCTGTTCTGTACACTTCTTCCTTTGGGTGAATGTTGAGTGGGAACCACTGAAGGCACAGCTTGACCCGCTGAGATGCACACAGTGCACTGAACTGACCCAAACGTGGCCAAAAAAAAAAAGATTCAAATGCATTTCTGTTTTCTTGATTCCCTGCAATGTGTGTGCATTGGTGTGAGCTGCCTCTGAAGTGCCAGGACATAATTATCAGATGTTGTCATTTACTTCCTTGCTCTAAATAAAGCCACATACCTGCAGTTAGGTTGCTACTGGTTGTGCTATTTTCTTTTACCCTTTTGCAGCCAATTTCTATTCAGGCTGGTTTGGAACGATGCAGCTACTGGAGTTATTTTTAGTGGAAAAAATTATTAGGAAATGCTTTTAAGTTGTGTGTTACTCGTAGAGGAAGCTTGCTCTTGCTTTATGAGCAACAGCACTGAGCTGTTGAGTTTGTCATTGCTGCAGCAGTGATGTAAGCTGTCTGTGCCTTACTTCCATCTGCTCGGACCTCCCCTCTGCCCAGCTGGGATCCCCTGGAGAGCACTTGCTTTCTCCTGGTGCTGCTCTGAACAATGAAGACCGACTTTAATAACAGCTTTCCTTATAATGCCCGGTGTTTGTTGAGGAAACGTTAATGTAACCAGAGGCAAACATTTCTGAGACATGTGCTTAGCATGGAGCCCAACAGGGCTCTTCTGAAGTGCCTCAATCTGCAGATGATCAAATTTAATTTGGCAAATGAACTTTGCAGCGTGATTAAATCTGAACTTGATTACGTTGAGGCTTCTCAGCACTGAATTTCTGCTTTACTGGAGGTAGTCTTCATAGCACTGCTATTTACGGATCTTATTGGAGTGTTTTATATTCCGGTTAGGTTCTGCAATGCAGTTTGTTCAGGCTACTGCTTACATCTGTTCCAGTTGTGCAAGAAGTGGAAAATAGACTTTATTTAGAACTGGTCACATGTGCTTGCATCCAGGAACTGTGTCTCAGCGTGCTTGAAAAAAAATAAAAGTGTATCTTGGAGGAACAGATTTTAAAAGTTCCTGAAATATTTTTTGGTCTCTTACGAGGATCGTTATGTGTTTTAAACTGAAAGGTAATAATGTCTGAGTTGGAAGCGGTATGCAGCTCGTGTTGGCTGAAGGCAATGGTAAGAGCCTGAGCTGAGGGCAGGGAGAGCAGAGCTGAGCCAGAGGTCTGTGTCTTTGAGATGCCTTCTCTGTGTTTCTGTGGGTGAGTCAGTAATCCCACGTTGGTTCTGCACCTCGCATTCACTTCACTTGAAGGAAATCCTATTAGCCAAATATTCTTGTATTCTTTTAGTTTTGAAAACAGACTTGAAAGGAAAGGCTGTAATTGGCATCTCTGTTGTGTAAACATATGGAGACAATAAGAAGTTGCATAGAAAAATGCTATTTCTTTTGTATTAGGAGCTGGTCCTGATCTCTGTAACAGAGCATTTTCCATGGTGAAACATTTCTGTGACCTTTTCTCTTTAGAGGAACTCTCTCTGCTATTTGCAGTAGGCCTTTGCTGTTTAGCACAGAAACAGAAATAGCCCACGAAATTCTGTTCAGCATTTGCTTTGATAGGAGCTATTAAACGTTACCTTTTCACTTCCCCAGCCTGCTTTTCTCAGGAGAGCTGTGCTTGGCTGCCAAGCTCATCATGCAGCACGCAGATATTTTGGGATGGAGCTGACTGCACTGACTCTGCACCTTTGGGCAGATGCACGTCTTTTGGTTTCATTTATCAAACTATTGGCCGCGTTTGTTGTGAGTGCATACACTCCACATGAAGTAAATCCATGCCTCACTGCTGAGCCTCCCTCGCTGGCTAAGGCTGATTTTGAGAACCCAGGTTACAACTGGAATTGGTACATTTTTCCACGGAGCTCGTTCTGTGCTGTGTGTGTTTGTATGTTGTGCTCTCTGTGATGGTCTCAGAGGGCCGTTCCAGAACTGTTGGAGGCAGTGTGACCAACTCCTGCTTTGCTGTGGTCGGGATCTAGAAGAAGAGAGCAAAAGAGACCTTTGGATGCATTATCTTACTATGAAATGTTTCCCATCTATAAGCTCTAAGATTAGAAGTTTAATAGGAAGAAATCTGTACAGCTGTTAAAAATGAGGGTACAGGAGACAACCCCTGCTTCTGTTCACGTTCCCTAATGAGCCACTTTGGGATGCTGAGAGTGAAATGAGAATAATCTTCTGTTTACTTTCCTGCTAAAATTGAAATTGCATGTTGACTGCTAATTGTCTTCGGAGCACAGTCTGCCATTTCAGCTCTGGGAACAAAATGAGAGTCCAGCTTTCATTAAGCTGCTCGGGCCCTTGGCCATTATTGTCTGTCTCTTTCTATTTAAGATTCTAAAAGTTTTCAAAATGTATTATGGTAGTGTTTGTACTTGATAAAATTTATTGTCTTTTCCTATCATTTTTTGCTGGAACAAAGACAATGTGATGAGGCAGGGTAGCCTGGCAGATCTTGCTGTACTGTTAACTATTACATCACTATATATTATACTACGTTTTGCTTCTGGGAAGCACAAGGCAACTACTGATTTGCATAGAATTTCATACTTCATTTCATATGGGGGGGGGGGGGGACAGCTTAGGGAAAAGCATCATATTCTGGACTCATGATAAAATAATGCTGTTGCTTCACCTGCAGCAGCTGTGAAGTGCTGCTGCTGATTTGAGCTTCAGGACTGAAACTGCGTTCCCAATGAGGGCTGCTGTGTGCCCCCAGCCCTCATGCCCAGGGATGGCAGCAGGCACAGCTTTGTGCTGAGGCTGTTGTGTGCCTTCTCAAAGCACTCTGTCCTGGTAACGTTGGCCACGTTGTCACCTTGTGCCTCGCAGGGCCTGGCTGTTGATTTCTATGGGCTTCACCTGAAAGTAAGGATTTTAAAGAGGCTGTTCTTCCAGCACAGCGTGGGTATCACTGCTACACGTAAAAGAGTTGTGAACGTGAATAAGGAAGGCTTAGAACGCAACTGCTAGTTAATACTTCAACCACTAACAGCGTGCTTGGATCATGCTCACTTTTTCTGGTAGCATCTCTGCTGCAAGGGCTGCTGTTGTGTTTGTGCTCGCAGCTCTCTGCTCAGCATGCAGCCATGGCCGGGTGGGTTGTGCTGTTTCCTTCGGTGCTCAGTGGTTCTGAGCAACCGGTGTGCAGCCCCCTGCCCTGCCCTACTGCCAGCAGCTGCTGCGAGGACCGGCCGGGCAGGTTGAGGGCAGAAATGTGTTGCTGCTGTATATAATTACAGCTTCCAGCGTCAGCCGGCAGCGCTGCTCGCTGTGATGATTGGTGCCTGTACTGCTATGTAAAGCAGAACGCGAGCTTAATGCTGGGTTTGGGCTACTATTTTAATATTGTAATTAGCAGCCTTTAGCAGTAAACAAGTTTTTTTTTTTTTTTTAATCAGTTCCGTGAAGATTATGCTTTCACGATTTAAGCAGACGTGCATTTGCAGACATGGGGAGTTTGTTTTGGGAATTGTGTATTACTTGGAGGAGAAGAGCATTAAGGACAAAAAAATACCCTGTTTTTTTTCCTATTCTCTGTACCCGGTGTATATTGGGTTTGGTTTTGGGCAGCTGGAGGGTGATCCTGCAGTCACTATTCAATGGGAATGTTTCAGCTAAGAAAACTGACTCGTTTGAGGCCATGTGGCAATCTCCTGGATTCATCCTTTTAAATGCTTCCCAAAAAACCGTGAGGTAGTTTCACAGGTACGTTCTGTTTCCCTTCGTGCTGTTGTTTGGGCACAGAATGAACTTAAATCTCTCTCAGGCTGCTGCTTTCATTGGTTGTTGTGTGTCAGGTTGGATATTAGGAAGAATTTCTTCTCAGAGTGGTGAAGCATTGGCACAGTGGGGGGATCACCGTCCCTGAAGGTGTCCAGGAGAAAGGTAAATGTGGCACTGGGGGTCGTGGTCAGTGGCCATGGTGGGGGTGCGTTGAGGTTGCACTAGGTGAGCTTAGAGGTCTTTTCCAACCTTAGCGATCCTATGATCAGTAGACTTGTGTGGCTCGTTGGGCTGAACCAGCCTGGCTTTCTCCACCTACTGGTTGCAAAGAGTGAAGAGACAAGAGGGCTGACGTCGTAGGGAGCAGGAAGGTTTGTATCTTCTCAGAAAGTCATTGGTGTACATGCAAGGGTAATGTGCCTGGTTTGGCCTGCTGTTCCATTAAAGAATTTACTTGAGATGAATTTGAAGAGAAAAGGACTTTGCATGGGGAAAATTAGTGTTTTGGGTATATGGAAAGATGTTAATCAGCTTTGAGATATTTCAGGCTCTGGAAGCTTGCCAAGTTGATGTGTCTCTAAGCATTAGGCAAGTAAGAGGTACTGTAGTTTCAAAGCGTGGATGCTACGACACCATTCCTCTTCTTTAGCACAAAGTGCTATGCAAAGAGTAGAAACCTGGCAGGGCAGGGATTTGGGGATCAGAGAAACCAGAGGAGTAATGAGAAAAAGAAGTGGGAACCACTGGAATGTTCTGAATGAGGGATGCTTCAGAGAATGGAGAAAGGGATGATTAATGATCTTTACTAATCTTACTCCCAGCCATCCTGTTGAAACATGTAAACACATACAGAAAATAGGAGTTACTGTGATTCTTTCCGGACGAGAAGAAGGCAGCTAAAAGACTTGGGATGGAGGTAACTCAACTGCGAGCTGCTTCAGAGTGAGGAGATGGGAGCAGGCACTGGGAGCTGCCAGACGCTGAGAGGTGAGGAGTGGGGGCAGGAGGGGGCTGTGCTCCTGGAGCTTCACACTTCCAAGCTGAGATAGTACCGGGAGCTGAAAGGGGATGGTTGGGAGATCGGGAGTGGGAGAGCCGGACTCAGACTGCTTTGTGTACATTCACTGCTTCTTTTAAGGATTCTTTGAGGTTTGTCTAAATAAAGAAGGAGATTTTGTGTAAAACAAGATTTATTTTGGAAGTGCTTTTTCTGGACGTGACCCCGTGTGGTAATACAAGGCTGTAAAGCCAGAGAGTGTAGCAGTACACAGAGACAGGGCACAAAGCAACCCCTTCCTTCTTACAGTGCTTGTGTACTTTGCTCTAAATAAATAAGTTACAACCTTGGGGTGTGAAATCAGAAATGAGATATGCCAACATGCGGGAGGGAGGTGATCTTACAGAGAAGCCCACTTGCTGTGAGCAGCTAGAAGCACAGGGAAGCATGAGGCCTCAGCAGAGGGTCCCTTGGGATGCCATTAACTATTGTTTGGGTTTCTGCTCTGCAATCTTTGTTTGTACCAAATATTTACAGTTTTAGCAAGCTCCTCCCAGCCATCCCGAGTGTCAGTTTGCTTTGTGAAGGCATGGGCACAGTCAAGAGTTGTGGGGATTTCTTGTTTATTTATTGCTGCTGTAAGACGAAAGTCGCTATCTGATATTCCGCCCTTGGAGAAGGCACAGTGTAAATCTGTTAAGCTGTTCCTTTGTTTGTTAGTTTTGTGCATAATGAGTTTGGAATTTAAGATTAGTGGTGTACTCTGCAACTGCTTATTTTGTGACCTCATCCTCCCGTTCTGCTTGCCTGCTTGTCCACCTGTCACATCCTGTTGGGCACCTAGGGCTATGTTCCTTTGGTTTTGCATTGCATCATCTCATTTTTGTGTGTTCTGCTCCTTGGTGGAATTAGGAAAAAAAATAAAAATAAAAACAGCAATGAAAAGCAACAACCAAAAAAGAACAACAACAACAACAAAAAAACCCTGCAAAACCAACAGAAAATACACCCACGTGAGGTGTGTGTCTATATTCATTACAGAACGTGTGGGGAAAATGTGGCTTCAGAGAACCGTGGAGTGGTTTGTGCTGGAAGGGACCTTTCAGAATCACCCAATTCAGTCCCTGTTCTCTGAGCAGGGTCATCTCTCACCAGACCAAGCTGCTCAGAGCCTTGCAGCCAAGGCCTTGTGGGGAGTGGTGTACTGAGGGGGGCACTGCCTGAGTCAGCCAGTGGGGGATGTAAGGATATATACCGCAGACATCCATATTGTTTGTGTTCAGTGTGACCACCACCCTTCAGAAGCGTTCAAACCAGTGAGCCGTGGCTTTTTCAAGGTGTGTCTTCAACAGGAGCTACTCCATTTTTGCCTTGCATAATGTTCATTGAGCTGGTAGGAGCAGGAGTGGCTTAGGAACACAGTGAGCATTCACGTGGGATTGTTCTCATCCTGCTTCAGAAAATGATTTTTTTTGGAGTGGAGCAGCTCTACCAGGAAGCATGGAGGACGTGCTCACAAATTAGATCTTTTTCAGCCCCATCTGTTCCTTAAAGGCAGTTAGCCAAGTTTCAGCAATTGGGGTCACAGCTTGAAATACAGGGAGCTGTGTGAACCCTGAGTGGTGATGTTTGTGGCACAGGCAGTGGGATGAAGGCAAAACATTCCTAGAGTTATGGGAAGCAGAGGGGTTAGCAAGGGGGGAGGACACTGACTCTGGAATTGGTGATTGAAGGGCTTCTCTTAGTGGTACGTATCGGTAGAGAGGAATATGAGGAGTGAAGGCACATACGGGTCACTTCTTAAAAGCACTTCATCTTTTAGGAATGTGAAATAGTGTGTAGTGCAGCAGGAGAAGCTAGGATCTGTAATAGTGGGTAATTTCCAAGGAGTAAAATGAGCAAGGCAGGAGATAGAGCCATGATCTCGTTCTGTCACAGACTTGTTTTTTTGAGTTTAGCTTGTTGCACAATTTACAGTTTCAATCTAATTGCAAAACTATTCTGCAAGTGATAATTTGGTTCCCAGCTAACACAGCTTTTGGTGTTTACCACACAAAGCGGTCCCGGGAGCTGCCGGCCCTACTGATGCTGGGGTGCCTGTTCTGTGTGTCACAGAGCTGCGTGGAACCTCTGCCCCTTGGGAGCATCTGGGAGGTAGCGGCGCTGCCTCGTGGTGATGCTGTGGGCAGAAATGTCTGTCTCGAAATGAAGTTCTGCTGTTGGAATTGAATGATTTCGGGTGCTGTCATACCATTACCGGGTGCGTGCTTCTCATCTGTCATTTAATACCTTTGCACTGAGGAAGACCAGGTTTATAAAGTAACACGATGCAGAAAGTCACAGTATCTGTTTTTGTTATTGTTTTCAGTCTTTTTATTATCGTCTCTATTATTGTTTTTACTTCTCTCTTGTGGCAAAGACTCTCACATCTCTTAAGTTCCAATTGTGTAATTGCTATTCCCTGTATTGAAGTGCTGCAGTATCAGGCTGTGCTTTTGGGAAGTGCTAAATTTGGCTGCTTGCAGACTCATCCCAAGTACAGAAGACGTTCAGTAGGCGCCGTTTGACTTCATGCAGTGCTATAAGGAACGCTTGGCTTTGGGAGCTCTGATGGAAATGTAGTTCCCATCTTCTGTATGGGAGAAATCAGTGATGGAATTAGAAACTGCGTGCACTTCATTTGGTGAGACTTTAGTAGCCTGCAGAGCACCCTTCGCAGCAGAAAGACGGGTGCTCTGGAGCTGCAAGATTGTACTGATTGTATTGCATTTCTGCTGGAACAAAAATATAACTGGTTCAGCATTTGCACGTTCCACTTGTGTATTGTTTTCGCTTTATTTTGTGCATTTAGAGAATGCTGTGCTCGGCAAACTGCTGCTTTAGTATTTTCTGTGGAATGGAAACCATCTGGACAATTTAACTGAATTTTATCTAAGGTCTTGGTAACAGGCTCTGTTCTGTTTCTTGGCATCTTGCTTGACGAAGATGAGAATTCGAGTTAAAATTCAAGAAGTTAAATAGGGGCTGGTTTATGACCTGGAATTTTAGTAGCAATTTCTGCTTATTCAAAATCTTAAAGGTGCTCAACATATTAAAATGCTGTCTCTCCGAAAAGCATTTTCCCTGAGCAAATGCCTCCTGTAGGGCTTTTTCTTTCTTTCCTTATTGCTCTTTGAATTCTGTGTGCTGTGGGAGTTGCAAGTTAGGAAAGTGTTCGGGATTTGTGCCGCGGCTGCTTTGAAAGAGAGCTGTCATAAGCACATGCTAAAGTTAAGCATATGCTTAAAGGCTTTTCTTAATTAAACTGCAGTTCAGAAAAACCCTTCAATGTCTTCTTTATTTCAGAATCTGAATTAAATCAATTGGTTTTGTACTCATAGGTTTAAACTTGTTGCAGCCCTCGGGTAACAAATACGTGGAGTCCTCCATCCCTGATCCAGCAAACCCGTAGTGCAGGAGCTGTGCTGCTGTGCTGAGGTTTCAACACATGGCTT
Organism: Gallus gallus; assembly: GCF_016699485.2. NCBI lineage: Eukaryota > Metazoa > Chordata > Aves > Galliformes > Phasianidae > Gallus > Gallus gallus. The sequence continues at coordinate 15,679,066 of NC_052543.1, forward strand.
AAGCATGGCGTTGGATTGGAAGAAGGGTGTTCAGTGTATGGCAGGTTGTTAAATCCAATGGACTTCTGAGCCTGACACCATGGTTTGATGGATTCCACTTCCATTGACTGCATAAGAAAGAAAAGTAAGAAATCCTCCTAGGAAAAGATAAATGCATTATATTTGTGACATGAGATGCTCAACAGGAAGACCACCATCAGTCAGACTTTTCTTTCCCCCCAGAAAGAGTTAACCACCCATTTAGTTTCCGATGTCCTGATGATAACGTCGGCTTGTGTTATTTAATTTTATTTAGAGTGAGACGAAGGGAAGAGATAGCGTTCTTAGTGTTGGTAGGTTGTAGGCGTTGGGGGGAGAGGCAGTTAGATCTGCCTGGATCGTGAATGATTCCCTGACTGCTTTGTGTGCCCGTGATGTTGGCACCTTCTGGTGTGGTTCATCCAGAAGAAGGAGCAGTTTGTGACTGCAGCGTTCTGAATGGGAGCTCTGCTGCTGGCCTGCTCTCAGATCTCACGTGGAAAGGTTCTGAACGTTTGGAATAGGGCTATTTTCAAGAGTCTTCAGTTTTTCCCTGTGGCTGTGAGGAGTCTTTTCACTGAGGACCGAACTTGGATAGAAACTACTTGTTGAATTTTGTATCGCTGTGTTTGTATTACTTTGTACTTTGTAATACTTTGTATTACTGCAGGCTTTCAGGGGCTGAACCATTTCACCTCAGTTGTGCTGTTTCAGCTTTGCACTTGTAAGCTGGACAACGGGAGTTACTTCCTAATTTAAACTGTTGCATTTGGTCATTTGGTCAAGCAGTTGTCCAGGTGTCAGTAGGGTGGGCAATCCTTGCATCCTTTGCCTCACCTTGGAGATAGCCAGGTTTTCTTCCTTGTTTTGACTCCATCTTGGTTGACACAGAGCAGTTCTTCACTGTGGTGTTCTGCTTCATGGCAGAGATGCAAAGCGTGTAAAGAGCACTTCAGCTTTGATGCAGAGGTGTCCGGTGCACAGAGCTGTGCCTCAGTGCTGTTTGTGCAAAGCGCCTGACAGATGCTCATTGCCTGTGATGTTATCAGCGCTGCTTAACGTGTGTAATAATGATTCCACAAGGCTGTTGACTAAAATATTCCAGCTCTTTGATGCACCAGCACTAACTTGTCTGTTATGAATTCGTACATTAAGTTAAAATTGCTTTTTAAAATAGTAAACATGAACTTTGGCTGTTTCTTGCTCTAGGGATAATTCTAGAATGTGTTCTTCAGTGCCTTTTGTAACACGGAATTGCTTCTGTGTTCCTCAGGACAGCATACTGGCCTTGTTCAACAAATAACACGTGGAGTTGAGTATCTTGACTGTTCTGGCATTGGTTGTCCCGTATGAAGTTATCCAGGGCTACATTTCAGTGTTTGGTTGTTTGCTTTTGGCATTTTAGGGACCAGCAAACCAGAGAGCTTGCAGAAATTAAGTGCAAACCTTTAACAGGGCTGTTGATCACAAATAAGAGCTGGGTGCTGCACCATGCCATAGCAGTCTTTGCTTGGTATCAGAGCAGTGAATGTGTGCAGACTGTACAGGCTCCAGTTTGTGCTGTTATCAGGCTCTGACATGTTTTGGTTACTGTAGTTGACTGGGAATAGCAAAACATCAATAATGGAAAATAAACCATGTTTACTGCTCCAGTTTTTGTTCCTTCTGCATTTCCAGTAACTGTTGAGAAATGAGCAGAAGGTTAAGGGTGGGTGTTTTCCTGGAGCATCACGTTCTGGGGGAGAGGGCTGATGTCTCTGGAGCTACTTAGAAGCTCCAAGGGAAGCTGAGACCCTGAGCTGGGTGGGCTCAGTTACTGTGTGAGTTGCTCCTTAGTAAAGCTGTCCGGGCAGTTTAACTCTGCAGTGCTGAACTTCAATTAAGTTGTCAGGTTTAGCATTGCTTTAGGCATTAATAGAGTTTTACTCTCACTTAAAAATCTGGTTGAGTAATTAACCTCTGTGTTATTCTGGAGTTCAGAAGTTGTTTGTTTAGTGCAGCAAATCTAGTGTTGTGTGAATTAAAACATGAAAGATGCTCAGTAATGAGAAATGGAAACAGGAAAGTGCAGAAATTTGATTATATGCACTTTACAGGGAACTGTGCTAGATGCTCAGTTCTTAATTAAGAGTCTAATTCTGAAGGCGCTGCTTCACCTCTGCATTTGGGTAGTTGAGGAATGTTCAGATTTAAATGGGAATTGAATAATGGATTTTGCTTGTTGCGCACTGACTTACAGTTGCACTCAGTCAATGGTACAGCTTTTTCTGCAGTGTGGGTTTGGAGGTGGCAGTTACAGCACAGTGGCCAGGAGGTGTGAGGTGTTCAGATGCTGGATGAGGAGTGCCAAGAGGACTGTGGAACTGCTCCCACAGTTCTGACTTTCCCCAGAAAATGCCATGCTTAGAGCAGGCCCGTCAGTGCAGTAGTACCCATGGCTCTAGGCTTTCCAGGACTGGAGGCATAACATCTCACTGATTCGTACAGGCTGGCTTGCTTTCCTGTGCCCCAGCATTTCCCTCATGCTGTTGGCACGTGGGGTGTGATGGAGAGGAGCTGGGAAAGCAGGCGCTAGCAGCAGGCAGCTGCCATGCCAGCGCAGTGTTCAGGCTGCAGCCCTAAATATGCTCCAGAGCAAAACATCCTCGTGCTAAATCTCCTCCAGTACATCTCAGAAGTAAACATGCTGGAGTGGAAGCTCAGTGTTCCCCCAGCCATGTCCCGTATAGCATGGATACCTGGAATCCAAGCCTCAATCGTTTCTAACATCTGAGTGATTTAAGGAGGAAAAAAATAGCTTCTTATCTGTTACTTAACTACTTTACTTCCAAGGCAGTAATTTGGGGTAAAAGTTCATCTCCTGCTTGCCAGCAGGACTGTGCACTGCTCGGGGTGTGGCTTTGGGCTACACCTGGTGTCCTGTGGCTGCGGGCTGCTGCTGGGAGGGATGGATGTGCCCAGCTGTGCCTCCAGCCACAGGCCTGCTCCCTCCCTGCTGAAGGAGTAAGCAGGTGGGGCAGCTCCCCTTCAGCCGTTTATCTCTCTGAGGCTGTGGGAAAGGTCCACACGTGCCCCAAAAAAGCCGTTTTCCTTCAGCTCACAGCACTGTGCTGTGGCTGTGCAGTGACAAGACCCAACCCAAAGAGGGTTGAAGACCATACATAGAATCGTGGAATGGCCTGGTTTGAAAAGGACCACGGTGATCATCAAGTTTCAACCCCCCTGCTATGTGCAGGGTTGCCAACCTCTAGACCAGGCTGCCCAGAGCCACATCCAGCCTTGCCTTGAACGCCTTCAGGGATGGGAGGGTAGGTCTCCTCTTTCCATAGCAGCTTGTATTTACATCAAGTTTGGTGGGACGTAAAACTGTACCACTGATTTAAAATCAAAGCAGAAGGGATCTGTGGTTACCTGGCAGCCAACTGGTCTGCGCTTGGTTTGTATGTGGCTGAATGCTGCTGCCTTGAAGCCAGTATCCCTGTGGGAAACGTGACACATATCATGCCTACATTCAATGAAACGAATGAGTTTGGTTTGATGACTTTGTCATTGATTTTTAATGTACTGAGTTTCTTAAATGAGAGAGTGGTAATGCCAGCATTCTGGTAACCTGACAGGGCTCCCCTCTTGAGCTTTGTGCTGCTCTATAGACGTCACGTCCCAAATGCACTGAATCACTGAGCTAATCATCTTATGGCTCGTGCATAGTTGAGTTAATTCTGTGTAATAATTTACTGATGTCAGCTATGCTGTGGTAGTTATCTATGTGCAAAGTCCTGGTGCATAGCAAATATGATGTAATGCTCGTTAACACCAACCTCTCTGGCCGTAGGCTAAGCTGTCTTAGTACACATTTGCTGTGATCTAACAGCACACGTGGCTGTGCTTGCTCCTCAGCTGCTGAATGGTAACTTGTTAAACCAAGGTGTTTAGGTTGGCTGCCTGAGTCTCTCTGCCACCATCCAGATCTGGAGTCAGTTGCTTTGATTGTGTCTGTGATGTCCAAACCATCCTGTGTTAATTCGTTTTCCATAGGAGACAAATGAGTTTTCCACGGGAGACAGAAAATGTGTATAATGGATGAAACAGGATTGAATTCTTTCAGTGTGTAGCCACGGCTGCTAACTGTGGACTAGTTTAGCAGGGTTCACATCTGCGTTAGCTTTCTGAAGACAACATGAAGCTATTATGCAGTTACTACCCACTCCAGGATTTGCACATCAATTAGGAGAGGCTGCTTACTCATGCTCCTCAAAAGTTGTGCCAAAATAGCAGTTACATTATGTCAGAGCCCATATTTTCATCCAGAACAATTAATCAGGATGTAAACCTTGTTTCTCCTCAGTAGCTTTGTGTATCTGCCTGGGACTTCGATACAGGGTGCTTCAGAAGGTTCAAGAAGGCTCTTCTCTAGTTGGCACACATCAGGGAAATTATGATGAAATGTGATGTTATTTTTCCAGCAGTATATCTGGGAAGTTCCAACAAGAAAGTCCTCTATAAACAGCGTTGCTCTGCAGTTGTGATTTATTCTCCTTTAACGCTCAGGATCCCTGCTTGGGGATGAGGTGTATGTGAACCTGGGGTAGAGAGGTGCTTCACAGCAAATCTGCAACCTGAGAGGGAGGCATGGGAAACAGATGGCTTCAGGAGGAAAGCATGAGGCGACAGTGCTGCCAGTGCAGCAAGGAGTCCTTGCTCCCTGATTACCTGTCAGCATCCCATATAGGTACCTGGCACGTGCACATCTGGGATCCTGCTGCTTAGATCCTTCTTTCAGCAGCCTTTACATTTCAGGTTGCCCCACGATCCCTTTGGATCCTGTGGTTTCCTGGTTGTTCCAGGAAGTCATCCATGGTGATGTAATGCTCCTGCTCTGCTTGTATATGCCACGGAACCAGGTCTGTTTACTTTCTTTATGCAACGCTGCATATAAAAGTTCTGCAGACAGATCTTCAATGCTGCATGGACCTCTTCAAATTAATAAAAGCTGTGACTCAAATCCTGGCTTTTGCTAAAGCTGGTGACTTGCTTGTAATATTTCTTCTCAAATTTCAAGAGCCTGTGGTTCTGGATGCCAGCCCTGTCTCCTTGGGCAGTCGGTAAAACTCAGTATGGTTCCGAGACTGATGGTAGCAGAGCTGAGGACAGATGCAAAATGTCAGTTCAGACGTGATGCGACAAGGAAGTAGTGTATTTGGAGAAGTGTCAAAACCTGCTGTAATGAAAACAGGAAAATAGTGGCTTTACTGAGGCTTCTGGCCTTAGACAGGAACCTGGAGATCTGCCTCCTGACCTTCCGGGCTCTCTGCACATATGACCTCCCTTATGTGCTGTGTCAGTGCTTCTTCCAAAGAAAAGGAGAGGCTCAAAAGTAATCCCAGGAGCTGTGTATGCTGAGCCATGTGCAGCAGGACAAGGGTTCTGTAGAGGAAAAAAGCACTGCCATACTGAAAGCGTGGCTGAGGTCTGTTCTGTAATTCTTGATCCTGATTCAGTCTTCTGTCTGCTTTGCCAAATGCCTTGTAATGCAGGGAAAATGATAACTCAGGAAAGATGATGTGCAATAAAAATAGTAGTGCTTGCTCCAAATCCTCCATACGCTAATGGCTGGATTTTTCAGGCAGTAGATTCCAGTGAGGCGTGCCAACAGGCTGCATACCTGCCTGTGATGTGGCCCTCTTTCCATGGGAAGCCGTTTGGGTTAGAGACAAGGGTGAAGTCACCAGGAGTCTGTGGTATCTCTGTGAATTAGATCCAATCGTGTAGTTTATTAGAAGAGATGAAGCAGCATACCTCCTGAGGTCCTAGATGAGATTCTTGCTTTAGGAATCCCCTCCTGTTTCCATTTATTTCTTCCCTATTGGAAAAGTCATAGTGAGTGTATAAATTCATCTCATTAGAGACCATCTGGAAATAGCTATAACAGCCTAAATGATGTCTGATAAAAGCTTTTTAAAGACCTTTTCTCCAAGGAAAGGGAGGATGGAAGCCTGGAAAAAGGTTCAACAAAAAAATCCAGACCATTAGATTAGGGTCTGACTATATGAAATTATGGCAATGTTTTCATTTGGAAAAAGCACAGAGAAGTTAAATTATGATTGAGTGTAAATGCTGAAACCTTAGTTTATTCTGTCCCACTACCTCCAAGATGCCACCATGCCTTCAAACATACCGTCATTTGACCTATCAGAATTAGAATAAAATCAAGTACAGGTAATGCAGGTTTGTGAGAGAAGTAAATATAAGCCAATAGTCAACTCCTGGAATCGGTTGTCCCAGAAGGCTGTGGAGGTATTAGTGGGTTCCAAAAGGGGTTGGGTGCTGGAAAGTCACTGGGGAGCCGAGCATGGACAGCAGGCAGGTTTGTGGAATTGTAGAATGACTTAGGTTAGAAGATCACACAGTACCAACCCCCACTCATGGACAGAATTGTGAAGGTTGTGTGCTTGTCTATTGGAGATAGGGTGCTGAGCTGGGTGGAGACATAGAATTCTACTTATTTTGTACATTTGCCCAGCATCTGGAATTTGGGTACCAATTGGCTGAGCTCTGGCAGGTTTGACATCTGGTTCCTTCTTTCTTTAGTTATTTCAAAACCAGGAACTACTCATCGAAGCCTGGACTTAATGAATCACTGTGAATGCTTGATTTGTTGGCAGCTACATGCCACCCAGCTTCACATTCTGTTCTGATGCCATAATTTTAAGAAAATATTGGAACAATGCTCCCCCACTCAAAAAAACAAGCAAATCAAACTAAAAGTATTCAGAGATCTGGGAACTAATATGCAGTCCTCCCCCAGTTTACTTGTACTAAGTGTTTGGGTAGGCCTTGGTAGTATTCCCAGCTGCAGAGCAGGTTTTAGTCAAGAAAAACTTGGCTATCATTTATTCTGAGGAGATAAACGAGCTAGTACATCCAGGACTGATGAAAAAGCTCATCTGAGTTGAGAACTCAATCAAAGACATCTGAGTCTCTGAGTCCATGTGAAAGAGCTCTGGGATGCCTTGCTTTCGTTGGGGGATTGGTTGTTATCCTGTCAGTCATGTTTATTAGTTTGGGTTAGAGTTTATTGAGATGGTTCTCATGCCTGGCTGTGCTCATCACTGCATGCACAGGAGGCTTGTGTTGTCTCTTGGGGTATTATTTGCATTGTAACCAAAATCTTTCCTTCCATCAGCTATCCATCAGATTTTGACTCCCAAAGCCCACTTTGTTATACTTCATTGTACATGTTAAAACAGCTTAGCTCAGAACTTCTGAAAGGCTGTGTGTGTGGGGGGGGGAGGGGGTGATAGAGGGGTAGAAGGTGTTTTGTGAGCATGTCCTGCTCCCCTCAGCTTGGCTGAGGTACCTGAGAGGTATTTTCCCCTTCAGTGGGGAAGAACGAATGAGTTAAGGAGAGTTGGCCTCTGTTGGCCAGGTACATGGAAGGTTTGGTATTGACGTGCCGTGTCCAAGTCCCATTCAAACTTCGAGAGCATCAACTTTAATGAAGACTTAGGAGTAGGACAGACAGAACCAAAAATAATACATAAACAACGTCCAATCTGTTTAAGCTCCTCTTTGAAAATGAAAGATCAGATGCAGATAATGAAACAAACATGGGTGTATTCAGAATGAGTAATAATGTTGTCCAAGAAGTTAAACCTTTTCCATCATTTGAAAAACTGCCCTGCAGCCTGAGGTGCTGCCCCATCTTTTGTCACTTCTGCAGCATCAGGGAGAGAAATAAAGCTGTAATCCAAGTCATCTAAATATAGCACTGCTAGCTTACAAATGAGACTTCTGATGGCTTCAAAATGGATTCTGTAATAAAAGGAAATGTGTTTGACACTGCCAGAATGTACAGTCCCACCAGAGGCTTGTGAAATAACTGTTACAACAAACATTCTGGGCTGTAACAAAGCTTGTTGACGCGTGCGGGTTACTGGAGGGTATTTCTGACTGTTGCTATGAAGATGAGTTAGCAGGAAAAATACTTTCTTTGCAACTGCCGTGCAGCCCTGTGTGGAGCATCAGCTTTTAGAAAGAGACCTACCAAATGGTTAAAGAGGGAAACTGCCTTTAAAAACGTGTACCAGAGTTATGATTTGTGGGGGCCAGGAGGAAGAGAGCATAAGTTGGTTGGACAGCCAGAAGGAGCATTAGCCTGTGTCACTCTCAACTGACTAGAAAAGGGTTTTGCTGGAGTACCTACAATTTGCAGCCTCAGAACTGTAGGCTTTGGTTTCTCTGCAGTTGTTCTATGAGTGAAGGTTCCAGTTACTCTCAGGTGTGCTGGTAACACATGCAGATGGTCACTTAACAAGATGTTGCTAGAAGAGCTCATGGTGCTCTTCATGTGATGTCCAAAGATGCTACTTCTAGCCAGTGGGTGAGATTTTAAATCCAGATTTAGAGGTGAGGTTTGCTCTGTTCACAGTTCTCTGTTTCACAAAACCTTGGCCAACTACTGAGTGATTGTTCTCCTTCCATCTGGCAGTACTTTGTTCACAGCAATTGTTTGTAAGTGCATGGAGGGCTCCGGTTCTGCTCAGTACAATAGAGGAATAACCATAAGAAAAGGCATTACAGCTGGGAATACAGAGCCACGGTTTCTGCTTGGCTTGGCTTGAGATGCACTGGAGGTGCATCAGGGAGAGCTTCTGCCCAGCTTTGCAGTGTCCAAAAGTAAACTGCAATGGGAGAACTTTGAAGACCACTGATGTTAGAATGAAAGAAAAAAAAACAAGTCTGCAACCAACTTTTTATCCTACCAGAAGTTGTTTTTCAGGTTGAAATGGTGCAGTTAAAAGAAGTATTGAAGCTAAACTCTGTGCAGTCTGTTTCTATGGGAGATCAGGCTGTGCTTATGCCTTCTGCTGTGCTTTTAACTTGCACGTTTCTGATGCCCACGCACAGCCCTGGATGATGCTGCTGAGCCCAATGCTGGAGACCACAGTTGGGCTCTGCTCCTTTTCTACAGGTGTCATCATGGCCTGTTGTTGATCTGGGACGTGGTCTTACCTCTGGTTGTGGCAGTCATGTTAATACAAGAAAAGGCAAAGAAAATACCTGCTCGAGTTCTCAGAGATGTTTCAGGTTATATAAAACTGAATTTAAAATAGTAGCCTTTTCACAACATTTGGGGCACGTGTTAGTGAATATGAATTTTCAGCGCAGTGCCAGCAGAATTAGTTTAACAGATGCAGAACTGCATTGCTAAGAATAGTTTCTGCAGTTATCTCCCCACACAAATTTTCTCCTCAGGCATTTGCAATGTGCTTATCTGCACTGCAGAAGACTGTATGCATCTTCAGACTTTTTTGTTTTGTTTTGTTTTTTGCAGAAACTAATCTGCAAGCTTTCTGCTCTCAGAGGGTATCAAAGCATGCTTTTCTGAGGCTGCACTGAGTTCCAACTGATGAATCAGAACTCTGCACAGAAGAATTTGGATATAAACACAATAAGGAAGTTTAGCAATAGCTTTTTTTGTTCTTTTTTTTTCCCATTCTTGCTTTCCCTTGGTAAACAGCAACACTTGCTGGCAAGAATGGGAATAACAGATCAGTCTGCTTATTTTCAGTTGTTTGGTTCATATATGATAGTCATCCAGCTCTTCTGCAGCGGTTACCCAGTGCAGAATTTACCTGGTGAGGAGGAAGGTGATGCCTTAGCATGAGATGCAGCCTTTGTATCAAAGGCATTAAGGCCACAGAGTAACAGCAGTCGAATCTGCAGCTTGTTTGAACACAGCTGAATTCCGAGTTTTCCCTCTAAAAGAAATGGAGTGCTCTCATGAGTGAAGCAAACAGAACTCGGTCCCAGTAATTGCACAAAGCTGTCCTTAACATGAAGGAAGGTGTTAATTGAAGGCTGCCTCTCCTTGTTCACTAGGCAGCAGAACTTTATAGGGTGTGAAACTGTGGTTTTTAACCAGAACTAATGAGGATTGACTCGGTGGTTACCAGGTGCTGTTGGTTCAGGCAGTGCTGCTGTTTTCCAAGTGCTGCAGCAGGGCCTGAGTGCCTTGGGGGTGAGCAAAGTGCTTTGCTGGTGAGCGTGTGTGAGGAAGGTTATCTACTTATGGGCTCCCAAATCTGTACTCTGAATAGCAGCAAGAAAATGCTTCCCTGGTATTTGACTTTTGGAATTTCTTTTAAGATATTTGATGATAGCTGGTGGAACTGATGGTGTTGATTTATTCTCCTTAGTCTGATATGTGGTTTGTTGGTATCATCAGCTGTGCGAGGCCCAACATCCTTGCCTACCTTCCCTTCCTCCAAGAGTTCCACTGAGTTTTTTCATCAGTTTTAAACTTCACTTTTTCCCAAAGGTGGGATTGGCGCAGTCTGCCTGTGGAGGGGATGGAGTCACTGTCTCTGGTGTTCTACAGATGTGGTGTTGGAACATGGTTCCAACATGGAGGAACATGGTTGGTAGGAGTGGTGGTCATGGGCTGATGGTTGGACTTCGTGATCTTACTGGTCTTTTCCAACCTTAATGATGCTGTGATTTGTCATGCTCAGTTATTACACTCTGCAACAGCATTTGCAGCAAAATTGGTATTTCTTAAAACAGAAAGAAGATTGTTCTAGAATGCTCACAGGATTCTCCAAATTTAGAACCATACTCAGTCCGGCTGTAAGCATTACACCCTCTTTGCTCCATAATGAGTGCCAACTTGCAGGCCGATCCCTGTATCCAGGTTTGCCTCCCGAGTCACTTTACACAGTGGCTTTGGGAGCCAGGGGTGGCTGGGACAAGGCGCCTGGGGCCTGCTGTGCCTAGAGCAGCTCCATGAAGGTCTGTAGGACTTCCCCCATTGAAACAGGGAGTAGGAGTATGGGGAAGCAAAGGGAAGCTTGGGATTTTCCATGTTCTTGTGCTTAATTTAAAACAGTGATTCAGACAGCCGAGCAAGCCTGGTTGTCTGCTCAGCTGTAAGAGAGGCGTTGCCTCCTCTTGTGCCAAATACCTCTGAAGATACATGAGATGGGAGAAGACAACAGGGTCCTTCTGGAAGTCTGCATAGAATTTTGATGATTTTAAAAGAACGATTAAAAATAAAATTCTTGTAGATTTTGACTTTCTATCTGGTAGGAGAGAGCAGGGTTTATAATAAAACCCAGGAAAAAAAGCCTTTAATCAATGAGTGTGCCATTGCTGAGGGACAGCTCTCTTATTTCTGCCTGATCTGGGTGACTTGGTATGTTTAGTTCCTCGGGAAGGTTACTATGCTTGGGTTTGTTCCTCACAGTAGCTGTGGTAACCCATAATGATAGAGTGCTCTATGCTGTAGGTCTGAGATAAGTGTTGAAAATCTGCATGTTTCTCTGAAGCCCGATACAAACGTAATAACTTCAGAAGATGGGCTATAGATTAGCAAATATTTGGTGAGTCATACGTTCCCCTTGCTGCTTTCTTCTTTTGCATGTCACAAACATTGAGGAAAGCTCATTCATCCCAGATAGGTGTGAAATCCATCTCTGATGCATAGGGTTGTGACTCAAGGAATGGAAACAAAAAGGCCACTTGGTGTAATGTCTGTTGCTGTGCTCTTGCCAAATGCCTTGAGAGGAGGGGGAAATCTGCTGTAGTTTGTTTGGAAGATGTTTTGAAGATTATAGATCTCTTGCATATAACGTACACCAATTAAACGTGATTAGGAGTGTTGTAAGTAATAGCTCTGCTATGAGGATGAAAAGAGGATGAGAAAGGTGAACAGCACAGGATGTGAAGGTATTGGTTGGATACATAGGAGAAGGCAGCAGCACAATAATGGGAGCCGTGTTTCAGAGGAAATGAGGCAGGGCAGCAGCAAGCAGTCTGGTCATACAGGAGCATTGGCTGGGGGGATCTAAAGCAGATGTGAGGGATTGGGTGAGAGCTGATGTCAAGGTAAGTCTCCACTTAAGCTCCTTGTGCTATCTTAGTCCCCCTCTTTGCTTTTTATGAGACCCTCTTTAATGGAGTAATTGAGTACGTCAGATCTATCTGTAGCCTGGAGAATTTGCTCTGTGACATCCCTCTTCTGAACCCATGGGCTCCCTGTGCTTGCTGTTCTGTCCTGAAGGGATTCTTGCTTGAAGTTATCTGGCTGCCGCAGCTGTAGACATGCCTTTCACCTTCTTCCCTACCCATCTTCTGAGGTCGCTGTTCCAAATCAATCTCCCTTTACAGCACTTCTGCTGCTCCTTCCTGAAGCTTTTGCTGTATGCTTACCCACCTTGTCCAACTGAGTGCTTTTTCATCATCCTTATCCTCATGAGCATTTAAAAATGGTTGTGTTAATGAACCGTGCTGTGAGCTGAGGGGCTGGCAGTGAGCTGCTATTGTGTTTTAGGGCTGTCTCAGTGGTACACAAGAACACAGTTTCTTTATGGAGCGAACCTGTGGTGTTCTCTAGCAGATGCCTCCTACTCTAGCTCTTGCCTTGCTCACCTCTTAATCTCTTCCATCCTGGCAACGGAGGGTTGCAGGAGCAGCTCTCAGGGTGTTCTTGCATGCTGTATTGTTTGAGCACTGGAGATGCTCTTGTAATTTGCGCGGGGCAGACAAACAGGCTGCGGATTGCTGTGATTGCCCAGGAAATGTTCTGCCAGCTCCACCCTTTCTTCCTGATGCACAGCGCTGCCCTCTGATCCAACACAGGGCTGAGCTGGAGAGAGGAGCAGAGACGTGGGTGAGTCATCTCGTGAAGCCTTCAGACAGATGCAACTCCCTGCCTCTGCCTACCTTGCCTGCTTTTCTAGCACCGCTGCCTTCTGCCCCATCCCCTTCAGTACCTTTGCATTGCTCTTTCTGTTCAGAGCATCTCATCGGTCTTCCATTCTTTCCTTCAAGGACTTCAGGTTGCCAGCAAGGAGGGTAAATTGGCAAGCAGATTTGCTCCTGGACTTGTTGCAGCAGAAAGCATTGCACAATATCAACACTGCTGATAGAAAACAAACTGTGGGTTCTGTGACATAAAGTGTAGGGAGGAAGAGAGAAAAGATAATCAGCTACAAAGCTGTAGAAGGCTTCTGTCTGTTGTTGCATCATAATGAATTTACCGCTAGTTTTAGTATGGAAGAGGTGTAGCTGAGTATTCCTCTTTCCTTCCAAGGGAGGAAGAGCTCTATGGTAAGAATTTCTGACTGAGTCTGGAAGAAGAAAGCTGTAGTAAGAGACCTTCAGCAAATATATTAGCAAATATTTTGGCTTAGGCTGCTCTCTCCGACTCTTCCGTCTCTGTAAGGAATGGTGTGGTTTCTTTTTGCAATGTAAGTGTTTCAGGAGGACATAACTTCTTGGTGGAAACTATCTAATTAAAAATATTAGGTGCCGTGTTTATTTATAACATGTATGAATAATTATTACTCAGAAAGTCTGGGTGTTATTTTCTTGGGAAGTCCCTCATTAGAAACTCTGCATCATCGAGGGTGAGCGGTACTGTTACTTAACTGGTTTCGGTTCACAGCTGGGCAAGAAGCAGAGGGAAAGCTATAGAGGCAAATATAACATGCTGTGAATAAGAAAGCAGATCTTCCAGCATCCCAAATACATGCTGTAATTATTTTGCCTTGTAGTCTGGAGCTTAAGCTCAGCTAGTGCTTAGCAGCTTGGGCAGCGGAATGCTGAGTGTGTGGAGATGCTGCTGGGAGAGAGGCAGGGGCAAGCTGGGGGCCTGTGTGCATGTGTGTGTGTTGTTCTTAATGCCAGTGCTGCTGGAGCACCCTGAGCCTGCCACGTACTTTATACCAGACTTTGTACTCTCAGTGAAGCTATGCTTGGTTTATACATCCAAATAGTTGGCCTCTTTCCATTTTCTTTAGAACAGGGACCATTGTTTGTGCTTGGACAACAGTGGCTGTGTTTTCTAATTCAAAAAGTGCCTTTATCATTATTCCTGCTTTGCAAATGTGGAAACAGAAGCAGCAGAAGGGAGCACTAACCCTCAGGTAATATGGAATGGCAGCAATCAGGAACAGAGCCCTTGTCCTTGCCAAGTCCTGTTGTTATTTCATCTATTAATAGAGTCACCGAGCAAAACTCTCCTGTGAGCTTCTGTAAATGAGGTGCTATTACAAAATATTGCAGAACATAAGCAACCCTTCCCCTGCACAGACAGAGCTCACTTGGTTCTGCAGTGCAGTACCATTACCAGTAAGCAGGTCCTTAGGCTTACCAGCAGTGATGTGCTTCGGTGGGTAGGAAAAGCTGAGTTGGAGTGGTGGGGTCGGAGAGCCAGAGCGGGCAGCACAAACAGACCAGACTGCTGCTTATTCATGGGGGCACTGGGGAAGGATCTTCCTATACTACCTGTCTATGGAAAGTTCTGAGGAGTGCTTTCCTGTGTGGTCCCTTGCCCACAGTGGATAGGAAAGTAAGGTGTTCTGACCTTTCTGCACCCCCCCCCCTTTTTTTTTTTTTTGCTCTCTATCCTCTGTCAGCCTGTTTTTATGGCCACAGTCCAAAGCAGCCATAACATGTGCTTGTAGCTGGCCTCTCGCTGTGATTTATTTGTGCTCTGCTCACTAAGAATTGCTTGCTCCTGTGCCCAGTGGTGGGATCACTAGCATTCTGCATGAAGACATAGGTGCTCTTAAAGCCTTGCCATGCGTCTGTAATAGAAAGGGGAGGTATTCAGATGTAGTAACTTCATTTGACCATATTCCCATCATACAATTCAGGAAAACTTGTCAGATGGATTGTAAGTGAGGACTTGATGGATTTAGGATTACTTTTTTTCATAAATGATCTATTATTTCCTGCCCCTCTCTCCCTCTGTCCTCTGTCCCCATCCCACCCCACCCCCCTCCCCCCAGTAGTAATCAGATTTAAGCAATGTTGGTTTTGCATTTAAGATCTGGACTTCTGCAAAATGTATCGACAAGGCCTCAATTAATGTTTTTATGGCTGAATTATTAATTCTTAATGAGAGTTCAGTTGTTCCACAAGAGCAGCTTCTTTCTTGGTTTATACAGCCAATGGCAGGTGAAAAATCTCAGCATTGCTCATGCTGATCCATCTGCTGATGCACTGTGGAACAGCTGCGTGCTTAATGGTATTTTAGATTTGGTCTACCTTTAAGCAAGCATTTTCTGATAGTATTCTTTTAGTTATGTGAACAAATAGATGGCAGAGGTGGTAGACCTGGAACATGACTGCTGAGTTCACGATGGAGAAATAATATTGTTCATTGTCCTTTCCTTTTCCATGCTCTATTTCTGTCTTCTGTGAGAAATACCAAAATCAAAAGGGCTATTTTGGAACTTGGATGGTAGTTCTTGTGGGCCAAAGGAAGAATTTGCCCACTGGAGGCTTCCTTCTCCCTCAGCCCCCTCCCCAAAGTGTTTCTGTTGATCTAAAGAAGCAGTCTCTGGGATTGCTCATATCCTGTGATTATCGGGGCTGTGAGAACATTGCTCTGTGTTATTGCAAGAATATAACTTCTGGTGCTTCAGGTGAGTGGACTTATTCATCAGCTGCTCTTAGGAAGTGCTTTGTGGATGTGTCCCATGGCCATCTGTCCTGATTTCTTTTGTATCTGGTGAAGGTGAAGGAGATGTGCTGAATACTGTTGAGATTGAATAAGGGCTGTCTGCTTTGAGGCACTGAGTTCTGACCCCAAACACTTGAAGCAGTTCTAGGTGTGGATGCCCACGTTCATCCCATGTTGCCTGCAGCCTGCCATCCTCAGCTGAAGGCAGAGAAACACAGAGCTGGGAGAGCAGAAAGGGAAAGATACAGAAGGGTGGGCTTGTTTTTTCCTGAGAAGACTAAGAAATAAGACACATGATGTGCATGGGGTTCATTTCTTCACCAGTTTGTGGTCTATTTGAGATGAAACCAGCTGTAGCAGCATGCCACTTCTGTGTTGCTATGAAGTACTGAGCAGACACACTCTGGGTTTGACCTTGCCTGCCTGAGGATGTGTTGCTCTGGGGTGGATCATCCCCCTGTGAGCACCAGAACTATGCTGCAGCCCTGCTGCTGGATGATCTGCTGCTGGAAGGCTCCCATGGGCATGGGAGCAGCTGTCCTTGGGGACCAAACTCTGTTGTCTTCAGCAAGGAGCTCTGTTTGGTTTCTGCATGAAATTGGAATCCTCGGTAATGTCATGGTGAATGTACTTTTAGTTTGAAATGTACGTAGGATGCTGGGAGTTAAGTGCTTGGTATGGCAGTGCATGCTGAGCAGAGATCAAGCAGCTAAATGGCAGTTGCCCATTCTTAACCTTCCAAAATGTAGACTTTATTTGTTGGCTCAGTCCTAAGTCTGATTGATTTATTTTTTTTAAATCATAATTAATATTGGCATTCTAGCCTGCAGCAGTGCAGTTGAAATCAGAGGCAAGTACCGGGATAGCGGTATCTCCTGCAGTCGCTGATGTGCTAAACAGTAACCAGAGAGATGAGAATGTTGTTCTCGGGAGTTTGAGAAGACTTGCTGTCAAGACACAGAGTTGTGGACCGGGTGGTTTGAATGACACGGCCAGATGGATGCTGGGCTCAAGTGCCCCTGGCTGCTGGCAGGGTGACTCCATAGCTGAGCACTTAGTCACCTTGTAGGTGAAGGGTTTTTTTTCTTCTCGTTTTCTAAATGAGGCTTGCTAAATTATTCTAAGTGTATGAGGTACTTCTTGGTTTTTTTGTCTCGTAGGAACAGCAGTTAAAAAATGCTTAAAAAGAGGATTTCTCAGTATATACTTTGGTCTGTGTTGACCTGGAATCGCTTACTGACTTGGTGGTGCACTAAGGCTGGGCTCTGAAATAGGTTGTCTGATGCACCCTCTGCTCTGGTCCCTGCTGTGTGTTTGTTTGTTTCCCTTAAAATGCTGCAAGGAGCACAGACATAGCTGGAGTCAGGGACAGAAATAACCATGACATTACATTAGACTTGGGCACCGTTCTGACTGGCGTGCTTTGGTAACGTTGACATCTAATATTTTTAAGCAGACTTCAGTGTTTGAGTTCTGAGAGCTGCAGCCTCTCTTCACCCAGCTTTTTGCTCTGAGGTTCTTGGTTCTGTTTGTATCCTCCTCTAAGGTCTCATTACAGAAAGACTGTGCTTTTCCCAGTTCATGCAAAAGTGGCAGCTGTGCGTGATGTCTGAGCTACCAACTGCACATGCACTTCTTGCAGAGAAAGGTCACAATTGCCCAGATTTTGCACTTGAATCTAACTGCTGCCTTACTAAAGCAATTTTGCAGCTCTTCTACCTCCCTTCCTGCACTGAAACTCCTAAATTTAGTAACATTACAGCCGGAGGATTAGAATGGTGCTGTGAATTTGTCACAACTCATTTCATTGGTATTGTGCAGATGCAGGCTGTTAGATGGCTGTTCCCACTCTCTGCTTGCATTTAGGAAGCTGCTGGGAGCTTGCTGGCAGTGTTGGATGACCACTGCTGCTCCGGATCCACGTTGCTGCTGTGCCTCCCACCGCACGCTGGAGGCTGTATTTGTGTTTGCAGTATCGCTAGCTGCAGCCTTTCTATTTTAAGCATCCCTGGCATGCTGTAGCCTTTCCAGAACATGATTTGTACTCTTAGGGAAAATGAAAGATGCATCCACCAGAAAGTAGCAACCTTGCAGAAGTTTGGATGTACATCAAGTTTCCTTGAGGCATACCCTAAAAGAACTGACTGCTGGTTATGAGTTATGACTGCTGGAAGATTTATAGCACTTACAGAAAGGAATGAGGAGATTCTGATTGATTCTGCATAACGGTTCCAATGTATGTATATTGGTGAAGTACTTCTGTTTTCAGTGCTCAGTAGCTATTAACTCAAAGCCTTAAATGCAGGGTGATGATGATATAGAGTAGCATTTGGTAAATGAGATTCTCCGCCATGCTCTTGCAACCTATAATTTTTTCTTAAACTTGTTTAGGGATTATGAAACAGTGATCTTCAGCAGTGGCACTGATGGGGAGTATCAGCGTGCTAAAGGGCTTGTATGTTGTCTGCCATGCCCTGATGCTCAACCCTGGTCTGTCAGTGTTGGAAGGAGACAGCCAGTGAGAGCTGCTGTCTGCATGTACTGTTCTGCACCAGGCCTGGCCAGCTGGGTCCTGATGGTTGTCAACAGTGCTAGAAGTTGAGATCACTTCTCCATTTAATTGCATTAAAAGTGTTTGGATAGCAAGATCCTTCGACCTCTGGATGTCTGTAAGGTACAGTAGTTCAACAGGAAAACTTATGTATGAGGAGTAATGAAAATATGATAGCAAAGACCCTGTGAGTAGATGGTCTGCGAGCAGTATGGGTAGTGCTGAACTCTTGGGTCACCTATTGGCCATCAGCGAGTCTTGTTGCAGCTGTGAATGTTTGTGTGTATCTCCCAAGGGGTGATGTAACACCTGTGCTACATTTGTTTTCATCCTTTATGCAGTGGGTGAAACTTTTCTAACTTGGATTGATAAAATGTTTCCATGATTTTAAGTAGGTGATCTGTTATTTAAGAGACAAAGGGCTAAGCTTGGGTGTTTCTGTGCCAAGTGTAGACTCTTAGAGCAGTGTAGATAGGCAGCTGCGTCGGTTCTGTGCAGAGGAAATAGTTCTTATCAGAAAGAGTGGTGAGGCACTGGTACAGGCTGCCCAGGGAGGTGGTGGGGTCACTGTGGGAGTCATGTGGAGAGGTGGCGCTGAGGGATATGGCCAGTGGGCGGGTTGGGGTTGGCCGTGGGGATGTTAGTGGTCTTTTCCAGTCTTAATGATCCTGTGATCTTCTGCACTTGGGCACATTCCCAGGGCAGAGCCCTGGCTGTGGCAGTGTCTGAGCAGTGAGCTCACAGAGCAGGGCCATGGGGTGGTTGCTCCCCAGCTTGCAGGGGGGCTGGCAGTTTGCAGGCCGTGCTGTTGCAGCCAAGCCTGGATGTGCAAGGTTTCAGAGCGCCTCGCTTGTATTGATACGTGCAAAAAGAGTTGGTTTCCTATTCACAAAATTAATTGCCGTGCAACTTGCCACATTGTTACTTCTCAGTTTTGTCACTGAATGTTTTCCAGGACCCATTTTTTCCAGTAACAATTTGGGTTGGAAAAGCTATCGTCTGTTTTCCTTTGCAGCTCAGTGAGAAGCAGCTAACACTGTGAGGAAAAACTCATTTACATTTATGGAACTTGCGACTGATTAAGTTTTCAGTAACAAAGATTTTTTTTTTTTGTCTAAGTGCTCACAAAATATGTGTACGCACTTCAGCTGTGTTTGAGTGCACAGAGATTAAGGCAGCTATAAATAGCATCTTCTGCGACCCTGCTGGAATTTTCGTTAAGCTTGGAAGCACTGAAGTGTGTGTTTTGTCAGTTTTGAATCGTGAACCCTAGAGAAGAGCTAATGAGTTCTTATTCCTCGGCCCTAATCTCTAACCTGAGCGCTCTCGATGTGAACAGCCTCAAACTGCAGCCCCAGCTCCTGCTGCCTTATTTGCTCTGCTTTGCTTGCTTTGCTCATTGGGTCATTTTCTGCCCCAGTTGGTGAGTTTATGAAAATAATTAATTTCAACCCATATAAGCAAAACCATGCCACCTGTTCGGCAGGTGACAGTTCACAAAACCTACTTTATTTCCTGTTGCACAAGCTTTTCCTCTTGTACACCTTGTAAACCATCCTGGTGAAATGAATGGCTTTCTCCTGCTGTTTGCATAATGAAGAGGTGCAGCTGGGAATGAATGGTACCTGATGGGCCAAAGCTGTGTTCTGGCAGCATTCTGGTTCTGGTGAAGCATGTCTGTGCTTGTCATAGCCACAGGTTGGCTGAGGATGTTGGCTCAATTCTATTGCTTGCATTCAGTGGCACGGACATCAAGCACACAGACAAAAAGCCCTGGAAGCATTTCTTGTAGAAAATGGGTGAAGGGGCATAGAGACCCTCACCTAAAGGTCATGCTGTTACTGTGGGGCTGTTGTGTATGGCTCCGTACCTCTGGTCTGGCAACTGTCCAGCATTTGTAGGCAAGTTAATCATTTCTGGTGGGGCAAAGCCGGTCAGCATTGCTCCCTGCGTGGCCCCGGGTGCGGTGGCCATGCCCTCCTTTTCCCTCCTTGCATTGCATTGGGTTTGCATGAATCTGTTCTTACTCATGTTTGTTGGCTCTTCTGTTTTTTGTTGTTGTTGTTTGGTTGTTTTTTTTATTTTTATTTTTATTCTTTTTGAAACAAATCTTACCCACAGTAGCTCTATATCCACAGTGAGTAATGGAGACATCAGTGCCTGTTAATGATTCACTTGCATGTTCCCGGATTGCAGTTGCTCAGCCACTTGTGTTGCTGTTATCTGCAGGAGTAGTTCTGAGAGCCATGCTTAGCCCAGATTGCCATGGATCCAGCAGGATTATTGCAGTGAAGGGCTGCCTGGGCTCTGCCTCTGTGATGGATAATGTGGTTTGAAGTGCATTGCTGCAGAGCTGCTTGTAGGGATCTCTGCAGGCTTGGGGAAGTTCTTTGCCTTTGAAACTTACAACTTAAATCATAACTTAAGTCATGTTGGTGCTATTTGAAGACCACTTTTAACAACTGGAAGAAGACAAGCAGACTTCAGCTCTGAAGCAACTCAGTTACAGAAACCCAGGCCTGAAAGTGATGTGTGGGGTGACCGAGTGCAGTCCTTTGTCCTGGCTATGACCGTCATATCCTTTCTAGACTGGTGGAGTTATGCAGGCGAAGCTTGCCTAACAATTGAACTTCCTATTTTGTAACAGGCATTGTTGTAAGCTCTTTCATGGTGACACTGTTCAAATAAACTTTAAAAAAAAAGGAAAGAAAAGGGCTCTCACAAGAACAAGAGGATGCTTTTGCTGCCTCTGGCTTAGTTGCTTCCTGTAAAAAAATAAAATAAAATAAAATAAAAACATTCACTGTGCGATGCTCAGTGACAGCCAACCCAATGGTAGGAAATAATCTACTGGGGAGGAAAAAAAAGGCAAGAAGCTTCAGGATGCTTTTCACAGCATGGAAATGCTCAGGCCTGATTTCAGAGCCACTTCCCAGCAGCACGGAGCCAGGTGCAGGGTGGCATTATGGCTGCTGCAGCCAGGGAGTAGATCCTGTGGCAGAGGGCTGCAGGAAAAAAGGTTTGGCAGACTTTCTGATAACAGAAGTAATTGGCAAGGCAGTTTCTTCTACTGTAGCCAATTTTGTTCCAGGGAGAAAAAGTTCAGGATTTGCACAAGGGAAGGGTTTTCGTTATCATTTGTCCTCCTGAGTTGTTCATCCCTAGTGCTGGGGCTTCTTACAAGAAGTGTGAATATCTCTTTAGATGTTTTCTTTGGAAAAAAAAGACCAACAACCAGAAACTCTCTATATAATGACATTTTATAATCACAAAATCTGATTATTTTCTTCTTTATTTATTTTGCCCTTTTGGTGAATACGAGATTGCTCCACATTGTGTTCATACCTGCAGGGTTTAAGAGCTCCATGCTAGGCTTGTATGGGAAACCTTTGGCCATGCACGTTTCCTACAAGCATTTAAACTCCTTTTTGTTTTAGATCAGTGATAAAAGGAACAAAGCTATTATTAGTGACCATGGGCATGGAAGTTTGCTATAGCAGCAGCACTTACTCATCTGTTTTCATTTGCAGAAGTCTTGTAGGGAGGGCAGACAGAGGTAGCAGCAGATCAGTGGGGTGAGTGCTAGCAGCAGGAGCACAGCTGGGTCTGGGAGCTTACTGGCACCTCTCTGCACAGCCCTTTGGTTTGGTGGCCACCAGAAGCACATCTGCCCCCACCAGTCCCTGCTGTGCTGGATTGTAGAGTAAGAGGATGAACTCTCCAGGTAAGTTCTGGGTTGTTTTTTTTTTTCTGAGCTTCAGTGTTGTACAGCAAGGTGCTGTTCCTGGCTCCAGCATGCCGCTGGGCTTGCATCTGAGCTCCTGCAGTTGACTTGCAGTACAGACAGAGCTGGAGTCCTCTCGGTTTGTGTGATTTCCAACTCTGTACTCTGATCAGATAAGAAAAAAATTAAAAATTATCTGACACAAAAGCACCAAAACCAACAAAAACCAAGCCTTGGTAAATGTTTCCTTGTTCCTTACTTTGTTTCCTCTGTGCAGAAGCCTAGCAAGCATGCACGCGACCTTTTTATGTGCTTTAATGTTCAGCCATTTGGTTCCATGGTTCACACTGTTGTGCATGCTGTGAGCTGCAGGGCTGATGCTGCCCGTGCCGGGGATTTGCCTTGCCTTGAGATTGCTGCTCCAGTGCAGTTTTCTCATGTGTGTTGAGAGCAGGTGAGTTTGCAGCTGAAAACATAGAATTAAGAATGAAATAAGCCTGCTGATTCCCCCGGGTTTGGAACAACGTCCCCAGTTACTTTGGTTAGGATGTGCTGAAGTCAGCGCAAGTTCAGCGTTGTAATTAAATGCTTGGTGAAAGTTTGCTGTTTAATAAACATATTAAAATCAGCCTCTTTGTTTCCCCAGTCCTTAACCTGTTAAGAATCCAGTCTTGCAACCTGACTTTAAATCCTCAAGTTACCGGGACAAATACCTTGAGAAGTGTAGCTTGAAGAAGGGACAGAAACTTTTCCAAGTAACTCTTGAAAATTGGTATTTGCTCAGATGTCTGTGTGATGATGATGCTGACTTCCAAAAAAGCCCCTTAAATGTAACGGACCTAAATAGAAAGCAGGAGTGGAGGATGAAAGCTCCTATTTGTGCGTTGAGGTCTTTTGGGATGGCTGAGCAATGGTGTAGGAAGTTCCAAGTGTTTTTCTGGTGTCTGAGATGATATTGTCAGTGGTTTTAGATAGCAGATAAGTGAGGGGGGAATAACTGAGCTGCTTTATCAGGCTGCTTACAGAAACTTGAAATTTAGCATGATAGCTGAATAAAAGGTCTTATCTCTATTAATGGTTGTTAACTGCCATGTAAGAGTATAGATTAAGTAATTTAAGTAACTTCTATGTTTTATTTGTATTAAAATTGTAAATGTCTTTTTCATGCCTTTTTTTCTGCAAAATATTTATTCAGAAAACATGCCTTCTCTCTTGCCTGCGTGGAATAATATTTTGCTCTCAGGTGCCAAGTTTTTTGGGAGTAGACTGATAGAATGGGAAGAATGTTACTTTTGGTGGTATATTTACAGGGTGTTTAGCAGGGCTTTGTGATTTTTAGGAGGATTTTCTTAATCTGTTCAGTTTTCTTTTCGCTCTTCCTTTTTTCTTTTACACAAAAGATTTTGAGATCACAACTTGCTTATCTTCTTCCCGTGCATTTGATGTCCCCAAATCCCTTTGAAACAGTTACAGTCACCCCTGTAATTGGGATCGGGAAAATATCTGATGTAACCATTCTCAGTGGCTTTTGCCTTGTTTGCATGCTTGACTTCAGTTCCAAAGTTTCACTGCTTTTCATTCTGAATGAAAATTATGTGGATGAACCTTAGTCTAGAATGCTTCACAGTTATCTGCCAAACCTTTCTTTTGGGGGGGGTGGGGGGGTTGTTTTGTTTTCTTGAGGTGATGGAAAACATCACTGCAGAGAAGCTCTTGGGTATTGTTTCATGAAGGGTAGTACTCCAGCAATTTGTGAAATGATGCCACCATTGAACAATGCAATGAGAATATGATTAACTGGTTAGAAATCTTGTGTTTTGAGGCAGCTGAACTGGGAACGTACAGGCCTACTGAACTGAAAGCATATAGGCCTATGTCAAACCAAACTGACTGATTAGGGCTTCTGGAGCACAATTGCTATGCCCCTTAGGTGAGAAGTGTTCCTACTGCCTGCCGCCTGGCACTTAGGCAGGGAAAGAGCTTTCCAGCCCTTCACGCTGTGATCTTCTGCATTTATTGCCATTTCAGCCTTTTATTGCCCTTTGCCCTAGCATTATATTGAGGTTTTCCTTAAATGAGCAAGGATCCAACTTATCTGATGTAATAGCTGTAGCATGGTTTTATTGATTGTGAGATACCTGCAATCAGTCTTGAATGCCTCCCTCGCAGGTGCTTAATAATGCTTCATTGTAATGGTTCTGCAGAGGTGTGTGGTGAAAGCTGACTTTTGCCTTGGGCTTTTTCTGCTCTCGTTTAAGGGGAATTTTTGACACTCAGCCTGGGAAGATTTGATGTGCTGGCTCTTTAGTAGTACTAAACCTGTTTGGTTTGAAAGCTCATATCTAAACATTCATATGTTGAAGACCAGTTTCAAGCAACTTGTATATAGACATAATAGAGCGTAAAGAACATCAAATGCATTTATTTCAATTTAACGCTGTGTATTTTGTAGATCCTCTCAGCTTGAACTAATGTCAGTGTTCTAGGACAGTGCTTGCTCTGCCAGACAGGAGGATGTTATTCAGGTTGTGTATTTGGGTTTTGTACACTTCTGAAGGGGGGAAAAAATAAAGCAAATCCAAGAATAATTTAGGCTGTATTAAAAGAGCATTGGAGACTGAAGTTCTTTGTTCCCAGACTAGAAATAACGTGGCCAGTGAAGTTGTTCATTCTGTTCTACTTCTGAACTTCACTTCAAATCTTGGACTGCAAACCTGGTATGTCCAATGGAAAGGAGATGCCAAGGATTTGGGGTTTTGTGCTGGTGTGGAATGGCAAATGAAGGGGTGTGGTAAGACTCTTGAACGTGGGCTGACTTTTGGTTCTCTTTGCAAAGCTAACTTCCTAGGAAGGAATGAGAGCTTTCTCTCTATCAGAATATGCTGTAAGTCAACACATTTATGACGTGCGTGCAACTTTTAAAACACATTTGACTGATTTTTTTGCTGTCCAGCCTGCTGCTAGAGGTGCCTCTGGCCTGGCTGTTGTGTGGAAACCAGGGGTGGCCTCAAGGAGAACTCATGAAGTGTGGTTGGAGTGCTTTTGTTTTTGTTCTGTTCCTCGGGTGAAAAAAAGAAGCAGATCTCTACCAAAAACGGGTGACCTATGTGAATGTTTGGTTAGGGAAAGCTTTCTGGATCTGACTTGGCAGGCCGGTTAAACTGGGTAGTGTGGTGGGGTTGACGGAAAGAAAATAGGGACTGAGACAGCTAGTTCCAATGTTAATGAATAACACATTCTGATTTTCATCACCTGCTCCCACACTTTTCTAACTCTAGTTTCCTTTGTGCACTGTGATGTCAGTCACTTGTACCTCTTGCTAGGGGGTTTTGTGTATTTGAGAAATACTGTCTTGGAGGAATCTTTGCATGACAAAAAAATGACCAGTGTTTGGAATCCATTTTCAGACCTTTCTCTAGTCTTTATACTTGAAGTTGCTCTTATTCTTTGACTTTAGTCACTTCAAGTGCATGGCTACACCAAGTTATGGCAGCAATGATCAACCCCCCCCATATTGTTTGGGGCAAAA
Organism: Gallus gallus; assembly: GCF_016699485.2. NCBI lineage: Eukaryota > Metazoa > Chordata > Aves > Galliformes > Phasianidae > Gallus > Gallus gallus. The sequence goes on from NC_052543.1 coordinate 15,704,360, forward strand.
ATTGCGCAAAAGAGCATAACAGAAAGTACAGTCAGCTGAACTACAGGCACTTGTTTGCAAAGCAGCGATGTAGGCACTCAAGTTGTTTCCACTCGAGACGAGGAGGGGTTGCATTTTTGAGGCGTTATTTACTGCTGCAGTTCCCCACTCCTGAACTCTGGCTCACTCAGGTGGGTCAATGCACAGGAGAGTGCGGGCAGTCCCAAAGCTGATGGCAAAAGTGAAGAGGATGGTTCCAAGAAACTGCAGCTTGAGGACTGCTGACACTTACTTTCCAGCCTGTCCAGAATGCCAAGTGAGAAGAGTAGTATTTAATTAGTGTCTGAACTTGCTGTTAGCTCTAGAAGAATGTCTTTACATTGATGCGACCTGCTAAGAAGCCTGCTTACCTTCCAGAAGTACAGCATTTGGCTGTGCTGGTGTATGTACAGGCTACAGTTTAATACAGTGTTACGTTCCAGCACTTCTGCTCTGCAAGTGTGCTTTGCCCTTTGTCTGTCCCATTATGGTCTGTGGCTGGAGGGCATCTTCTGTGGCCTGTAGTTGGTTACTGGCTGCTTCATTCTGCAGAGTCTCTGAAGCAATGCATGTTGTGCCTTTGATAGTCTTCCAGCTGGAAACTGTTTCAGGACTGGACTTCTCAGAATATAACTGGTACTAATTTAATCTTACTCATAGCTGGTTCATATCACTTGGGGTAATGCCAAGGTTGTTCTTTTCTGGGTGTTTGTTTCTCTGCAGTATTTATAGACAGCAACACTCATCCCTGTCAACCTCTCCATTTTGTGAGATTAAAATGCCAAACTTTTCTTTAGCTTCCCACTATAAAGTGGGCTCTGTTCCTCTCATCGTTTCAGTTTCTCGTTCTTGAGCAGAGTGCCCAGGCGTGAGCCTTTGCCCATGAGGTCTTACATAGGTGTCATGTACCAGCAACACCAATGGTTTGCTCTTCTCTTTCATGTGACCTTGCCTGATGCAGCCTGCAACTGCTGTTTTTCACTCTGCCATTGCAGCGCTGGCCATTTATGATGTTAGGAATAATTCATTCACCTGGCCTTTTTTTCTGTCCCATTGAGTTTAAAATTCCTCACTGAAATACTGATGGTGGAGCATAGCCTGTAGTACTTTGGAAAACCCAAACAGAGTTGTGGCAGCCCACCAGAAGTCAGGCTAGCTTTCTCATACTGCTGTTTCCTATTAAAATGCATATTGCGGTTTGCAAAGGATTAACTGTTGCTCCTGACCAAATGTTCCAGATATCAAAGATGTAAGTTAAGGGGTGTTTTACTGTGATGGGTATTGTTTCCTAAAAGTGTCAGTGGATCCAAGGCTGGAGCCTTAGCAGTAGTGTTAGATACAGATGGCTGAGGTGACTAGGGAAGAGGTGGAAGAGCTTATGTTAAAATAAGTGGGAATAAAAAGGAAGAACCAGGAAAACCAGCAAGCAATTCAGGTTTGTAATTTGGTAATGAGTTAAAACACTGCTCCTTTATAAGGGGAGAGAAAGCAGCAAAATCACTCTAATGTTCTGGTGAGCACTCAAGATGGTTCCTCGTGGCCAGGGAAAGGGCTGATGGGAGCTGCAGCATGGTTGTACACAGAGTTACTAAGATATTCTCTGTAAAATGACTAAACAACGTTCAAACCGGGAGGGGAGAGCAGGAACAGGGAGGGTGCTGTTAGAGCCTATGTGCTCACTTGATGTCATGGTGCTCCTGAAGCGGTTTTGTGTGCTTTGTTTACTTGGGGTAATGAGTGTGCTTCACCCTTTACCTCTTTACCCTTTTTATCCGCACTGCATAAGACTGCAAATAATGCAGTGCAAGCTGGCAGGCTGGGGGGGGGGGGGGGGGGGGGGAAACAGGGGACAAAGCTCCATCTAGTGTATAAAATGAGACATCTGAGAGCTAACAAAAGAAGAAATCCTGCAGAAGATGGTTTTCCATAGTTCAGGCGTGGGTTCTGTGGTTTTTGGTAGCCCGTGAAATAGGATTGCAAGCACTTTAACTGTGCAAGTGCTAATTGAATAACTTTGCTGTTCTAGAAGCGGATATGCCTTTTGTGTGAGTGTATTTATATACCCTGGCACACAAGGAGGTTCATATGGATTTAGTAACATTTTAAGTTGTCTATAATATCATTTCTCAAATATGTTCCTTCTATTAAGGTTAGGAGTTGTGTGGCTGGACTATAAGTCTGCCAAGAGAAGGGGAGCAAAGAGAAGAAATGCAGGAGTATAATAATACATATAAGATAATACTTCTAAGGAAAATTATATTTTGACTCTTCCTGACTTGCACAATCTTAAATCTACTGTAAATGGTAGATAAAATGCATTGTCCATTTATACTCACATTACTGTCTGCTCTTAAAGGCAAAACAAGGACAAGAAATCATCTTGTTTGTTCTGGAGGTTGCTAAAAATAGGCATTTGTTTTTCCCCCTGAGTACTTGGAAATCCAATTGTAATTCCTGAATGGGACTCTGCAGCAGCCTTTAAAAAGATGGGATAGATATCCTCCTTATATTAGATGAAGATTTGGCAACTAACCATCAGGTAACTACTGCATTTATAGTTAAATTGAGCAAATAGATTATGGCCAAAACAGGCTACTGTGATCTAATCCAGATTTTCTATTGTAGATAGTGAAGGAAGCATTTTTTTCTTAATTTCCCATTATGTTCCACCCTTATCCAAAATCATGCTTCCTGTCCTGGTAAAGAGTGCCAAAGACCGACTGGCAGAACATGTCATTAGTGGCAGTGGTGGCTCTTTGAGATCTGTGGGAAATTCTGAACCCAGGAACCTGTGTGTTTTCCTTCCCTACTCTTCCTCCTCCTTTTTTTCATGGTTTTGAGCATACCAGGTGTATTGGTGATTTTTAGTACTTGAGAAGGACGAGGACTTAGAACACAGGCAGAAGGAGAAAGGTGATGCTTTCATCCAAACCGCTGGGTCAAAGCCAGGGTTAATTTGTAACACTAACCTTTCTGAAGCAAGGAGTTAAAGAAACAGGGGTCACTTTGCTGTCAGCAGCAGCAAATTTGCCAAGCATTTGTTTTGCAGGAGCATGCAGCTGCTACCAAGTCCAGACTAAGAGCAGTTAGCATGAAGCTTTATAGAGACAGCAATATCCCATTGGTGCAGGGCTCAGGCAATTCTGGAACTGTCTGTAATCTCCAGGTGACTCAGTTGCAGATCTGTAAAACTGGTTGACTGATGTAATGTTGTGTAGTCCTCTGTTGTAGCCTAATATAAGAGGGAGTGAGGATTGCTGCACAGCGTTGGTGGGTTCCCCCACTGGTATTTTGCCAAGGTCATGAGTGCTAAATGCACCAGATTAAGCAAAACCCTGTTGCAAGAATTCATTATTAACTGTAGTCTTTGCAGGATTTATTATTTATAAACTAAGTGCCTGGCTTTATTTTTCTTTGTCCTGGTAAGTAAGGCAGATGTGAACTTCAGGTCCAGTGAAGCATATTCTGGCACTTACCCCTGCTTGCATGATTCAGGAGTTTGCAGTAGCTGCGCAACAAATATAGCTGTATCTTTGAATAGAACTAGCCATTCAAGTGCTGTGCTTCTGGCAGTGCAGAAGGAATTAAGAAGGTCTAAGAAAAAGCTTGTAAATAATTTTGACTTGGCAGCTTTTTTCCATAAGGAATTCAGTAGCTGCAGTGTGTTTGGAAAAGTGAGAAGTGGTATTTGTGCAACAGGTCTGTGAGCAAGTTACATAGATGTCATGTCTTATTTGTCATGGGACTGCAAAACTCAGTGTCTGCTGAATGGTTTTCATATAGACTTTTTGTAGGAGTGCAGGTGTATTAATTTCCAATAATGTATTTGGTTGCACAGAGTTGTTTCTGAGGATCTTTACTGATGTCTCTCTTTAGGTACAACATAAGACATTTGCAGAACAGAAGGAAGATACCAAAATAAAATTAAGGCAGTGTAACAGCAGGCTGTATTTATCAAGTTCTAAAGAATACTCCTGAATAGAGTAAGGAGGATCTTTTCCAATATATATTGACACTTTGTAAAATCAGAAGGTATAAACATTGCTTGCATGTTACTTTGAATGAGACTTCATTTTATACCATGTTCTTGATTATTTTTTCTTTCTATTATTTACATGCCACATGAAGTGTAAGTAATCATCTTCTTTCCCACTCCTTGGTGTTATTAATGAACAGTTTCTGACTAGAAACAAGGTGTAGAATTTCTTTTAAAGAAGTTTGATGGGGAACTGACAGAGCAGTCCCTGCAGATGCCCATTCCCCAGCAGTCCAGCCATTCACAAAAATGTTTAATATTGATTTAAAGGCTGTGGTTCATCTAGATGCCGTGAACTTAAAATAGAGCTATGGCTGTTAGATGGCAGATGAAGAGGTCCTCTAGTCTGCACTTCCACTGCCTTTCCCCAACCATCTTGTGCCAGCTGCAGAGCAAAACCCGAGGTGAGACTGACATGACCTACAGCATGCACTTGAGGGCTGTAAGCACGCAGAATGGATACCCATTTTGAGAAATCCCTGAGCTGGGAGTGGTTGGAGTTTGGAAGCCTGCTTAAGGACGCTTCCTAACATGCTTGACTTGTTCTCATCCCGTTTCTGTTTGCTTATCTAATGGAGTGCTCTGCTAGACAGACTTGGAGCCAGCCCTTAGCAGGGAAAAAGAGGCACTGTGGAGCAGGGGACATTGTGCTTGATGTGGTTCTGATGAGGATGCTGCTGATAGTATTGCAGCTTTAACTGATGGACTGCTGGCTCCTGCTTTCTCCACGAGCCTTGATTTGAGATTACCTCACATCAGGGATTTTGCTGATTGCATTAAATAACCTACACAGAGGAGTTGAAGGACATCTCTTCAGTAGTTGTTTGCAGTTTGGCACTGCTTCCAGTGAATGACCGCCGTTTTACTTGGCCTCAATTAGCATTTGTAAACATCACTACTACTTTCTTACATGGTCGGCTGGAGCTTTTCCCACCTTGCTGTCTGCACTGTGAATACCCAAGGCAGCAGGAGTGATACATCTGTCCTGCTATTTACACTTCAATTGCAGTTTGCAATATCCAAATGGTAAGTGAAGCAAATGTTGCTGAATGAAGGCCTTTTTTCCCCTCAGCAGTTCAGCCTGTACAGTAGAATAATCCTGTTTATCCCAGTAATTCTTCCACAAATAGCCAAAAAATGTAGAACTATAAGTAATGCTTAAAGACTCTAAAACTAAGTTTGTTTAAAATGTGTGGACGCTGAGGAATTGGTTTCTGCAGTCTTTTTAGGAAGAGAAGTTGCTAAACACAGTCCCTGATCAGGTCCTGTAATGACCAGCTATCCCTGTGGCTACAGATTGAAGTGGGAGTTTGCATAATATCTGTCCAGGGTGATTTGAATGCTGGAGTTCTCAGTAATGTGTTAGGTTTTTCTTTCTCTTGCATTTCATATTTGCTGTAATGAGCGAGTCATACATAACACAGACCTGTCACAGGCACTGAAAATTCACCTTGTGGTTTTCATTATGAGTGTTGGGGGTTTTTAATCATTTAAGGCAAATCTTCCATAAACACTTTCTCTTTTGCGTCTTAAGATCCTGTTTGCTCAGCATTCCAGAAGTAGGATGTCATCTGTGCGAGATGAGATTTCAGGCTGCCCTCTGCGTTCTTTGGAAAGAATTAACTAGCACATTGACAAGCAGAGTCAGTAAGCAGAAAATCGGGGATGAGCAGAGGGATATTCAGATTGGGAATGATTGAGTTCCTGCAGACCTTGGGAAGCCTGCTGGGTTTTCAGCTTGAAGAGTTTCTGAGCAGGTGAACAAGGTGTACAAACTGTGAGCACAACATGTCTGAGCTTTGTTTGCCATGGGTCTTTTGGGTAAACCTGTGAGTTTTGCTGACTGTAAGATTGATACGTCACTGTCTAAATTTAGATACAATGAGAAAGGAACGTGAAGTCAGATTTTGGGTCTATGTAGTTAAAAAGTATCAAAAAGTGCGGTGATGTACTTCATCTTCCCTATTGGCGACAGTGTTATCTTCTCTATTTACCCAGATAAAAGCAAGTAAATTCTGCATTGCAAAATCGAGAACTACAAAGGTTATTAAATGGAGTGTTATCTCCTTGCTTTTTATTTTATCACTTTTTGGTTGTTGAAGCTATCTGGCTTTTTGTTGTAGAATGTTTTGCGAATGCGTGTAGAGTTCTTTAGAGAGGTAAGTACAGATAAAAGGCGAGCAGCGTCTGAAATAGCTCAAAAAGTCTTCAGCAAGGTGACTATTCACTCTGTCAAGAGAAAGGTAAATCTGCCTTGTGCTTTTTTTTTTCCCCTGTAGTATCTTTTCTGTTTGTGATGACTTTGAAAGTTTGAGAAAGAGAACGAAACACAGCCTTGTAGTGATAGGACAAGGAAGGATCAGTTTTAAACTAAAATAGGGGAGATTTAGATTAGATGTCAGGGGAAACTTTTCACTGGGAGGATGGTGAGGTGCTGGCATGGGCTGCTCAAGGTAACTGTGGCTGCAGGCCCAAGCTGCATGGGGCCCTGG